>NW_016804150.1:2167098-2187098 GCF_001698545.2 Rhinopithecus bieti
AAATATATATAAAATATATATATATAGTGCTGGGAAAACTATGTTTCCCCTAAAGGTCTGCTGCTTCTTCTAAATAAAGAGAAGAAAACATTAAGGACAAATTTGAGGCAGAACATACCAATTATTTTGGCTTCTACAGTTGGCAGACTTGTGTCCTCTTTTATAATTCCATTTTTATTTTACTATTTTATTATTTTTTATTGTTAAGTGCCTTAAGTAAACACCTGATCAAAAAAGCAATGGGTAGCAGATGCTCAAACGAAAATTTTACTACTGAAGATAATACTATAGGGTTCTTTTAGTTTTTAACCTATTTTTATTTTGTAGAGACAAGGTTGCATTATGTTGCCCAGGCTGGAGCGCAGGCTATTCACAGGCGCCATGATAGTGCGGTGCAGCTTTGAACCCCAGCAGCCCAGTCGTCCCACTGACGCTGCCTCCAGAGTAGCTGGGACTATAGCTGCACACCTCCACACTCGGGTTCTTCTTCTTCTATGTGACTAAAGGAGTATATGAGACAACATCTATGTAGTTTGTAGGAGCTGGAACAGAAAGCTGCCTTTGTAATTCCCCAAAAAAACTTTTCTTTAGTTCAGGTGTTCAAAAATGCCATTTTTTGATGACAAAAGTCATACTCTATAAATGTTAAATAACAAAAATTGAATATTAAAGTATTTGTAAATCACATATATTATACTACCCGGCAATGATTTTTGTTGATGATGGTGGTTTTTTGAGATGGAGCTTCTCTCTGTTGCCCAGGCTGGAGTGCAGTGGTGCGATCTTGACTCACTGCAACCTCAGCTTCCCAGGTTCAAGTGATTAACCTGCCTCAGCCTCCCAAGTAGCTGGGATTACAGGTGCACACCACCATGACCAGCTAATTTTGTATTTTAGTGGAGATGGGGTTTCACCATGTTGGTAGGCTGCTCTCTAACTCCTGACCTCAGGTGATCCATCTGCCTCGGCCTCCAAAATTGCAGGCAATTATTGTTATTTTCATTTTATGTCCGCCTTTGAATATATATCTATATATGCATATATATTTTTTTTATATATAACAGTATATTATTTTTTACATATTTTATTTTTTTAGAGACAATGAGACAAGGTTGCATACGTATTATATGTATAACGCATATAATATTTTAATGAATAAAACCACATGAACTTGCACAAATTGCTTACATTCTATGCCAGTATTTTTCATATTTTAAATATATTTGGAGCATATAATTTTAAAGATAAAATAATTTTCTGTTTTGTGATTTATTAACCAGTTCTTTATCATTGTACTGAATAAAAAGCAGATGGATTTAGAAGATTAAGTTTTTTAAAGATACAATGTATCGCCAACCCTTTAGAAACAGAAAATAATAGTATACAGAAACAGAAAGAAATAAGTCTTAACTGGATCATCTAGAAATAAAACAGAAAGAATTAGTATCTACTATAGTGGTGACATTGCAACAAGTAACTTCTTTCTGTTAACTGATTAAATCTTATTGTAAAATATTCTTTTTCCAAAGAGAAAGACTATAGAGCTGTAAATAAATATCTTTCTAACATTACAAGGCCACCATAGACATTTTCTCTCATTAAAATGAATGAACCCTTTATTCAAAATACATTACCATACTTTCTAACCATACTTAAGTGAAGAGATGAGACTCAAATAAATCTGATAAATCTGATTCAAAAAGCTCTTCAGTTGAAGGAATCTCCTACTGGGAACTAATCTTTAAACCAGGCATATGTGATAAATCTGTACGGTACGTTCACCATTAGAGGCAGGTAGAGAGGAGTTCTTTCCTACACTATAGTTATAGCTGGTGCTCAGTGGGCAGAATAAATATTTGGTTTTATGCCCCATTACTCCTACATAGTGATATCCCCACATCCTTTACTGCCTCTGATAACCTTTCCAGAAGAATTTTCAAAAATGGGTTTGGGGTGAGACAGAAACTTTGAAAGTAATCTCCAGAAATCCTAGTCTTTGGTTAATGTGTGTGTGTGTGTGTGTGTGTGTGTGTGTGTGTGTGTGTGTGTGTGTGTGTGTGTGTGTGTGTGTGTGTTACCAGAAGCAGCCACAGATGAAATGCATGAAGAATTTTATGAGGCCCCATCTTTTCAAAGTCTGACAATTTATTTCCCTTGGGAAAACAGAGGAAGAAAAAATGTTCTACTGCGAAGATATCACAAATCATTACTTTACTCTGCCATATGTAAACTCTTGCTGTAATCATCCCTCACATTGCCAGATTAGAGAAAAACAAAATCAGATGTAAAATTCTTTATTCTCAGAATTGAAGTGTAAGTAGCACAAATTCTATGTTCACACCAAGTAATCTCTTACTTTGGATCTGGAATGCTAAGTCATCTAGAAGTTAGTTAAGTAACACCTAAAAATCCAGGGGCTCCCATACGAGTGCTCTGCTTGCTTTCACGTTTTTAAGATAAGGTAGTAGAAGATATGATTTCATTACTGAATTTCAATACAAAGTTACAGCAGAAGGAGTTTATAATTGGGCAGATCTAATGTCTTTGAATTTTAGAAATAAGATCTAATGTTAGAGCTATTCACATTTTGTTTTAGAACTTTTTCTTAGACTAAATTTTGAGGTACTTCTTTGCTTTACAAAGTATGGTCTTTCGGATGTGCCCAGAATTTGACACCCTTTTTCCCAACTTCTGAACCCAGAGTGGCTGTGTCTCGATGGGCAGATTGTGAACTTCAAACTCTATAAGAAGCTATTCACACTCACACAGACCAAAGTGCTTGCTATCTTCAGACAAGCACATTCTAAAGAGAAGGAAAAAAGGACAGAGCTAGGCATGCCTAGTTGTTCCAGATCCACCAGCCAGAGAAGTTCCTTCATCCTTCAGAAGGAGTAAATGAGGGGGTGGAGAGAGAGGCCTGGAGTGTTACGTTAATGATGCCTCACCACAGAGAAACACAAAGTAAAGGCCAAAAGAGGTTGTCCCTCAGCATCCCCACCCTGTGAAAATTATTTTTCATGAAAAATTTGAAAGACTACCATATTCAATCAATAATGGAGGAAAGTTAAAGGCAAAGATGAAAATATCAACTGATGTAAATGAGTTCTGTATTCTGTTAACAATGAACTCTTTCAAGGAAGTGAACAGAACTTTCTCTAGCCATTTTTATAAGAAAAAATGTAAAAATTAGTTCTTAATATGATTATTAATACATAATATGTTGATATGATTGTATTTATGTCCAGAGAAGAATAGTGACTCCAAGAGGAATGATATAGAGTAAAAGGCTCTCTTTTTTATGGTGAAAATTATGAAACTTACCAGGAAACATGGCCCCAACTTTGATGCTCAGTAATAATAGTTCTATTACCCCGCACACTCTATTATTTACATTTTAAAATCTTATCCATGTAAATAAACAGTTTCTAGAAGTCCATAACAACATTAGAGGAAAAGGGCTAAAAAGATTTTTACCAACTTTAGAAAGTGCACTTGTTATGGTCTGATGTAAAAATTATACTCTGTGTAATGAAACTTACCTTCGGGGGGGGTCACTGGGGGTGAATTTTAAAAGCCAAGACAGTCACTCTTGGAATATTATGATGTGGCCAAGGGATGATTTTAGGTATAGATTCTCAAGCAAAAGCCACAAGGATAGACACTCGGTATTGCAGGAACTAATGGGACATGGAGCGGCTTCTCACATGGGCAACTCTAGAGAGCATGTTCCAGCGTGAGAAAAGCAGGGATTTATTATTAAATTTGGTTATATTTGATCATATTTAAGGCAGTCTGAAATAACTTTCAGAAAGAGGCAAAACATGAGTGAACTAAGTAACCATTTTTAACTTGTCCTAACAGACCTAGTATTAGTGATAAATTAACAGATAGATTTTTCAGCATAAGTTTCAAACTCTTCTGGTACATGAAGCCCCTTGCCTCCTCTTCCATACTAAGAATGGAGAAATTTGCTCCAAGTATTTTTCTTCCTTAGGCTACAATGATATGCCCACCTGACTTGGAGTCCTGGTCAGAGGACTGACCTCTTTTTGTAACATTGCATTCATTCATCCATTTTTTCCCTCAGTTTACTCTGGGAATCAGACATACCTGAGTTCTATTTCTGACTCTTCTACTTAATAACTGTGTGACCTTAGTCAAGTTTCTTGCCTTCTCTGAGAACAATGAGTATCTCCCTCACTGGGCTCTTGGGAGGATTTCATGAGATATTTCACATAAAGCATAAAAACTTTACTTGGAACACAGTGAACATCAATTTGGATATGTTATTAGGTTCATGAATATTAACCACACTACTAAACCTTGTGGATTCAAAGATTATTAATAAGTTGTTCTTTCTCCCAGGGATAGCAAAGAGGCAAGTGGCTAATCATAATGTTATGCGAATAAGTTTAAGGTAATGGCTAGCTTGTTAGCTTTGAGATCATCAGCCTGTCTGGTTCACTGTTTAATTCCCAGAATTTAGAGCAGTGACTGGTCATCATTATGCAAAAAAATACTCAATAAGCACTTTTTAAACAAATTCATGAATGAAGTAATGCCTGAATTACTGAATAAATGAATTACATAGAGATGTATTTATTGCTATGAATACACTAATAAAGGATCAGTTAATTCTTCAGGACAAGTAGGAATGAGGCATGGATTTATGTTTGTTAATTGCAGGTAGCAGAAAGGGTAAAGCTTTTTGTTTGTTTGTTAAGGTTGTGGGCTTGGGTTGGGGAGTAAATTTTCTGATGTTGACCTTTACACTCACATGGAAAATTTCCAGGCTATGCAATTAGGGTAAGATATTTGAATTTGAAGATATAATAGGATCAAAAGTTCAAGGCTAAGAACACAAAGGGCATTTTTAAGGGCTAGATGGAGCGTGGGCACACAGGGCAAAGACAGGAAAAGGGAAGAAGAGGCGCAGAGGATGATCTGAAACATACATAAAGAGCTGCTGTGAATTCTAAGGCATTTGGGCTTCATCCTGTAAGCAATAGGGAACCATTGACAGTTTCTAAGGAAGGGAGACACAGCTTAGGTTCTGACAGTGCTTTTGTGTATAAAAGTTTCTGACTTCTACCTCGGAGCTCTGCCCCCCACAAATTCCGTATCATAAATGAAAAGGCTGTCATTTATGCTGTCTGTATAAGTCCTGCCCCAGGCATTTGTACATGAGGTGCTTTTCATTTTATCTTGTAACATCTAATGCCATCAGCTTTGAAGCAAACATCCCTCCTTTCAAGTTGCTTCGTATGCTTAATTCTGTGGTTACCTGATAAAGTGCCTAATGTTGTAAAGTTTAGAGCTTATTTCTTAACACTATAGACAAATCAAAAAGAAGAGCGATCATAGCTTTGGATTGGAGTTCATCAAGGAAAAGTTTCTCCAAGAGTCAAGGTTTAGGTGCTGAATATAATGCAGTGAATTCATTTTATACATGATATTAAGTGGGAAAAATAAGTATTTGAGGAGAAAATCCAATTTAAAGACTTCAGAGATCTGATATCTCTTAAAATAGTGCTAGCTACAATACACTCTCTCACTGAAGAAATATTTATTTGCCTCATGAATCTTGGACCTGTGAGGGAAAATGGCAGTTGCTGAAATATAATTTAGGACTACAGGAAAAAAGTGAACTGATGAAAAAATGTTGACAGTCAAGAGGTTTTTACATAGAGATTTTAGGCAAAAAAACCAACAACAACAAAAAAAAACAAAACAAAGTCAAATGTACAGGATTTTAGACGAATTGCTCATGTTGGCAAACAGGAATACAAACGTATGCTTCAGAATTTTAGAAATAAAACCCGATCTTGTGTTTAATAAGCAAAGCCCCCTTGGCCCTTAACACATCCTTCCTACATCCCCATTTAGAGGACAAGAGAGTTCAAGCTGTTTACGGTAGGAATGTCTACCTTTGGGCTTTTTAAACCAGGTTCAAACCAATCACAATCTCTTTCTTAGGTCTTAAAATAAGATCAAACAGTGCAAAATTCCCTTACCAGTGTTTAAGCCCAGTTGCCTCTGTCCAGATGACTCCTATAATCCAGCCAGGCAGAACACCTCACCCTGCTGTTCCTGCTGATTTTCTGCGTGTCCTTTGATTGTAAGTAATTATCTCCAGCTGTCCCCGCGCCCTGGCCTCCTTTAACTCCTCAATGTCTGGCCTCAGAGACTGCCACACTGGAGGAAACTTAGGGTCCTGAGTATATCCCTGCACAAAGTGGTTGAGCACTGACCATATAAAAGTACATATATTTTGGTATCTAGATGAGGCTATGCACAGAGACTCTTCCCCAGGCTCTTGAAGTACTTTGAATGTACAAAGTCAAGAGCAAGAAAGAAAACTCCCAAGGAAGCCTTCCCAAATTTTAATTCAATATTCTTTCCCTGCTTATAATGTGCACTGAATCTACCTTCCATTGTGTTAATATTCAAGACAAAACAAAACAAAACAAAAACACCTAAAGGAATCTTTTATTTCCTTGATATTTACCCTTTATTCTTTTTTAAATGATCATCCATACTTTGTGAAGTGTTATTTGAGGTTGAAATATAGTCTCTCATCTTTGCATTAGATTTTGCATTGAAAGACAAAAAGCAGTATAAAACTTTTATTAGAACAAATGGGTAGGTCTGCGGGCATGTATATTTATGTAGAAGTGAAGTGTAAAATCTAATCTTTTAGGATTTTTACACTTGACATTATTTGCCCTAGTTAACAGATACTGTATTTTGCAACTTAAAATTTAAGAAATTTGAGGGAATTCTTGAGTTCAATAGGCATTAGTTGTGATAACAATTATTTTCACAAAATAAAATTATCAAATATATCTCTCATTATGTTGCAGTATTTGGCTAAAGTTCTTCACTACAAATCTCTAAAAATTAAGGCTCAGAGAGCTTTGGGAGAAGCCTTGAGTCAAGATGCATGACAAACATATTGGCTGTCCCATTGCTCTTTCTCCTGGATAGAAACTTATGGCAGGGGCCGGGCGCGGTGGCTCAAGCCTGTAATCCCAGCACTTTGGGAGGCCGAGACGGGCGATCGATGAGGTCAGGAGATCGAGACATCCTGCTAACACGGTGAAACCCCGTCCTCTACTAAAAATACAAAAAACTACGCCGGGCGAGGTGGTGGCAGCCTGTAGTCCCAGCTACTCGGTAGGCAGAGGCAGGAGAATGGCGGAACCCGGGAGGCGGAGCTTGCAGTGGAGCTGAGATCCGGCCCACTGGCACTCCAGCCTGGGTGACACGAGCAGACTGGCCGTCTCAAAAAAAAAAAAAAAAAAAAAAAAAAAACTTATGGCAGGAAGAGGTAAAGACATTCTTGAGATTAATAATAAATCCAGATTACTTAATATGTAGTAGAGTGTATTAGTCAGGGCTCTCCAGAGAAACAGAGCCAATAGAATACATAGAGATATATAGGAAAAGATTTAGTATGAGGGATTGGCTTACCTGGTTATGGAGGCTGAGGAGTCCTGTGATCTTCCATCTGCATGGTGGAAGCCCAGGAAAGCTGGTGGTGTAGTTTCTGGCTAAGCTAAAAGACCTGAAAACCAGGGGGCCAATGATGCAAGCCCCAATCCAAGTCTGAAGCCCAAAAACCAGGAGTGCCAATATCCAAGAGCAGAAGATGAGTGTCCCACCTCAAGAAGATAGAGCAAATTTGCCTTCCTCTGACTTTTTGTTCTAATCAGGCCCTCGGTGAATTAAATGATGCCCACCCACATTTGTGAGTACAATATTCTTGTCTCAGTCTATTGATTCAAGGAGACACCCTCACGGACACACCCAGAAGCAATGCTTTACCAGATATCTGGGTATCTTTTAGCCTCATCAAATTGACATATAAAATTAACCATCACAACAATCAACAACAGCAACTTAAGCATCTAACAGTATAAAATTAATTAAATAAATAATGGTTCACTTTTTAAGTTATCATATGACATTGTTAATAAACATCAACATGTAGAAGTATATTCAATGACATAGAGGGATAATGGCAGCATTATGGAAAAGTCTTATTATAAAAAGTATGCAGTATGATGCCAATGTAATCAATTGTCTGTATCAAGGTTACTAGCCTAGATATTAAAGATATTGGTTCTATTGTCACCCAGCCTGAGTGTGAGTGGCCCCCACCATTGAAGCTGGTTACCTTCAGAAAACTGACTAATTACTCCAGGACTTCAGTTCCTCATTGGTAGATGGATATAAGAATAATACTTATCCTCTATTGTATTTATCAGGGCCAAGTGGTTTAATCTGTGTGAAACACTTAGAAAAATAACACTGACTCATTAAAGGACTCAATAAAGCCTAGCTATTATTTCTATTAATAGTACTGTCTGTAATTATATATAGTTTACATATAAAAATATAAGGGCTAAAGGTAGTAATTTTTCTTCTTAGTGTGTTTCTGTGTTTTTAAAATTGTCTACAATAAGCCTGTATTTATCCTGAAATCACAGATACACATACACACAATGAACCAACAATAAATATCATTTGTAAGGAAGAAAACCTGAATATGAATTATGATTCATCTCTTTGAGCTCAGTTCTCTCACTTTCAGCAAAGCATTTTCCCTTTCAGCTTCTGTCTCCTCATCCATAAAACAAGACTAGTTAAAAACAACTTCACAGGATTGTTGTGAACTAAGATGAGTATCTATGTCTTTCTAGTTACAGTTTCTTAAGCGGTTTCTATGTTCTGTGCACTGAGTTAAATGCTTTAAATACATTTCCCATTTAATCCTCACTAAAATAGGGGAAAACACGCAGAACAACTATTATCCTTATTTTCAAATGAGGATTGAAATATTCCATAAACATTTCAATAAAAGTAATTTGTCTGAGTGTACACTGAAATGAGAGATAGGCCTGGGCATAAACCTTTATTTTCATTAAGACATTTTACTAAGTTTGGTCTTTCTTGCACACTGGAAAATTTCCATTTGACTCTGCAGTTAATTTTAAAGTAGTGGAATATAGTTTCCAGATACAAAACAATAATTCTTCTGTAATGTACTTTTTCTCAACAGTATAAGTTACAGAAATATGTTCCTACTACATATCAAAGGGAATCTGTTCATTCAAAGTTCCCAAAGTCAACACGACCCATCATACAGTAATAGTTCTTCATCTGCCCTCTGTGGACAATTTGATTTCGCTGTGCAGGTCAACTTGTTATCCCTAGCTGGAGGATGAATGTGTGTATAAGGTGAGTGTGTTAATATTCTGGACACTTCCTCTGGAAATGAATTTGCCTTTTCTACACACAAATCTTCTGCCAAAACCACCATCCACGGACTTACAGAATGCTTTATTCTCCATCATGGTGTTTCACATGGCATTGCTCTTGATCAAGGAGCTCACTTCATAGCAGATGAAGTGGGGCAATGGGCCCTTGGTCATGAAATTCACCGGTCTTGTCATGTACCCCATCATTTTGAAGCAGCTGACTTGATAGAATGGTAGAAAGGCCTTTAAAGACCCAGTTATAGCTCAAGCTAGGTGGTAACACCTTGTATCACAGAAAACTATATATGCTGTAAATCAATGTCCAATATAAGCTACTGTTTCTCCCCCAGCCAGCATCCACCAGCCAGAAATCAAGGGGTAGAAATGGGAATGGCACCAATCACTATTACCCTTAGTAATTCACTAGCAAAATACTTGCTTCCTGTCCTCACACCCTTATGTTAGGCTGGTATCTTAGTCCATTCAAGTTGCTAAAACAAAATACCATAAACTGGCTTATAAACGACATAAATTTATTTCTCTTGGTTTAGGAGGCTGGGAAGTCCAAAATCAAAGTGTGGGCATATTTGGTGTCTGGTGAGGGCCTGATTTCTGCTTCATAAATGACATCTTCTCACTGGAAGAGGTGAGAAAGGTCTCTGAGGTCTCTTTAATAACACTAATCAAAGCCCTCATTACCTGATCGTCTCTCAAAGGCCCTACCTCCAAATACCCTCACATTGGGAATTCAGTGTCACCATATGAATATGCAGAATACAAACATTCAGTCCATAGGAGCTGGTCTAGAGAACCTAGAATGTTTCCACTGGAAGACACAACAATGACTATATAAACTGGAAGTTAAGACTACCACCTGGCCACTTTGGGCTCCTCATGCTTCTAAATCAACAGGTCAAGAAGGGAGATGCTGGCTGGAGTGACTGATCCTGATTACTAACAGGAATTGAGCTGCTACTATACAGTGGGAATAAAGAATACAGGAGATCCCTCAGGGCGTGTCTTTATACTGCCATGCCATGTGATTAAAGTCAGTAGACAACAGTACCAACACAACTTAGGTAAGACTAGTAAGATCCTTCAGAAAGGAATGTTTGGGTCACCCTACCAGATAAAGGACCACCAACAGCTGAGTTGTTTGCTAAGGGTACAGAAAATATGGAATAAGTTGTAGATGAAGGCAGTTATAAATACAAGTATGACCACATAATGAGTTGCAGAATTGATTACTTTAATTGTTCTGAGTATTTATTCCTTATTTTGTTATGAACTTTTACTTGTGCTTGTGTGTGTATATATACCTACACATATGTATATGTCAAATATCTTTGTTTTCTTCTCTATTATCTCATTATCATATAACATAAAATCCATACATAGTAGTTAATTTTACACCACATTTTAAAGGTTATAAGATACCGAGGAGAAGAGCAAATATCACCCAAGGATTTTGCATCCTCTCCTGGAAAAAGGGTTAGTGTTCTTGGCTACATGCAGGATAGTTATTTTATATTAGGTAGAAGTATGACCTTGTTATTGTCTTTATTTGAAGCTTAGGTATGCTTTAAGGAGGTGTAACCCCAAGTTGACAAGGGGTAGACTGTGATGGTTAATTTTATGTGTCAACTTGACTAGACTATAGTACCGAGTTATTTATTCAAACACTAATCTAAGTGTTCTGACAAGTCAGTTCGTAGTGTGATTAATATCTATATTTTGTTGACATTAAGTAAAGGAGATTACACTCAATAATGTGGGTGGGGCCTCAGTCAATCAATTGAAGGCCTTACTAGCAAAAACTGAGTTTTCCCAGGGAAAAAGACAACCTGCCTCAAGATTGCAGCATTAACTCCTGCCTGAGTTTCCGTCTGCCTGCCCTACAGATTTCAGATTTTCCAGCACTGTTAAATGCACAAATCAATTCCTTAAAATAGTAATAATAATGTATATGATAATATACATTTTATAATATATGTACACACATACACACATGCACACATAAACAGATATATAAACATATGTATATATATATCTCAACCAGAGAAACAGAAACAATAGGACTATATTATATAATCTTCTATTGTTTCTGTTTCTGTGGTTGATACAGTGGGATATTTTATTCCATATATTTCTATATATGAGTATAACAGGGCATCCTGAGAATTAATCCTTTTGTTTCTTATTTGTTGATATCTCTGAAGTTAAAATTCATACTCAGGACAGAAGATTTTATATTTTAGAAGAAACCACTTTTGTAAACTATTTTCATCATATGTAGGACAAATCCTCACCTATGTTTACTGAACAAAGCTGTTAGAATTTCCTAGAATAGTTTTCTAAAATACTTGTCTCATATTGAGGTATTAATTATTCTATTTTAATGATGTAAAGAGTTTTCTTTACTGTCAAGAGTATCTTAGCCAATAGCATTATAATATGAACTACATTGTGGGTACCTTTCTGGGTTCAGGGTCTAAGAAGGAGATTCCAATGTAAAAGAAAAAGGAGGCCTCTGTAGTGTAGGTGCTAAGATGGAAGAGAGTAAATCTAGCTGTCTTGAAAGGGCATGGCCAATGTATGTAAGGAACAATTATATAAATATATAACATATCTATAGCATATATAAAACATATATACATATATAACTCATATACATATATGACATATACCATATAGACATATATATTTGTTATATATAACATAGATGGAAAATTCAATCCAGGAAAGATAGTAAAAATACAATGGATCAGGCTTATGAGATGCAGCTATTCTTCTGAGATACAGAGAAGCACAATGAGGCCAATAAAGAAGCACCTAGTAGAGTTGATAGTATCTGGGGCGCAGATATCTTGCAAAGTGAAGCCTCTTGTGAAATATAATTACTCCTTTGTATGAACCTAGTTTATAGATGTCCGACTCACTATATAGAGCATGACAAATGTAATTTTTGGAAAAGGTGTCTTTAACATTAAGAAGATTCATCTTTCCTGACTTGCACTTCACAAAGAAATCTTTGGAGTTCATATTATATTTCACATATTGCTCCCATTATTGAAAAACTATAGCCAGTAGTCCCAACATATTTATATATGAGTCCCCAATAATAAGGGTAATAGGCAAGGCCATGTGATAACCTCGTGTCAGTACTAAGGGCAGATGGAAGTCATTACTACAAGTTCCCAGGTTTCCTATGTCTTGTGGATAGAGTAGATTTTCTCTGGTCTTTATTAGGAATGGATTTCTTTAATTTACATTGCCTGAGAAATTGTATTTTAAAAGGTTATATTTATGTATCTGGAGGAGGTCTTATAAAACACGAAGATTAACTGCAGGGTTAATGAGGAGACTTACAGTGGCTCAGAAAGGCCACATGGTATCACAGAGAAAAGTCTTTAAGGGAAGTCAAGGTTTATTCCCAAGGCCTACGTCTGATTTATTGTGTCTCCTTGGACAAGTCACTTAACTTACCATCATCTCTATTTCCAGCTGTAATAATATTCCTACCTCATATCTCAGAGGAGTATTGCAAAAATTTTTAACAAACACAGACTAGAATTTTATTACTGCTGGGGAATAGCTTTTGGCACCTCTGAAGATAGGGTCAGAAAAAAAAAACCCGTTAAATATAGATATGATTGTGATGATGGCATTACATATCACATCTCATTTCCCTTCTTAGATTTCAAAAAACTTTAAGTAAAATTAGATCATGCTGTTTTTTTAGAGAATACTCATAATTAACTCAACTTCAAAATTTTCATTCAGAAAACAAGAAGCAAACCCTTCTGAGAGTTTTCCCAATCACTATTCACAGAAGCATTTTACAGAAACACTAGAGGTTTTATTAACTTATATTTAGGATGTGTGATAATAACAACTAAAAAAGTAGTTCTATTTATACTATTCCTCCAGTCTCCTAGAATTAAAGCACAGCATATAATTCCTTCAGTAGGTGTTACCTTTGGCATTTTATATAAAAATGTGTTGAAATTCTGAAGTGTTATGTAAGTGTTGATTATTAGTAGCAGTATACCATGAGAGAAAATTTAAAAGGCAGGATTGAAGGTATTTTCACTTTCTCTTTTGCTCACGTTCAGGATTTCATGAACACATAAGGTTTTTACTTTTCCTTTCATAATTATTTTCTTTCAAGTAAAGACTAAATGGGTGTCTTAGTGTTATTAACACAGGTGTTGTAGGTAATAGAGAAGAGTATATGTGTATGTGTGTATTCAATGATTATACATATCAAGTATTAAAAATTACATGTAACATCCTACTTCATGGCTGAACTTTGAAGGTATTAAGCTAAATGAAAGAAGCCAGATGCAAAAAGCCATGTATGGTATGATTCCATTTAAATAAAATTCCCAGAATAAGTAAATCTACACATACAGAAAATAGATAGTGGGTACCAGGAATTGGGGGGAGGGAAAGAAGGAGTGACTGCTAATGAATACAGAGTTTCCTTTTAGGGTGATAAAAATATTCTGGAATTAGACAGTGATGATATTCACATATTTTGTGAATATACTAAAAACCAATGAATTGTATGCTTTAAAATAATCAATTTTATGGTATCTGAATTATATCTCAAATAACATTACATACAGAGAAAAATGGATAGAAAAAAATCATTTATTTAATTTTAGGTCTGCTAAATCTGGCAGTGTCAAGGTAATATATTTTCAGTCTTTTAAACATGATAATGATATATTTTATGTTTAATGTTGCATAAATTGTTTTATCATTTCGAAATACATGTGGTGAGGAACCAATATCTTTTAGAATTAATATTGTCATACTTAAATTTTCCTACTGAAAGGCACTCTTGCCTTGTCCTATAAGATTTTTTTATCTCTTATAATGATTTAAAATCAGAAGAGCCAGGTTTCAGTTCTCTTCTCCAGGAAATATGTCTTGTGCTATAGAATTGAACAGACACAGTCTAAAAACCTCATGTGTGTGATTTAGGATAAGATAGAAAGAGATACACATTCACGAAACCCAGTGTAACAGCCTGGGTCCGGCCAGCCAGAAGGAAAAAACACATGGTAATCTGAAGAGGGGGAGTTTGTTATAAAGAATTATTAAAGTATTATAGAAGAGTAACTATGCAGATGTAAAGATAACTCTATCTAAAGGGTACCCTAGGGCTGAGACAATGCACGAAGAAGGACAACTTGAATCCCCAAGCCCGGGTTGCAGAACTCCAGAACTCAGCAGAGAAATGAGGTTGGAGTCAACTGAATGGTGGAGAACTTATCTGGCTTGCCCAGGTTGGAGCTGGTTCACAGTCACAGGCATACAGGAAATGACACTCCAGGATGCAGGTGAGCTGAGGCTGGTGGTTGTGTGTTCAGAAAGTGTCAGGTGTTCCAGTCAGTGTGAGGCCTGGAGTGTGTGGTGTCCACACCAGAAGGGATGCTGGGGGTGGTTCACAGTCTGGTGCTCAGGCTGCAAGGTTGTTAAGGGACTGTACACTGTAGGCATGCAGCTGGGATGCTTCACTGCTGGGTGTCACCATGCACAAGCACCACAAGACTATACAGCAGGAGCAAAACTTCCCACTGAGCTCACTGTGCAGAAGAAATGCTTAGAGTCTAGTGCAATATTGCAGAGCAGGCACTGAAGTATCAAGGTGGCAGTGAGAGGTAGTAAACTGATAACTAGTGAACTTAGTTTCCTTTCCTTCCTAAACCTGTCGCTTGACCATATTTAGCAGCACCCCTTGCAGTTAAGTGGGAGTTACTGAGATAAGTTCTAGCCCAGGAGGTAGACACAGAGGTAATCTGATATACTTTCAGAACTTGCCCCTACAAACTATGTCTGTCCCTAAAACACCTGCCCGCAAAACTGGAAATGAAGAATTCTAAATCCCCAGGGGATGGCAGATCCACAAGGTGGAAATATTCTGGAAATATTCTAGATCTCTGAATTGTCTTTTGAGAAGAGACCCCAGAAGAGTCACCTGATCAGGCCTGTTGATGCTGAGGATGTTGCATGAATTAAAAATAGATCTTTATGGTGGTCAGTCATTGGAATATCGCAGTTGTTTGTAACCATAGTTAGTCTTTTTTGACTAATCGGGGTAATAAGGAAACGATCATCTTTTGGACTAATGGGTGTCTTGAAATTGGTTGCTACCATAGCAATAACGTAAAATATGTGGCATTGACTTAGTTGTCAAACAGTGGGCAACAGAGCATGAGATATCAGAAGCTGATAATCTGATACCCCTTATTAGTCAATGGCAAAATATTTGGTGAACTGTGTCTGCAATAATTTGGAAGGCAGACCTTCCTAATGAGCTTCTGTTTCTGGTAGAAGTGGTTGAGAAAAAAGTGTTAGAAGGTGTTGATTTATTGATTGCCTTTAGTAAAATATTTCAGGAAAGATTTCAGCTCAGAAAGAAAGTGATGGATTTACAAACAACAACACAAAAAAGGGGAAAGAGTTTAGAAATCTGGGGCTTTACAAGGTTGGAAAACCTGAAAGTTTCTAGACCTCAAACAGTAATGTATAGGGCAATGGTTTTGAGAAACAAAAACCTATTAATACTCAAATAACAGATTAATTATTTTCTGTGCAAGTTTGTTTTTTCAAATTGCTTCAAGGTAGCCACCATTAAGTTCAGAAAGAGAGAAAAAAGAGAGAGAGAGAGAGAAGGGGTGAAGGAGAGGGAGAAACAAGAACAGGGCTAGAACGCAGAGAAATAAGACTTGCTTGAAAATTATACGTAGGAAAAAACTTTGGATATGACTGAATACTATGAACTGATTAGAAGCAAACAGACCAGAAAACTGTCAAAGAAACAGGCTGACAAAACGGTGCATCCCCCAAGCAGAATATATATCCCAATCTCCTCTTCTGATGTGACCATAGAAAATGGCTGTAAGGCTGAGCTTCGTTGAGGGTAGAGTCAGAGGTCATGAAGAACAATGGACAAGGGAATTTCTCTCAGAGGACAGAATGGGAGCTCATTGCCCTTATACCAGGGTGAGAGCTCTTCACAATGTCAATCAAGCAGGATTTCAGAATTGCTATAGCCACTGTGGTGTTATCCATACTTCCATTTTCCAAATGGGTCACTGTGGCCATCCCATCCATGCTTCTCCTTTGCATCCTGGTATTGCAATGCGGAGCTAGGTAATTTATCTCTGTATTTTATGTGTCACTGGATCACATGGACCCACACCTCAACCTGACAGGAAGGACTCACCCCTCAAAAACCCTAGACTTTGAGTGGACTGCAGCAACTGGATGTGGCTTCATGTTATCTCCAAGCAGGAGGGAGGATAAGTGTTTTCCAAGTGTGAGAGAAAGGATGAATTGGGTATCAGATGACCAGAAGGCAGATGTTAGCAGACTTTAGAACCAAATTCTGTTTCTCGTTTTAGTTGTGCAGAAAATGGAAGTGGTGAAATGTTACCTTTCTGAGTTTGGGTTAGTAGGATGTGGGTGGAAGGACTGCTTTATAGCCCTGTGCTTGTTTCTCCCTCTCCTTCACCTCTTCTCTCTCTCTTACATTCACTTCCACTTCTAGATCTGTCCTTTGCTCTCCTTTGACCTCTCCTAGCAGCTCAAAGCAAAGGACTCTCTGATCCTAAGAGACAATGGAGCCATAAGATGAAAAAAGTTTTCAGTTCCCCACTGGGAAAATAATTGCCCAGAAAAACTCTGGACCCAGAGCCCTCATGTGGAACGATTGCATGAGTGAGTATGCTTTATTTTGATGTAAACCAAAGAAGGGGAATTAGGAATCAGAGAAAGAAGGAACAACAATAACAAAACAAGCAAGGGATGAAGACGTATTTCTATATCAAGTTGTTGCTACCTGAGCAGACACTTGAGCTTAAAGCACAGTTTAGTTTAGAGTAGCAAGGCCAGGCCAGGCCTATTATCCAAACTAGAATTCTAGTCAAGGTGTCAGAGATGCTACTCATAACTACCCCAGAACAACATATATCTATATATATATCACAGTAATTGTGGGAAAACTGGATGTGTGATCATACTTACAGTTCTGTGCAGGTTTTTGTTTTTGGTTTTGTTTAGAGATGGGGTCTCGCTCCGTTGCCTAGCCTCCGTTGAGGGCAACAGTGCAATCAAGAGACTCATTGCAACCTCTGCCTCCCGGGCTCAAGGAAGACTCTCACTTCAGCCTCTTAAGTATCTGGAACTACAAGCATGCACCATCATGCCCAAATTAGTTTTTTAAATTATTATTATTATTTGTAGAGATGGGGTTTTGCCATGTTGCCCAGGCTTCTGTGCAGTTTTAAGATCAAATAGGCAAAGTTAAATTGGTAGAAACTCCTTCTAAATGGAAAAGAGCCCAAATTCTTGTTGCAGTTATGATCCCAGTGAATAATTTTAAATCAGCCAATGAATAAAAATCCCTTTAGTTATATCCTTAAGAGATTTCCAAGTATCCATTCCTTAAGGAGGAACTTTGGTGTGCCTATAGCCACTTCTAAACTCTGGGCATTTCTTCCAAATCCTGTTCACAGTGTGTTGTTAGGACACAAATCCAAATTTCCTCTGCCACCCCTACAAGAGAGACCTTTCTCTCTCCCCCTCTGCAATATACATCTCCACACAGCAAGCACCAACGTCCTCGTGGCAGGGAGCAATTCATTTTCATGTTGACCTCATGAAGAGATGCCTGCAGTGAGCCTGCAGCTGAGTGCAAAGTGCAGATTAGGAAGGAAAGTCCCTGTTCCCTTGATGCATTAACACATTGTCCATTAAGTTGCTCTACTGGGGGGCAATCCTGGGGCTGGGGGAGCTTTCCTGCTCTAGGGCTCTTATCTCCTGGGGCCATTTTCGGAGGGTGGCCAGCCCAGCACAACTCCATTTTCAGTTTCTTCCTACATGTGTCTTCTGACATTGGCTGCCCCTGATCCCTTTCCCACTCCCCACCCCCCACCGCAGCATCCATTTAGAAACTGAATGTTAAAAATAAATTGAATAGACATTTTTTGCATAATTAGTTTCTTAGCTGTGCATTGTATAAATTGTCATTTAAAAGACTAAACATAAATTCAAATTTCCATTATGAATATTAATGTTGGAAAGAACATTAAGAGATTGTGTGACCCAGTTCTTCTCTTTTGGTAAGAAGGAAAGTTATAACCATCAAGGAGGCCTAAAGCACCTGAGGACAGAGGTGTGACCGGCCTTCATGTCAAAGTACAGTACAGATCTCCCATCAGATCTCAGAAAGCCCTGATAATCAGTACCATGAATTGTTCATGAAAATGAATTAATATACATAAAGTCTTGAGAGTAATGGGTATTTATAGGAAGCAGTATGTATTAGCTTTGATTTTTACTATTCTTAATAGTGATGGACTATTACATTAATAACCAATATTAGCTGGTTTTAAAATAATTAGTATATATTAGTCATCTATACACACTATAGTTAATATTTTAGAAACATATACTAAATCATTATTAATATATAAATTAGTATATATTATAAATGTGGCAAGTTTTATGTTAAAGAGAGAAAGGTAGAGAGAAAGAAAGAAAGAGAAAGAATCTTAGATCTGTATGTTAGTGTTTAGGGGAGGAGAGTGGTTCAGAGGGGAAACAGAGAGGAGCTGAAGGTGGCCATGAAAACTGGATAAGTGACTCAAGTTTGCAAGGCTTTCCACTATTTTGTAGCAATGATTAGATTTGTTCCATTTTATCCCACATTACCCTAGTACCTGTAGATAGGAATTACACCAAGGCAAAATTTGTTCTCTGCTTGGGGAAGTGGGAGAGAATAGTATAGTGGTTAAGATACAGTCTCTGGAATCTCTCTGCCTGAGTCCAAATCCAGGTTCAGTGACTCCTTCACTATGGGACCTTGAGTACATCACTTAATATCTCCATAGCTCACTCTCCTTATCAGTATAATGGCATAATAATATTGCCTTCTTGGTAGACTTCTTGGGAGGATTAAATTAGTTCATATGAGTTAATGTATTAATGTAAAACACTTAGGACATAGCGATCACTTGTGTAAGTTTTATAAACACTAAAGGGAATGTTTAAGGCAATGAAAGTTGTTTCTAAAAATGGCATAGGGTATCTAAGGAGGTGGTGAGTTCAATACCCACTGTGGGGTTCACACGTATATTCCTTACAACCCTGGGAATATTATATGTAGCCAGATAATATATTTAAATACCAATCAATTTTTTCCTCCCAATATTTCACTCTTACTTCCCAACCCCAACACCCCCAAACTACTTCGTAATTTCTGCTCCCCTGGGACAACTTTACTTAGGGATATTCTCTATTTCAGGGTATGTCAAAGCAGAAGGAAGGGAGAGAAGGGAACTCCTTCCTGGGTTTTGTGGTTCCATACCTTAGGGCTTGAAGGGAATAAAAAGGATTCAGGGTACAGAAGAAACTCAAAAAAAGATACAAACCTCTAGGCCTGGGACAAGGCCAGGATGCTCTAGGATAAGTGAAGAGAAAGGAAGTCCACAAATAGGATCCTGTGTTTCCCCTCTAGCAAAGTTCCAAGAGGGGACGGGAACCCCTAGATAGACTTGAGAGTTTGAGAGCAGGGATGCGCTTTGGTATAAGGCATACTTGAAGGCCTTCCTGCATTCCCTGGAGTAACAGTGGCAGGAGGTAGAAGAGCCTTGGATGAGAATGAGACAACCTGCTTGGACTGAAAAGAAAAGGCCAAAGAGAGGGGCTCCCTCAGCAGAT
>NW_016804150.1:2195847-2223403 GCF_001698545.2 Rhinopithecus bieti
AATTTCTACAGCTGTAATAGTGATAGTCTCTAAGGAGTTTCCATGATGTTAGAGAACAATCTCCCAACATCCTCAACAGCAGTGGGGGACTGATGTTAAACATTCTATTTTTAAATAAGAAAACTGAGTCCTAGGGGTGTTAGGTGCTTGACAAAGAAAATCTATGACTCAATGGCAGATGAGCTAGAGGAGACTACATTTTATATCTGTCACTCCAATTTATCTTCTGGTTTAATTGAATCAATTTCAGGGGTTAAATAATTCAAATATTTAAGAAGCAAAAAGGAAAGAAAATCCAGGAAAATAACATATTTCCAGAAAAAAATCTGATAGCAAATACACATATTTTACTGAAGAATGGCTCACATATTTAAAAGAAATTTAAAGAAAAATAGCCCAAGCCTTACTGGTGTATGATAGGAATGAATGAATAAATTCTCTGATCTTTAATCCAATTTAGTAATAGATGTCTAGATTCCTGGGACTTAGACCTAACCATAGGAAAAACTGTGAAGTAATAGATTTCCCTTTGGGGTCCACAAGCATAACTCCCTTGCCTTTATTCCTAAATTCTGTGTCTGGTATTGCCTGTCTACTTGCCTGTTTATAAAAATTCATTGGCAAGAAAGAACTGAAGAAATGAATAAAGTAGTATGAAAAAAGTTCAATATATACTAGATTCAATAATTTTTTAGGTTCCTTCCTGCTATGATATTCTGATTTCATCACAGTCTGTGCAATTTTCCATTTAACAGAGGATAATATGTCCAGTTAAAGGAATTATTATCTAATTGTAAAATTTCAGGCCTGAGTGATTCAGGTGGAGGACACTTTACTTGCATTGCTAAAATATTACATTGGTAGCCAGGTTCTTTTGCCTACTCACAAAACCAACCTTAGTTCTAGATCTCATAATAGTACAACTTCCTAAAAAATAATTGTACTCCCTTTCACCTGATTTCCCCCCTAAATCTGAGGAAATTACTGGCCTGCCTATCTCTGACATGAAAATTTAAGACAAGATAAATTTTAAGAAACAGAGACATGAAAAAACAGTAATTGTGGTTAGAAAGCAAGATGGATCAATAGTTGTTGACTTAGTCTTTCCCATCATATAGGGTCTACATGTTTTTGTCTAGGGTTACATAATGAAGTAATAAAGATTTTTACAAGACTGCAATAGGAATCCCAAATAATCCTAAATCAAAGATTATCAGGAATTAAAAAAATATCCAACATCTTGACGAAAAAAGCTGAGTTAAATAATGAGCTACACTAAAAATTTTGGGAAAAGACATGTAGATTAAGAATAATAAACTATGTGCACTTGGCTTACTAGTAAAATAAATAAGCCTATAAAAATTTGCAGTAAAATATCAGTAGCCAGAAAACCAGAAATAGAAGAGAAAAGCTGAACAGTAAAAGAGATGTGGAATAAGTGGTGGTAATTTACAATTAAATGTGCATCAAATTTTATCTTTTATCCAGTTATATTGTTAAATATACATTCTCTCCCATTTCCCAACTCCCACCTCAGTTCTTAGAAATTTCACATAGAATTAAAAGTTTTTCTGTAAATATTCTCATACTACCATTATTTTGTTGGGTTTTGTTCCTCTGAAATAGCTACCTATTCCTGAAAGTAATGCTTTCAGAAGAAAATGCCTGCTTCATAACATACTCATATGTAGTTCATTTTCTCCAAGTTTCTTTGACTGAGGTCCCTCAAGTTTATATTTGAGGTTGGAAATGAAAATAATTATATACATGGGGCCAAAGACAATTATGCTAAAATTATTAAGGACTTACTCTTATCTAGATTTACCCCAAATGTGCTAGTAAATTACATTAAAGTATGAGAAAAATGCAAAAGGCATGTTCTAAAGTTCCATTTAAGGAAATCAGCTTAGGCAGTATTTCCAAACACTAATGGAACATTTAAAATCAGACATTGCTTAAAATGATAAAGTAAATAAATTAAAAATAGAAAAGCAAGTAATTTCACTTTGGGCATAATCCCAAAGCCAGCTAACACTCTAAAGGATAAAATACAAATTTAAAGTTTTCTAATTTTTCCAGGTACATAAACATAAATTGATTTTCTATGACCATTCTCCCTTTTTTATGTATGATCATGATAGAAAAACTAGGATGTGAACAAAATTAAAGAAAAAATAATTCATTTTATTAAAAAGTGAGCAAAGCAATAGTAGATAGTGATACTGAACACAGGGCTGGCCACTGCTTAGGAAGCAAGCATACATGATGAATATTACGCTGGAAAGGGCCTTCTTAGTGATTTTGACGGAATAAAACATTTGCAGATATCTTGGAAGGTAAGAAAGTTTTGTGAGTATTAAAGCCGATATCCAACCAGAAAAACAATTCTACCTCCCAAAATAAAATAAAGTGTATGTTTAAACCAGGAAATTCAGAAGTTGATAAATACTAAAACTGAACATTTTACACTGCAGTTAAGCTATTTTGGGGGTGTAGCCTTTGAATAAACTCTTATAATCATCTTATATTCACTGAAGTGATTTTCAGTGATTTCCTTCTATTCAAAATCTTGGAACCTGCTTTCAAAGGGATGGGACATCCTTAAAATGAAGGCTTTTCCATAACTAAATCTTATTAAAAAGGAGCCAAGAGGAACTTGTCATATTCTCAAAGATGTTCATATTAATAACAAATTGTAGCAAGAGCCCAGGGCTTGTAAGAAATGCAGAAATATTTTACTTATAATGTTCTTTTGATTTTGCCTTTACTGGTATGCCTATCTCTCCCATTAAACAAAGAAGATAATTGTTTGGTGACAGATAATATAGTAGAAAATGATCATAGGAAAATGGAGAACCGCAGCTCTACTGGGCTGGTTGAAAAAATCAGCAATACCCACCATAAGTAAATTAACCTAATAAAGACATGAACTGAAAGTGCAGGAACTCAGGCGCTCAGGTGGGGCCCCACTGGTAATTCTGCTGTGTTAATGTTTAAAATCTCTCACAAAGGACTAAGTTGAGAGAAATTGAAATTTTCAGTAGCTAGCAATGTTCATGGAGTTTTTCTCTTTATAACACTCTACAGTCTGTTTCGGTCTATGATTTAATAAAGCAGCAGATGTAACAGCTTTGAGTTCCTGGGTACCTCGTGTATTTAAAGATACTCCTAGCTGTGGAGTGAATGCCTCCAACATCTTCTCACCAGTGCTATTACAAATAGGACCCGTATTTTTGGGAGAGGATATAATTTATGCTGAGTAGAATGAGAAAAAAAGGTTAGTCTATTTAAATATTTCATAAATATCTCTTTCTCCTCCTTTCTCACTTTCTTTCACCTAGGCCCTCTGGCTGCCCGTATCAGAGTGACTGACCAAAGGGCAGTTGGCAGAAGGACCACTGTCCCAACAAAGGCCTTCAGACTCAGTGGAGAAAAAAACAAGGTGCTTTGACCACCACTTACTGGGATGACAACACAGTCATCATCAATCAAAGTAGACTTGAAGATTAAAGGTACAGATATTTCAACTGTTTTAAGCCCATGTAAAAATATCAAAACTCTTCTATTTTACATAACTGATCATAGAAATCTTTCCATATAAGATATTTTTCTGAGTTAATAATCAGTTGTATGTAAAATGGGACTAGAAAATAACAAAACTCGTACCATATACCAAAAAAAAAAAAAACAAAAACTGTCATTGCATTATTCTTCAAATACTTGTATTTTACTTAAATACAATGTACAACCAAAACACTTAATTACAGCTCTAATATTTAAGGCTCCAAAATTGTCTAGATAATGAAGCCCAAAGTACCTTTGGGGTGAGGGAAGGTGGTTCACGGAAGGAGCATGGCAGACATTTTCTTGGTGACATTCTTTATATGTATAGTTCTATTCTGCTTCTCTTAAAAACCAACTCACTCAGAACAGAAAACCAGATAAGCTAGCAGTGGCTGAGGGGCCATAGGATGTCATTGTTTTCACACCTCCCAAACTAAAAGTTAAAATAACTTAAGATCACAGTGGCAATTTTGTTTTTCTGTAAGAAAATGATGGAATTGAAAAGTTTGAAATTTATGTAAAAAATCAACTTGTAAAAATGAAAAAAGCTTTCCTTATTTTTTTGTAAACATAGATATATATATAATTAGTGAATTCTAGATGTCCGTTTAACATGTTAAATTATCCTTTTAAAAAGAAAAAAAATCATTGATAATTTAGAAAACAAAACTTACTTAAATTGTAAAGAACCATGTTTTTCTATTTTGGGTGATATATAACTTTTGTTATATTTTTGGCTACATGACTGGCTAGCACATTATGTCCATTTATTTAACATAATATATTTGAATACCTATACTTACTCACAAAAGCTAAACTGTGCAAACTGCGTATCTTTTGATGAACACACAATTAGATTCAGCATCTGAGGTTGCCTCAAACAGCTTTACAAATTTGTTATGCCTGAAGTAGAAACTTTATCTGGGGCTAGGCGTGAGAGAAGAAAGGCATGAAGTAATATTAACGTATTTCTAAGGTTGCTGAATTTATTTAAATAACAAGTAGCAATGGAGGTTACAAAACTCAAAATTGTATAGCAATGCTAATTTTGTATTATCACAGAAGTCACATTTTTAGTTGTTGAACTTTAAACATAAGCCCTATTAATCTGCTAGGAACCATGTGGATGAATACCTGTGGCTGAAGGCCTCAACTTTTGAACTCTGGGTGTCACAGGGTGGCGGCGTAGGGGACAAACAAAAACACCACTGTCCCATCCCTTGGAAAGACCATAAATTAAGATACCAATAAATATATTAAGTAATGTTTCTTTTTTTAAATATGTGTACCAAATACTAAGCCACAGGTTTGTCCTGGAATGCCATCTGAAATCAAGATTGAAATTAGTATATAAATATAATATTTCTATGACATAGAGATGTAATAATACAAATAATATATATCTGAGAATCTGCTATGATCTACCTAGTCTTTATTTTGCGTGTGTGTGTTTCAGGTTGACCTACTTCATGGTAATTAGCTATAGCCCATATGATATTACTTTAAATAATGTATTGGTTTCACTAGCTGAAATTAAAATAAAACCAAAGGCACCCCGGTCTTGGTTACATGTGATTGTCTACCTGTTGCTACTTAATTAACTAGACTCACTCTCCTTTAAATTACTTACTGTTTGAATTTTGTGGAAATCCCGGCAAGGAGGATGGACCGTTCATTCCGGGGAGAAGGACTGGAGGAAGGCCGGGAAGTCCGGGGTAGGCTGCTGGCAGGCCGATGCCGTGGAGAGAACTGCTGTCCATCATGCCTGGCTGCTGTACCGTCAAGCCCAGCACGTCTGAAGCTTTCTTTATACGATCAAGTTCTTGCTGTGCCATCAGCTGCCGAACCGTGGTCGGAGCCAAGTAATCTTTCTCCCGATCGAGCTGACTGCCAACGGTCTCCCTCACTTTTGAAATGTGCTGTTTGGAGAAGATGTGATCTCTGATGGACAAGCGGGCAGAGTACTTCACCCCACAGAGGGTACACTCTGGTTTGGTGCCTTCCGTTCCACTTTGATTGATCATGAAAGGCTTCCCTATGTTAATTTTAAATTTCTTTTCCTTTGCCCTTGCATTTTGGAACCACACCTGGACCACGCGTTTGGGCAGACCAATTTCATTCCCTAGCATTTCACATTCTTGCATGGTTGGAGTTCGGTAGTCACTAAAGCAAGCTTTGAGAACCTTGAGCTGAAGATTGCTCATTTGCGTTCGAAAACGCTTGTGACCCGGCCTATCATTACTTTTGGATTTAAAGGGATTGGTGGATCCGAATGGATTTGGGGAGCTCGGGTCTGCTATGCTGGACGTTTCGCTGCGGTCGGCGTTGTCATCCGGGTCATCTGTGATGTAAAAACTTTGGTCGTGGTCGCCATCTTTGTCATTGAAATGGATGGATGGGCTTGTGAGAGAAAAGAGAAATTTGTCATCGCAGACCTCTGTGGTAGGTGTGGTTGCGGGTTTTGGCAGAGTATCCAGAGTTTTTGGCTCTTTGGGAGACAAAGCCGGTTTCGCATCTCCGGAACTTCCTGTGGTGCTTTCCATTTCAGTGTTTCCCTCGTCTCCGGTGGTGGCGTCACTGATTGCTGTATTAATCGATGAAGTCTCATCAAAATCGGTTTTATTTTGATCATACCCAGCCTCAGCAGGAGGGGCATTTAAATTCTCTATATCCTCAGAACACTCTGCTTTGAAAGAAGAAGGGCTTAAAAGATTCTTCGGCGACAGCTCTGCTGTTTTACTAACAGGTGTTGACACTGTAGAAGCCAATTCATTCTCACTTGATAGATCAATTTTAGTTAATGGCAAAGATGGGTAATCAAAATAAATGTATTTCTGTGGGCTTTCTCCCCCATCTTCGGTGGATATTAAAGGGCTTGGTGGCAAGCTGTAACCTGCCTGCTTTCCTTCATTCCAGTGCCGAGAGCGAATGTGGCTTTCTAAGGCCGACTTTGCTTTAAACAGGGCTCGGCAAAACGGACACCGTTTATGAGACTGTGCTGGACCCACCGCCCGGAACTGGCCTTTCCTCTCCCGCGCTCGTGTATTCTGGAACCAGACTTGCACCACCCTTTTTTTCAGCCCTACTTCGCGTGCAATATGATCAAGCATTTTTCTGGTAGGATTGGAATCCAGCAAGTATTTTTCATAGAGTATTTCCAGCTGTTCCGGGGTGATCGTGGTTCTCAAGCGTTTATCTCGGTGTTGATCTTCACCACTATTCCCTCCTTCTTTTTCACTGCAATTATTATCTTCTTTATCGTCCAGTTTCCTTTTTAGGGAAGCAGCAACGGTGGTGGGGGCTGTGGTGTGGGAGGAACTGGCCTGAGGTGGCATTTGAGTGAGGGAACTGCCCAGCAGTTGTCCAGTCATCAGCGGATTGTTGGGGTCGAATATCATGTAGGGCATATCCATGGGCCTTTCCAAAAATGGAGAGTGAAGGAATTGGTTTTGAGCAGCAAGGAAGTGCATGTGCTGGTGTTCCTGCCAGAGTTCCAGAGTTGGAAAGGCAACTGTACACTGATCACATTGGTATTGTAGTAACTGTGGAGGTAGACTGTTCTGGAGAGACGTCATGGAAATTTGTAGTGGACTGGAAGGGACCGGTGTTTGAGAGGCTGAGGGAGGTCTTCCGATAAGTTGGGGTTGTTTTGGCGGCTGTGGCTGTGTCTGTGGCTGGGCTGTGGATGCCTGCGGTGGGTCTGAGGAAGTCGATGCTAATGGCAGGGTTGGTTTGGTGCCTTGAGAAGGGGGAAAAGGGTCACTCTGCTTTGGCTTTTCTGCGGGATATTCAGGTTTTGGAGAGGTCTTCTCAGGTTCTGGTTTGGGTGATGGAATCAGGGGGGTGCTGGTCCCAGAGCCAGAACTTGCTGCAGGGGCAGCAGTGTTTTTGGCTGCATCCGTTTGGCCAGACACTGTGCAATGCTTGTACACCACTTGATCGGTGGCATCCATGGAGTCTTCTGTTTGGCTTTCATCCTGGGCATCATCATCTTCATCCTTGTAACACTGCTTTTTCTGATGCGTAATCAAGTCAAAGATCCTGGGGAAAACCACATTGCACTTTTTACACTGGTACTGCATGTTGCTTGTTCGAATGTACCGTTCATTAGTGAGTTCTCTTTTTTCATTATCTTTTGTTTCTGCTTGATTCTCATAACTCTTTCGTGCTTTCTGACGAGCATTCTGGAACCATACAACAATAACCCGGGTAGGCAGATTGAGAACAGTGGAGAGTTGTTCTATTTCATCATCTTTTGGGTAAGCATTTGTGTCAAAAAAGTCTTGCAGAACCCTAAGCTGGTAGTCAGTAAATCTCGTTCTAGAAGACCTTTTGCTGAATGATGCATCAGATTTATAATGTTCTAAAGAGGTGGGCTGTGGATCAATTCTGATGTCTTCTAAAACCGTTATAGGAGGGTTACTGAAATTGTATGGCGAATCTTTATTTCTCTGTCGTTCCTTAAAAAGCGTATTTCGAAACCAGTGTTTGATAACTTTTTGG
This sequence comes from Rhinopithecus bieti, assembly GCF_001698545.2. Lineage (NCBI taxonomy): Eukaryota > Metazoa > Chordata > Mammalia > Primates > Cercopithecidae > Rhinopithecus > Rhinopithecus bieti. The sequence goes on from NW_016804150.1 coordinate 2,203,915, forward strand.
GACAGGCCAGATTTCTCTGCCATTTCCTGGATCTGTTCTTCACTTGGAGAATTATTGATGTCAAAATAAGCCCTCAGGATTTTTAGCTGATCATCTGTAATTCTTGTCCGTGGGCGCTTGAACTGCGAATGTCTTAAAAAGTTGGGATCTAATCCGAGTTGCTGCTGGCAAAGTTGGGTGAGGTCTGCAGACAGTGCGTCCATCTGTGGCAGCTGCAGGGCAAGCTGGGGAGGAAGTGCAGGGTGTTGCACAGGTTGCATCATAATGGAAGGAAAGAGTGGCAGGTCCAGAGAAACTGGCAGTTGGACCTGCGGGGGAGCAGAAGGTGGAGGAGGTGGGGAGGAGGAGGGGGGGTGGGCGGGGGAGGAGGGGGGGGTGGGGCTTGTAGAGGAGTAGAAACTGTGTTGGGGATCTTTACAGGACCCATAGAAGAAGGCTGTGGAGGAGCCGGAGGCAAGGGAGGAGGAGGAGGTGGCGGGGGCGGCGTTTCTGGAGAAGATGGAGAAATTGGATAAAGCTTGTCATAGGCCTCCCTGTATTGACGAGCAAATTTTTCTAGCGCTCCATATGGAAAAAATTGTCCATGTACATGTTCTTGGTGACTCTTTAAAATAAGAACATTGGAAAACAATTTACCACATGTTCCACATTCTAGTTTGTCAGTGTTTTCGCCTTCACCACTTTTGCCCTTCTTCTGTACCTTCTGCCTGTTTTCGTTATACTGAATGACCAGTTCAAAACCAAAGTTTTCCAATAACGCTTTGGCAGCATTTCCTCTGGCCCCTGAAGCTATTCGGGGTGGTGGGATGGATGGTTCCAAGGATTTTTGCTTCTTTGTGTCTTTGCCTTCTTTGAGTCCTTCACCTTCACTTACAAATTCCTGCTTTGGTTTTTCTGGCTTTTCAGAAATATCTTCTGCCTCCTTATAAGACGGCGCATCCTTCATGATTTGGCAGTCTGCACTCACTATGTTACTTTGCTCTTGTTTCAGTAATTTGCTTGCCTGCTGTTGCTGCTGCTGCTGCTGTGGAGGTGGCGGCTGCTGCTGCTGTTTTTGAGGCTGCAGCTGGGGCTGTGAGGTTTGGTATTGTTGTGCTTGTTGCTGTAGTATCTGGAGTTGAGTTTGGCCAACGTGATGTTGGGTTTGAATCTGCTGCTTTAGGTCTTCAAGCAAGGAGCCAGCCATTCCTGTCATGCCAGGCATCCCAAATGTGGCAGAGCCTGGCAAGCCCAAATCTGGCCCCAAGCTAAACTCCGTCCCAGGTATGTAAAATGGAAAGAGAAACTGAGGCTGCTGAAACTGCAGCAGTGCTTCTGGGGTCATAGGAAAATGCGGCAAAAAGGCTGGGTTTAGGAACTGAGGCTGAAAGAATGCGGCTTGCTGTTGCAATTCGTGCTGTAGTTGCATCTGAATTTGTGCTGGTGACTGTGGTGGGTGATGTGTAGGTTGAGCAGAGATTAATTCAGGATTTTGCTTTTTATTTAATTCTTTGGCATCTAAATGGGTATCTTTGCTGTTTACAGCTGCTAAACTCATGGAATCTAACATCCCTTGGCCAGGGCTGTTAACATTTGCTGCAATGCTGTGCCCACCAGCCACATGACCACCGGGCTCCAGCTTTGCAGCCCTAGCCTTTGTCTGGTGGAGCACAGACCTCATGTGGATTTCCAGTGTTGAGCTTTGGCTGTATGCAACATTGCAGATGCTGCACTTGTAGGGTTTGTTATCTGTGTTGCTGTTGGTTTCTTGTGGAACAGGACTGGAGGCTTCCTGCAAAACTTTTTTCAGCTTATGCAAGTGAGAAACTGAATTATAGTGGACCAAGAGAATGTTCTTTTGGGTGAATGACTCTTTACACACTGTACATTTATATGGACGAGATGGATCGAGGAATTTTTCCATCGTAAAATTGGGCCCTTTTCTAAAAGGTAAGGTCCGCTTTGGTTCAGAGCCCATGTCATCTGGAATAGAGCTACTATCACTTCCTACAGGACTTGCTTTCCCTTCGTGGTCCACCTCGTACTCTCTCTCCATTTCCTGCTCTAGGCCATGGTCATCCTGGGCCATCGTTTCAGTCTCTGCCCACAGTTCTCCATTCACGGGCAAGGAGGCATACAGCTGTTGAAGTTCGGCTTCACTCAGTTCGGGATGGCCTGCTTCCAAGTGTTTTTTTAAAGCCTGGAATGTACGAAAACTGCGCTGGCAGAGGTTACACATTGTCGCAGCCCGAATTGCATGATACTGGGAATGTATCTGAAGCTTCTGCATAGTTTTGAAAGCCAAGCTACAATGGTTACAGCGATACTTATAGACATGGCGGTCAGAAACAGAGAGCGGTTGCCTTTTTTGCTGTTCATTTAATTGATCTTGCAGTGTGTCTGGGATTTTCACATCCTTACTGCTATTTTTATTCCATTCTGAGACTTCTGAGGGTTCTTTAGGTGGTTTCTGCTCCTCATTCTTTACTTCCACATTAACCCTTGAATCCTCAAGACCTGCCATGCTTTTGTCATCCATTGGACTTTCACCTATTAGGAAAAAGCACAAACATCTCTCTTACAATAAGAAAATCTACTCCTTAAATATTAATTAATATTATAAATAGGGGCCTCTAAAGGCTAACTAATTTAATTCTTAACTAGTTCTTTAAAGAAATGTTTACTGAGGAACTACTATGTGGCAAGCACTGGACTGGGTACTGGGAATATAAAGGCAAACAAGAAATCACCTCTGGCCTCAAGAAATTACAGAAAAGGGAAGCAAGTCAAAGGTCATTACAGCTTGCTGCAATTAGTGTGATACTAAGGGCCATCCCTTGGTGTTCATGAATTAGATCACACAGAATTTTCCTGGGTGTCTGACACTTGGTCCCCTGAGGTCACTTACAGATAACCAGACATAAAATATGCCTTGGAAAATATGGCTCTTTGAAATGGCATACATTTTTCCCCCATGCTTTACAAAAATCTTTTGATAGTAATAATCTTTGGGCACCACCACAAATGCAAAGCCCCTAAGCTTTGTGTTGTCCACAAGTCTTGATGATAAGATGGCATACCTGAATATTTCCCAGATGCCTCAGCTGTCATGACTGCAGGCGTGTCCCGCTCTGATTTCTCAGAGGCAGCTGCTGGCAGTAGCATACTGTTTGGCATCATCACATCAGGGACAGGCACCTTTGAAAACCAAAGGTGTTTATGTCAAATGTACCCCAGAAATCACAAATTCCATCACATCTGTCTTTTGCTGGTAGCATATCCCATTTACATTTATTTTTCTTAACCAAAGCAGGGATGTTTTGTGGATGTTACAGATCAATGCCACACCTTCAAACTTTAGATCAATGCTGTGGCAATGTATTATTATTATTATTATTATTATTATTATTATTATGGCTTACAGGTTTCTGTAGGTTTTTTTTTTTTTTTTATATAATGATAATGAAGCAAGTTTGAAATGCAAGGTGCCCACTGGGGTTATTTGATGAACATTATAGATATAAAAAGAAGACTGCAAAATAATGTTCTTTACTAAGCAATGCCTTGTTCTATATTTTGTTCCAAGCAAAAGAGGTCACATATGGGCCTTCAATGTGATTCCTATAACATGAGCAATAACAGAGCTTTAAGTAGCTCTGAAGAAATACAATATAATATAAACAATATAATATAAACCAATAATTACAGATTTTATATTGACATTCTTAACACAGATTTTGTCACACATGCATCAATATTTGGCATCCTTACTGTCATAAGCAGCTTCTCAACACAATCTGGAGACACACTGTGCAAATGTGTCAGATGCAGTTGGAGATGCATTTTGTTGCTGAGGACATCCTGGCAGAGAGGACAGCAGATGACCGGCTGCACTGAGTGCTGTGATAGGACATGCATCTGGATACGACTTTGGTCCCTACTATTGTAGTTACAATAAGGACACTGATAGAACTGGAAAATATTGAATAAACATGGCCACTATTAGTTAATGCATTTCTCATTTGATACATAGTAGTTGTATTTTGGGGGTACATGTGATATTTTGATACATGCTTACAATGTGTAATAATCAAATAAGGGTAACTGGGATATCCATCACCTCAGACATTCATTATTTCTTGTACTGAGACCACTTCAAATCTTCTCTTCTAGCTATTTGAACATAATGTATTCTGATGACTTTAGAACATCAGAAGTAATACCACAAGTTAATTATATTGCCAATTGCAATGTCTACATACATTTCAACAGCATGGAATCATTTGGGGCTTTAAAACTATCAGGAGCAATAAAAAATAAAGATTTACACAATAAAGGAGGAAAAACGTATTTACCTGTTCGTGACAGAATTTATTGTCCTCTGTAGGTTTTGACCTTTTTGTTGCAACATCCTCTTCTTTTGCCAGCAGGAGTGGCTGGGTACCCCCTGCCACACTAACTTTTAGTTCCTTCTCTGGTATGATTATCCCTGATTCCCAAAAGAATAGAACAACTCAATTTAAAACACAATTTCAAAATGAGAAAATTATGTTTTCAAACAGTTGTGACTTTAAACACACTGAATCACAAAAGAACCTATAAGCAGTTTTAGATAATGTTAATCGCAAAAGGAAATAAGAACACTTCTTTTTGTCCACTGACTAAGTGGACTTTATAAATGTATTTTAAAATGTACTCCTGTTTCATGTTTAGATAACCCTAGGTGGCCTTGAAAGATTCATCAATAACACATGCTCTCTGGTGTCTCAGAATGCCTTTACCACATTAAAGCAAATCTACTCCCTTTCACAAATACTAACTTAAAAAATCATTATTTCCACTAACATTTAATTACCTATCTCTTTTCTGAAATTCTTTGACGCTTAAAATATTTCAACATTCTGAGAAGGGTTGACTGATTATAATTCAGAAACTCAAATAATAATAATTTTATATCATAAACGGATTTAAAAATGGAAAGGATTGTAAAATTAATCACATATATCTGCTGCTGCTATTAGTGATTTACTCTTTGCTGTAGATATTTCAGCAGTTGGCTGTACATATAACATTTAGTACAAATCTCAAGAAGACAATGGTTTTATGAGGTTAATCCAAATATTTGGTGTTAAAAATGATTTCAAATTTTGCCCAGACCAGCAGTATAATAGGAGCCTCATACACATCAAAGAAAAGAGTGCAATTCTAATTTCCCAGACTAACAGAAAATTCTTTCCAGCATCAATTTGCCCAATAATCTCCTCTGCAAGGCTAGATATTACAGCGACATTGGGTAGGCATGTCACATACATCTCACGACAAACACAAAACCTCATTTACCAGCCATTCCAATCTCATCATAGCATGGCATCATCTGACCTTTTTTCTGCTGTTTATTATGAGTATTTCTAATTTTAACTTTCAATTTTCACCATCTTCCAGTCAATTTGCAACTAAATTATTTCCAGGGTGAGGACACTATCACTGGACAACTGGGTGCAAATACATCTTGAAATGCAATGAAGCTAAACCACTGATTGCTATCAGACCCCGCGTAAATATATAGTCCAGGCGTAATCTGATTGTATGCTGTGCATGAAGATTTATCTTGATTTTTTTTCAATCCACATACGGTTCATATAAATGAACAAATTGTACCTTATTGCAAAATAACCCAGTTTTAATTTAAAAATAAGGTCAAGGATGTTATGGAAACAAAGTAAAAATAAACAAACAAAAAAAATACATTCTATTTCAACTGTGAAGAGAGATGCATGTTTTATACCTTATAAATAATTTCAGAAATTTCAAATTCAGAAAGAAATATAAAAGCAAGAGTGATTCCATGCAGACCAAAATTAAAATATAATTTAAATGACATCATGACAATAATTTTATTCTCTTGTGGTTCATAGTAGACAGAGAATTAATGCAAAGTTTTCATCAGATTACACTGATACTGATTTCTAGATTTATAAGCACTAGAATTTATTTGAGAGTTGGTCATTTGTCACAGTTTATATAATACAATATACTTTATATATATTTAATATATATGTTGGAGAACATTTAGGTTATTTCTTAGATATTTGAAATTTCATGATAATTTGAATTTGTGACTTAAATCCAAGAAGATGAAGCTTCATTAACATTGATTAAAAAATGCCCAAGTATTTGATATCAAAAGATACATCAAAATAGGAAAGTCATAATTCCTATTTTCTTGTCATAATTAACTCTGGAATAGAAGAATATATGTTTCTTTCTCAAAGCTGAATATGCTTGGAATATTGTTTTAAAAGTGTTAAAAAGCAAACATTTAAGAAAACAATGATATTTTATATTTTCAAATAAAACTTACTGCTTAAAATGTCAAACTAAGTTGTATAAAATTATTGCCATTTAAATCAACCAATGTCTATCAATTGCCTTCTCCTGTGAGATGTTTCTTTAAAAGTTCCCACACTAATAAGTAAGAATATGTTTCCTTAGGAGAATAATACTCTGTCATATCCCCTTATCATTCTTTTGCGTACATGGTGGAATTGGACATGACCAATAAGTTGATCTGGGTCTCTGTGCTATCAAAGACTGTCACACACAAGTTAAAAGAGAATTTCCATGACTTTGTTGCTTGCAGGCCCTTTGGATCATCAGAAATAGAATAAATATTTCAGAAACTTCTAAATCTATTAAATGTATAGCTATAGACTCATTTCCATAAGCATATATAATGTGTATTTTATTCTCATATTGAGACTGTCAGGGATCAAAAAATGTATTGATTTCAAGATCTAGGATATTTTACTAAGCCTACACACTGATGTGCATAACGTATAATTGATTCCATGTATATTAAGAATTATTTATTTATTTTTATGCTTATTAATATTCATCAAAAATATAATTGCTTTTGAATTTAGTGATGTTCTATGCTGTATCAAAAAAGTAAGAGTTAAGTTTTAGGGTCACTATCACATGGCCATTGCAGCAACTGTTGGCTGTAGTACTCAACACAGTATGTGTCAGCCTCAAAATTTTTCTGGCTAATTAACTTAAACCATAATCTTAATAAAAGCCAGGAGCCTCCTAAAGACCATTTTATTTGAAATTACAAAGAAGTTATAAATGAAAGCTAGAACATCTAACATTAGCTAGGTACCTCAAAAATGCGTGGCACTGATAATAAGAGAAAGTAGAGAATATCGAGATGTGGTAACATGACAAAAACAGATTCTGGAGGATGAGGCAAGTCATCAGGATTATTTATGTAAAGACGAAGGATGTTACATTCTATGCGTGTATGCCTTTCTTACTCAAAGGGATACTATCTTAGGTTTCATATTATGGCATCCCTGGTAAATTATAGAAAATCAACTCTGGGATCTTTTTTCTAAGTTGTGTTATCCTGGAAATGCCTATTAAATAAGGGTCAATTAATTTGAGAAAGGTTTTAAGTTTTATGATTGCTTATAGTTTATGTCTGCAACTTTATTTGAAATAAACACTGTTGGTTACCCTAGAACAGAAAAAAATTTTAAATAGGATCCTAATTTATTTTGTGTTATTGAGGACAACACAATATTCTCAAAAAACAATGTCATTTTCATTCATTTTAACTAAAAAATGAAGTCTAATTACAAATAAGCACTGCCAAATAGATGAAAAAAATGATTACCTGTCAGTTATGGGATTATTTAACTTGCATGAGATTGCTAATATAAAAAATGACATAATTCATTTCAATGCAGATACCGCCTTCTTAATAATTTTCAATCCCTAAAATACAGAAGGCTGTAAAATGGTTTATACTCATAACAGGCAAGAATAATCCAATAATGCACATGTACTCAAAGCAAATCTTTAAAAAAAAAAACTAAGTACTGAGTTATATTAATGAGTCAATGTTTTTAATAAAGTTTGAATACTATAAAACTTGGATATAACAGAAGATGTTATTCAACTCCAAATAATTATAAATTATAATTACCAGTACAGTATTCTTTCTAATGAGACTAGAATGAAAGGATAATTTTAATTGCAATAATGAAGGTTAATTTCCATCTTTCCTCATGTTTACTCCCTTATTAAAAAGTGGTCCCCTTAGCCAAGGCAGAGACATATTACATTTTCAATGCAAATGTATTAATCTGGATAAACTCTGTATTAATTCTTGTACTGCACAGAGCTATAATTTGGATTATAATTAATCTAAAGTGGCACTAGATTTAAATGACAATATAAATGAAGCATTAGAAGGCTTTTCTATTATGAATGAATATTCAGCAAATATAACTTGCATATTGCCACGTCTCATTTTGAAAGCTCTACTCCTGCAGATTAATGTCAGCAACATAGCACAACAGCTTACACAAACATAGCCTTCCTAACATATGTTAATTCCTTCCTGTCTAAAAAATTCTGTGTTAAAGTTGGCTCAAACTACCTTCTCATCTAACATACGAAGATAGTGATTATTTGTAAACTTGCTAGTATTTTTTTTACATTTATGACACATATAAAGAAAAACAATAAATATAAGTGGTTATTTAATCATTAGAAATACATATGAGAGAAAATCCATGTAATAATTTTTAAACCTAAAAGCATTCAATTTAGAAGGCAGAAAACTTTGTTAAATGTTCATGTTAGTTGTCAGCCACAAGAGCTGTCTTGAAGGCTGGAAGGTTTTAAAGCTAAATATTAGCATTTCAGCAACTGCTTTTAGTTGGTCCTTGCTTAGAGCTTATTTTTTATCTTTACAGATAAACCCAGGAAGGCATTTCTATGGGGATAAAATTTGTTTTAAATAACTACCATTATACAATTGTCTGTATCCTCTCAAATGCCCAAGTCCTGTCTGGATGGTACAATTAGGTGCCCAAGGAAGAACAATAATTCATTAGCCCATTAGGGAGTGATTGAGCCCACTACTTTTGTGGAGCAGTAAGTGGCACTGGTAAAGACAGAGCCTTGGCATCTGTGCTATGTTCCAAGCCAGATTCTTTCCTCAATGGTAAAATTAGATCAATTTTTCTAGAGATTCCCAGAATCCATCCTTTACAAGGTACTATATATTAGACATTTAAGACCTGGCATAATGTCATATACTTCAGTATTACACGGGCATTGAATTAACACAAATCTGATATCTCTGTTATACATTCTTCTGAAGAATGAGAAGGATATATTCTGCAATCTATTTTGGTACTACTTTGTGAAAGATACCACTGAACGCAGACAGAACCTTGCCCTCTCTGAACCAGGCAAGCAGCTAATTTGATAAGGTCCATCACAGAAAGTGAAAAAACCGCCTTGCTATTTCCAATCTTTTTCAAATAAAGTTTAGACGGTACCGTCTTTCACATTAACTTATCACTAGGTACTTCTAATTCCTCCTCAGTAACTTCAGGAGCCAGCTTACTAATATACAGCTAAGGCTTCTTTTTACATTACTTGTGGCTTAATATCAACCTTCAATCTTCTTTGTTTAAGTCAAATCAGAATCATATGTTAGACACTATATCCTAGGAGCAAATCTCAGTGACGCTTTTCTCACTGGCCTCCTGAAAGAAATTTAGTACTGAATAGTGTGGGGAGGGGAGCAGAGAGGCCCTTCAGATAATTTTTAAAGGGAATGCAAAACTTAGATATGTAAGGACTGAATTACAAATGTGGGATGATTCAGGTTTAAATAAACTTGCATGTAAAAATGATATTTTTTGTGCAACCCAATGTCTTCATAGTGAATACAAGCTCTTTTATATGCGGCTGTCACTGGAATTCAAGGAAAAGATAGATGACTACCTGAAACTAATAGGCTTGAACCCGTTTCAGCACTTCTTCTGCTTCAATGAGTCCAACATAATAAAACTAGGTATAGCGTGCAGCAAAAGTAGCCAATGTAATATTCATTGCAACCATAGATTTCCATCTCATACATACAAAGCATGGATGAAGTCATATATTTGCCAAATCAAACACAGTAAAAGCCTTAGGTATCCACACCAGATGCTGGCCTAGGGTTTGTTTGTGCACAAGTAAATGTCATGACACGAAGGTTTGTTTTCAAAGACAGTAGCTTTCATTACTGGGATTTGTCTATTCTAGAAGATCAAAATTACCCAGCACCTAATCCCTTTTCAATGATATTTCCTCTTTCTTAGGCTGAATCATCTGTAAACTTTTTCCCTGGATTTTGTTTGAAATACCTCAAATAGATGCCCTAAAAAAGAGCAAATTCCTGAGTGTAAGTTGTAAAAAAGCAACGAAAACTAGCATTTATTTTTAGGGTTACATGGTTTGGTGGGCGAATACATGTGACTGAATGACAAAATTCAAGTGATATCTAATCCTATGCTTATGAAAAATTAATATGCCATCAGAGGAATCACAAGTATAGCTAAGATTAATGAAAGGCGCTTAAAAAATTACAAGCACACAAACTGATTTGATTAAAAAATAATCTCACTGGTCGTCCTGTAATATTCTTCAACTTATCCACATCTATTCTGTCAGATGGTTATGATTAAAAATAGGTCAATGGGAGGCTACTGATAGAAATCACATGCAAAATGCACATGCAATGAATAGTAGTGGGAATGTTCAGACAGTTTAAAATGACTAAAAGCTTTTAATAAGTTTTCTGGGGTGGGGGGATGGTGAAGGAAGAGTTGATGGCAGGGAATGGGTATAGGGAAATGCCAAAGTGAAAGATTCTTGCATCTTACCAGAGTCTTTATTAGAGTTTTTGCCTTCACTATTGTCTCTCTCACTTGTGTCTTTTTCGTCATCCTCGGCCACTGCTGTAGGCTTAATAGCTCCTTCTGCCTCCTCACTTTGTTCTTCTGTTAAGAAAGGCAGACCAATCAGTAGAACTGAAAACCTCCCAAAAATTCATGCTGAAATAAACTAGGTGACCACTTGAAAACTTTGTTATTTATGAATCATCTACAGGTATTCATACTCAAATGAGAACACAAATTTATGCGAAAGTCTATGCTGATCATGCTGACTGTACCAATGCAAATTTTTTATCTAAAGGATCTTCTTTTGTATCCATTGAGAAGATGGGTCTATACTAAATTAAAATAAATTCTTTTTAGTACCGTTTAAACTGAAACCATATTTAAAAAATGAGTATAAAGCAATTCTGTGATTTCAATAGTAGAACCTTGTAACAACATAAACCCACTGCTCCATGGACTGGGATAGGTGTCGGGAAAAAAACAAAAAAAAAAACAAAAAAAAAAACAGATTTTTAGAAAAAAATCTTAAATAATATAACAACGGGTTAAATATAAGACAGGTGTTACTCCCGCCTTCAGACCCCAGACCCCAAAGGAATTCTTTGGAAATTTTTGAGAGTAAGATCTCAAAACTTCAGTGACATTGGGGATTTTTTTTTTTTTCTGTAGGGGGAGCTATACTGGGCTTAGGATATAACAAGGTATACTTCTATGACAACTGCATCACCCCACACCTCATTCACGGGTTCACACCAGCTAGATTACATGGAAATCCTCATAGTAACTCAACCCTATTTAATTATTCTGTAAATCTTAGCTATGCCACTGCTGGTGGATTAATCTGTTTATGCAGTTAGCCTCTATGCTGGGGCTGTGTAGCACTAATCCGTGAAAGGCCCACTGTTCTCTTTCATCCTGTGATCATTTGTCTCTCACTGTGCTGATGTCACATTTTAATGAATTTTTAGCAATCTGAGTAATGCCAGATAACCAGGCTCGCAACTCCCCACAGCATGGCATGCTGTTTTCATTGCAGCACAAAAAATAAAAATCATATTCCCCTGTTCAGGTAGGAATTACATAAATTAGGAGAAGAAGGTAAAATGGGATTTGAAGCACCGGGCTGCTCAATTTCATAAAATCTTTAATGACCATATAAATTAACCCTGGAAAGGCAAAAGGTCACCGACACACATTTGCATACACTCTTCTATTTGCTTTTGATAAGCAGAGCTTTTATGCAGAGAACATGATACAATTAACCCTTCAATAACCATACAAAACGCTGCTATGGACATTTTAAGTGTCAAGCATTAACTGAAAATTACACACTGAATAAAATTTTCATTGCAAATGCTATAGTGATTGAAAGGGGAAATCGTGGCCCTTTCCACACCCCATGTTTTATTAATAACATTCTGACAGCAGAATGAAATATCCACTGTCATATGTAGCAGCTGAGCACCAAAAAAAAAAAAAAAAAAAAAAAAAAATTCTATTTAGTGCCTCACTTGCCAGCCATGCTCTACAACTGTGTGAGCAGGACAACAGAAGGGGACAGTTCTGGGCTCAATAGAAAACTCTAAAAAGCTAAAGAGAAAACAAGGACATTAAATACATTCAAAATAAGAGTTTGTTTCAACTGTGAGTCCTCAAAGGCACCATACAAATCCATTTATTCCATTTTTGCCCTTTGCCTCTGCACAAAAGCAGAGGGATGGCCCTTGTTTAGGGGGTCAATCATCTGAGGGTTTGAGGGAAGCTTCCCTTTCAGGCAAATACACTCAGAAATTTAACTTCAAGAAGAGAAAGAAACAACACCTCTTCTGGCGCTAGCCTGCTTTCACCCGTCAGTGATAATTACTGATCAAACACAGGCTCCCCCCTCCCAGCACCAGGCCATGCTGGTAGGTAAAGTGCTGGTGGCTGAGCTGGATTTGGGAGGCTGGAGGGCTGAGATCAACTGGATTGGGCTGTGTCCCTCCCAAGTTCACACACGTGACATGATCTCTAGTTCGCGACCTATGACGGCTTGTGGCAATTACTTTTCAACTCATCCTGGGGAAAGGATGCAAGAATTCTTGGAGTAGATTTACTGGGCCTTTCCCCCGGGGCTGGAAAATAAAGTGTCAGCGTGCCACTGAGTGTCCTTATCTTGAGGGGACATAAAATTGTAAGGACTATCGCAACTCACATTAATAAAACATTGTGTGTCAGGAGAAGAAAAAGAAAATTATGAAGGCACTAAAAGAAAAGCTACAGTATATAATCTGGGTCTCATCAGACAGATTTTGCAGGGTCCTCTTCTTCATTTTCTGGTATGTGTTTTAAGTGTGAGAGAAATTCCCAGACATGTTCTTCTATACATCACTGTGGTGTCTGACCTCAGCCTGACCCTGGCAACAGTTTGAGAAATCTGAATGTGAACAAAGACTCTGTGTCAGCAGCAGGGAAAGATTGTGGGATAGACGCTCCCCATCAACTTAATCGCAAACAGCAGTTCTGAGGCCATAACTTTGCCCGGCTCCTCCAAGCCACAACTCATAACCTTTGGAGGTGGATTTGCCTGCTATGCCTCTGCTTCTGTGACTTTTTTCCCCTCTCTCTTTTCAGGTTCTTCCTTTGAAGTAGGCAGGCAATTAGCTCTAATGCCCAAGCAATTCAGACCTGTTTTGTGGTTTAGAAGGGGAAAGCTGTTTATTACAGGTAGGCTCTTTGGAGCCATAAGAACTTTGCAAATTTTAATCATGCAAAACATAATCAAAAGGTAACTTATACACACCATAAAGTTTCATATAAGTCAGAATAAAAGGGCACTTTTATTCTCAAAGAGGGTTTCAGAAATAAATTTGACATTCATTGTATAAATAGACTTTAGAGTCAAGAGTATAAATGTGGAGAAACCACTTTCTCTGGAAACCCTGTAGGTTAGAACTTGGGTTAAGGGAAGGAGTGATTACATTCTACACTTTCAACCACCACATATTCTCAGTTGTAAAATAATTATGAAATGTAAGGGAAATAATATATATATATATATATATATATATATATATATATATATATAATAACACAATATGGTATTAAATAGATACTGTAGAACTGAGGAAAATATACTACATAAAATTCCAAAATAAAGATGCCAAAGCGGTTTTCATTTTCACCAATAAACCTCTTCACTAATATATTACATGCAGTAATAGTGAAAGTATTAAATCATTTCATGACACTGTTGTATTCAACATAAGTATACATGTATACAGCATATGTATATGTCACATGCAATTTATTCTTTTGCCTCATGAAATACAGAAAATACAATATTTCTATATTAATCTTTACAATGTTTATACTTAAACTTACCATGTATATCAAGGTCCATTTGAACGTCCCACATCCCAATTTTCAGACAAATGATAATACATTTTCATTTTTACATGTTTCAAAATAATAGAAAGAAGGCAAAATACTGTAGTCTTATATTGTAGAAATATGTTACAACAAACATTCCCGAGCATTTTTGACATGTCTAAAATGATCTTATAAGTTACTCTACATATACACATTGGCTATATTTAAAAGAAATTGTTTTGAATGACTAGCTTAGAGTATTTTCATTTGAACAATAACAAACAATTGGAAAACTGCTATTAATATATCCTACAACATTATGAAATTTCTAAGCAATGTACATCAGTCATATCCCTTTGATCTAAGTACCACCCAATTGTAGTTATTTCCCATTGTCCTTTTCTCTCTCTCTCTCTCTCTTTCTTTCTCTCTCTCTCTTTCTCTCTTTCTTTCGGAGTCCCACTCTATCACCCAGGCTGGAGTGCAGTGACACTCTCGGCTCACTGCAACTTCTGCCTCCTGGGTTCAAGCAATCCTCCCACCTCAGCCTCCCAAGTGGCTGGGACCACAGGCATGCACCACCACATCCAGCTAATTTTTGTATTTTTAGTAGACACGAGGTCTCATCATGTTGGCCAGGCTGGTTTCAAACTTCTGGCCTCAAATGATACGCCAACTCAGCCTTTCAAAGTGCTGGGATTATAGGCATGAGCCACTGTGTCTGGCCCTTAGTTCCCATTGTCTTAACATACAACTGGGTTTGGGATCCCTCTCCTCTGAGTCTGCTAAGGAAGCACTTCATATTTTTTAAACCCATGAAGTGCTCATATAAAGAGGAAACTTAGTAACTTAGACATCCTTAGTTTTATATTAACATATTGAGTGTCTCTGTACAAGACACCTGGCTTGTGAGCATTCTTTCCTAGACTCCTCCATGATCTCCTTGCCCAGTCATGTCCCACTCAAATCTATTCTTCGAATGACCTACTTAAATCTGACTTCCCAACTTAAAATATTTCAGTGAGTCCTATCACTTACGAAGAAATAACTCAGCCTTCTGTACATAGCGAGAATATGTCCAAGATACCTGGTCCTTGTCTATCACTCCTGTTTCATCTTTGTTCACATCCTACATAACACTTAGTGCTTGAGAACAGTCTTCTTACACTTTAGAGTGTCAGATTCACCCATCTTGGGTTTTTACTGCACCCCATCTTGAAAGGTTATAGTGTAGTAGGTCTAGAGTTGAACCTGAGAATTTGCTTCTCTGTTGAGTTTCCAGGTAATGCCGATGTTCCTGGTCCAGCTCACATTTTGTAACCACCGTTCAAGAAGCCCAACTCTTTGGAGCGCTTTCTCCCTTCCTATATGTACCATTACAATTCCTTATCTTATTTAGAACAACTTTTCTTCACTGTGTAAATTCCACTTTTCCTTCAAATCATCTTGGGAAATATCAGTTTCAACATCTATAAAAATGGAGTTAATAATAATTATCTCATAGGTTTGTTATGGAATAACATATACAAATTGGTGAGCACAAGCTTAGCAAAAAAATATTTAAAATCATAGCAGTATTATTACTAGTACTATTGAGTACTATTGTTTTCTTCTCTAAAAAGTGTTCTCTGAACCCTGAACTAGGATTAGTGTTTCTGGATAAATGCTTTTTTTCCCAACCCGTATGCTGATGTTGAACCGTTCACCACAGTTTAATTTGTGGAAATTATCTGTATATTGCCTACTTGCTGTAATAGGTAAACATTTTTTGAAAATAGTGATTATCTTATCCATCTTTCTGCCAGAAGCAGCTGGAACAGTGCCTGGAATACAGTAGGCAGGCAATACCTGTTAGTTGGAACAGTGAATTGGGTTTAGAAAGCAAAGTTTGGGAAAGAAAAGGAAAAGTCCACGTGCTACCCTAGCCCCTATTTCCCTTTAATAAAGTGTAAAGGGGGTGTTTGATTTTGTCTTGGTAGTCTGGCTTGGTTGTTTTTTTTTTTTTTTTTCTTTTGCATTTCTCTCTCTACTAAATCACATTTATTATTCAGCCCTCTCCAGTCTGGTTTCTGTTCATGTTAATTCCTCCTCTCAAAGTCATCAATGACTCCCATGCTGTAAAATTCAATGGTTACTTCTCTGCATCTTACTTCACTTTCTTTGCTCAACCGATGTTACTCCTCCCTTCTTCTGGAAAATTGTGCCTCTCTTTGGATTTTATTGCATCAGGTAATTGTGATTTTCATCCTGCCTCTCTGAGAATTACTTCTTATTCTCCTTTGCTGGGACCTCCTCTATTAAACAACAACTAAATACTTGAGTGTCTCCACTTATTAGTACTAAGCCCTTTCTCTATCTACATTACCTCCCTAGATGATCTCATCTGGACTGATGGCTTTATAGTTTGTAACTCTACTTGGATGTCCAAAAAGTCTATTTAATTTAGTATGCCAAAATCAGAGCTCTCAATGCTCCTCAACACTTCTTACTCCATTTCCCCAACTCTACCATTGCAATTAACAGCACCACCACCCAGCACAAGCAAGAGTCATCCCTTAGTCTTCTCTTTCCCACTCATATGCATCCTATCCATCAGTAAATCATACTATTTCTACTTCCAAGATACTTCATGTATACTGAATCCATCTACTTTACATTTTCCCTGCTAGTACCTTTAATATCTTACTTATATTCCTTATGATCTTATAACTAGATAAGACTTATTCTTGTGTTCCTATAATTTATTCTGCACAACTAAATAAAATCAATCCATTCTCCTGCTTGAACTCTGTCATAGCTTACTATTTCACTTAGAATAACAATAACAACTCCTTACTAGGCTGAAACAATTAAGCCCTTGCCTACTTTTCTGGCTGCATGTTATGCTACACTCCTCCTCACTCCCTCATCTTCCTCCATGATGAGAAAGCTTTCTTTCTCTTCCTGGAATGGGACCAATTTTTTCCAAACTCTGAAGTACATTCTCCCAGACTCTGAATAATTGGCTCCTTTTCATTAACCCGGACTCAAATCACTTGTCATTTCCTCAGAGAACTTCTCTGACTACTGCTTCTAAAGTAGCTGATGAGCTGTCACACAAGTAAGGTCCTCAGATTTTAGTAGAATCACTACCACCTGAGGGGCTTGCTGGATTCCACCTCTAGTGTTTCTGATTCAGTAGGTCTGGATTGGGCCCAGTAATTTGCATTCTTACAAGTTCTTAGGTCGCGCTGATGCTGTTTGAAAGGAGATCACACTTTGAGAACCTCTGCTCTAACAAATCACCTCTTTAACTTCCTTTATCACATTTATTGCAATCTGAAAATACTTTTTTGTTTATTTGTTTAGAGATATTATCTAAAGTGAGGGACTTCATCTGTTTTATTCACAATGTTTGCTCAGCAGTCTCTGGCATATAGAAGATACTAATATTTTAAATAAAACTGATGATTTCTAATTTGACTATTTGCGCAACTAAGTCTATGGTGTGATGTCATCCACTGAGATGGAGAAAAGAGGAGAACAAATAGTTTTGCGGAAAAGGAAATTCAATTTGGAATTTGTTGTGTTTAGCCTCACTACAGAACATCTAGATGAAAATATCCAGAAGGTATGGCAATATCTAAGTCTAAAGATTCTCAGAGAGATTGAAGTAATAATGTAGATTTTGATGTCTTTGTTACAAAGCAATAAAGAAACATATTGACAGGAAGTAATCTCTTTTAGCTTGAAATTTTTGCCATAACTCTTGATTTTGGCCATAGCACTGCTGAGTCATTAATGAAATCTTTTCATTGGTTTGAGGTAGGGGAGGGAGAGTAGGTTTATTCTATTTCATATTAAATATGCTCTCTAGCTTTTAGGGGAAAATAACATTTTAAAAGTATTGATGAGACATGCATAGGTAAAGGTAAACTTAGCTTTGAAGTTGGTATTTTTTATGAGGAATGTCCTAACTATATGGAAGTGATGTTTTCACTTGCAAAATTGTTTTTATTTTAAGTATTCCAATATACCATTGTGAATGCAAAGGACCTTTGATAATCATTTATTGTTCTATATAGCATGTTATTATTCCAATTGGATAAATCTGGAAACTGAGGTCTTACTTATATAGCAGAAATACATAGCTGAAATAAATGAGGTGTGTTGTAGTAGTAGGAGTGAATTTCCTTTTAAATTATCTGAATATAATGTAGCTAAGAAGGTGTAACTGCCTTTTTAAAACAAATATATATATATATATATATATACACACCAAAGCAAAAGGATTAGAGGATATGTTGACATGACTATACAAAATCCAATGAATTCAATAATTACCAAAAATAACTCCGACTAGGTTCTTTGATTTGTAAAAAACAATATCCAGCTTATTAATATATACTTTGTATAAAATCTATAATTTAGGTGAAGTTTCATAGTGTATAAATATCGATGTGAAAAATTATTAGCAGAAGTTTTAACTTATTCTTTAAGAAGCTACAAACATCCACACACAGAAAAAAAAAAAGAGTTCAGACACAGACCTTATATACTTCAGAAACGTTCACTCAAAATGGATTACAGACCTAACTGCAAAACACAATGCCATAAAACTCCTAGAAGATAACATAAGGGAAAATCTGGATGACTTTGGGGTTAACAACAACTTTTTAGATACCACGCTAAAGGCACGATCTATGAAAGAAAGAATTGATAAGCTGGACTTCATTAAAATTAAAATTTTTGCTCTTTGAAAGATACTGTGGGAAAATAATGAGACAAGCCACAGACAGGAAGAAAAGATTTGGAAAATACATATCTGATAAAGGACTGTCATATAAATATACAAAGAACTCTTACAACTCTTACAAGCAAACAAACAACTCAATTAAAAAATCGGCAAAAGACCTTAACAGACACCTCACCAAAGAAGATATACAGATGGCAAATAGGCATATGAAAGATTACATGAATGAAAAAATCCATATCACATATCATCAGGGAAATGCAAATGAAAACAACAATGAGATACAACTATACACCTATGAGAATGGCCAAAATCCAGAACACTGACAACATCAAATGCTGGTGATAATGTGGGACAACAGGAACTCTCATTCATTGCTGGTGGGAATGCAAAATGGTACAACCACTTTGGAAGACAGTTTGGTGGTTTCTTACAAAACTAAACATGCTCTTATCATACAATCTAGTAATTGTACTCCTTGGCATTTATCAAAGGGAGTTGAAAATTTATGTCCACACAAAAGCCTAGACACAGATGCTCATAATAGTTTTATTTGTAATTGCCAAAACTTGGAATCAACTAAGTTGTTCTCAGTAGGTGAATAAATGAACCGTGATATATCCAGACAATTATATATATTATATATTATTATATATATATAATTATAATTATATATATA
>NW_016804150.1:2223747-2229607 GCF_001698545.2 Rhinopithecus bieti
TAATTATAATATATAATATATATAATTCAGCACTAAAAGGAAATAAACTATCAAACCATGTAAAGACATAGAGAAAACTTAAATGCATATTACTAAGTGAAAGAAGCCAATCTATAAAAACTACATACTGTTTGATTCCAACTATATGACATTCTGGAAAAAGCCAAACCATAGAGACTATAAA
The DNA here is from genome assembly GCF_001698545.2 of Rhinopithecus bieti. Classification (NCBI taxonomy): domain Eukaryota; kingdom Metazoa; phylum Chordata; class Mammalia; order Primates; family Cercopithecidae; genus Rhinopithecus; species Rhinopithecus bieti. The sequence continues at coordinate 2,223,932 of NW_016804150.1, forward strand.
GGATCACTGGTTTCCAGGGGTCAAGAAGGTGGAAACAATGAACAGACTGACACAGAAGATTTATAGGGAAGTGAAACTGTTCTATATGATATTATAACGGTGGATATATGTCATTATGCTTTTGTCCACACCCATAAAATATACAACACCAAGAGTAATTGCTAATGAAAACTATGGTGTATGAGTGATAACATTGTGTCAATACAGATTCATTACTGAACAAGTGTACCACTCTGATGGTCAGGCAGTGATAATGAAGGAGGCTATACATGTGTCAGGGGAGAGGGTATTGGGGAAATCTACACCTTCCTCTCAATTTGCTGTGAACCTAAAACTGCTCTAAAATGTAAAGTCAATTTACATATACTTTCAATTATTGAATTTATTTAATTTTGCTTTTTATTTGAATAAGCCATATGATCAGATCTAATTAGAGAAGTTCCAGAGAATGTTTATAACATCAATTGTGAGAATGACAAAAGCAACTCATTTAGGACAGGGAAATATTTTGAGAAGGAATAGGAACCATTACCTGAGGTTGATCTCAACTGCTGCTCTGTAAGATCATCATCACAAGTCCTGGCTCCCAATGAGGCAGTTTCTGCAGAAGACATCAGAGTGAAAGGTAATCAGCGTGCTATATCTAGCTCTCACATCATGGCTAATATCACAAGAACCTAAAATTTGGCAGTCAGGAGAGATGAGTATCAGGTGAAGCTCAGGTGAGTCTCCAGCACACCTTATATCCTAGTGAGCAGTAGCTGGCAAAATGAGCCCAGGGAGTGATAGGATTAGATTTAATTCTTAATTATTAGCAATACAGAACAAACACACTGGTAGAGAAAATATAGGAGCAGGAAAGGCTCATTATGATTTTTGTCATTGGACTATTTGGCCAAGCATACATTTTATAGGATTATGTGTTAGAGTGACAATAGCACATTACATAAATTATGAGCATACTTTTACTTCTCCGATAAGGTACCAGAAAGCAAAGAAAAAATCATTACTGTATATGATAGCTGATGTGCCAAAGCAAACATCAGGCACTGGAGGGGGCACCTGAAGAATAAGTCCAAATCATCAGCAAATCCACATCTTCATTCTCATCTTTCATTTGAGCTTTAGAGCAAAAAAGCCAACAATGTCTTGGTTTACAAAACTCAACACCAAACACAAATCATATAGTCACCTAACTGTGTGATTCCTTTTTGCACCCTATTGTAGGGGAACCTATGGAATAAACGAAACAACTGGACCTCAGAAATTTCCTTCGACATCTCATTCCTTCTCCACACCAAGTCACCACCTGCTGTTGATTCCATTTTACCAAGTCTCTTGTCATGGGTGCTCTCTGTTCCCTCTGTCTTCTTCTCCTTCCTGACCATTTCAGCAGCCTCTATAATCATCTATATGCCTCAAATTCCCTGTCTTTCCAATCCAATCCCTCATAAAATCTTAAGAGTTATCTTTTTAGAAGATAGAATCTTGAGTACAAATCATTTCTCCATCACTTTTAGGTATGGGTGAATTACTTAGCCTTGCTAAACCTCAAGTCCCTCATGCATAAAATGAAGATAGAACTATGTAAATAGTAACAGTAAAAGAAAATAATACAACTAAAGGTGCAACGTGATGTAGTCTTTAACATCTGAAAAGACCAGATGTTATCAAGAAGTTAAAAAAATGGTCACATAATTCTTAACTGCCAAAGGGAATCATGTTTACTTACTATTTCTAGCAATGGCATCTCTGGTTGATTCTGAAGACTTTCATTAAACAAATAATTAACCTTGAAAATAGAAGTGCATAACAAGGCACTATTATTGCATTTACTAATTGTCTTTTCTGCTGTGTATAAAACCTTTGACCTTTAGTAGTAATCTATTTAAAAACAATACAATCATAATAAATACTCAGTGCCCCCCCCACCAAAAAACCATTATGTTAAACTCATCATGAAAGAAAAAATTTATTCTCAATGTTTACTTATAAATCCATGAGTAGCTTCCAAATACATCACAGCCTTAATGGACATCCTACTTGTCACTCAAGAAGTCCACCTTCTTTCTCTTGACAACTTCTCATGTTTTTATGCCTGGATCAACGTAGTTCCTTTGACTTTGAATGCCTTTTTGTTCTTCCCCTGTTAGCTTCCTATTCTTCCCTCAGAACTAAAAGTACATGAAGCCTCCTGTGTGCACCCATCATGATTAGCTTACACGTATGTTTCAGCACTTATCATGATGTATTAATTCTTGCACAGTCCAGGTATGTTTCCCCAATAAATTTTGATTTCCTCAAATGCAGCTTTTCATTTCATGGATTCTCAACTAAGGACAGAGTAAGCATCAAAGTCACCTAAGACGCTTTGATAGAAAATACTGACCTACATCCTCTATCCTAAAACAGATGAATCTGAAGATGAGAACTTTCTTGTAACTTCCCAGAGCTTCAGGACTCTAAATTCAGAGCTCTGTCAACTATACCACAGATAATACAAATGCAGACAATACCCCCGCTTTCTCTATATATGTGTGTGTATGTGAAAACCATTTCTCTTTTTTCTAGCGAAGAATCAACATAATTTATCAGAAAATCTCTACCACTACCTCCACATACACATTTCAACATATTATATAGGCTTGTTCAATATGAATGTCAGTAGTACCTAGGTGACTTTGACCAAATAACTGCTATTCCTTAAAGATTAATGAAAGTAAAAATAAAACAACGACAAATTATTGAGTTCTTATCTCTGCCAGGTACTGTGATAAGCTATTTGTATAGAAACCATCGTGTAATCCTCACAATAACATAATGAGGCAATTATTAATCCTTCTTTTACAAATCAAGAAGCTAGAGATTAAATAGGTTAAAGTAATTTGCCTCAGGTCACAAAGTTAGAAACCAATAGCCTGGAATGAAACCCTTGTCTGTCTGGTATAAAAGTCTGTCAAATTATCAATGTGTCTAGTTGTAATACCACAATATTTGGGAGCCTGTAAAGATTTGCCTAGTCTTAGCAAAGGTCAGAAACCAAGTTGTGGGGAAAGCAACTTTTCTCTAGACCAGTGAAAATTCTGCTGTTTCATAACATATGTATGCTCCTTGAATATAAAATATAACCAAATAATAATTTGGTGCCATATTAAAATTACTTCATTTGATAGTGATTTAATGAAACATACAAAATGTCAAAATCAGAAACTGTTGTTTAATCTTACAAATTAGGTCATGTGGTACTTAGAGACTGCTCCAATGAGAGCTACTTGTACAAATAATTTCATAAAGGAATGTTTAGATCTTCAATAATGTTTCTCTCTTCATACAAATAATATAAATATTTTAATAAAGGAGTTTTTAACTTATAAAATGAAATGATTAATCTATATTCTTCTGCCTGTGTAAAATGAAATGTTTAAAACCTAGTAATGATACATAGCATCGTACAATATATCACTTTAATAACTGGTCTGTAATAACAGATCTGACTGCTGTTAACACGATTTGTCTCTTTTTCTGGTGATTTAATTAGATTACTAATTTGTGTTCTCTAGAACCTGACCTTCCTTGTTTTAATACTCTTTAAAAAAATGCCATTGACTTACCTTTTCCGGTATTCTACCCTATCCTGTCAATTTGGTGATAATCATACATTTGAAAATTATGCCAAATTATGCTATTTTTATTAACACAATGTGGGAGTAATCAACATCATTTTCTGTGGAATAGTGTATTGATCATCACAATCACCATCAACAACAACATTTTACAGTGTATCTGCTCTGTGCCAAGTACTGAATGATATCTTTATGTGTGTTATGACACCCATAGCAAGTGATGGAGCTGGGATTTGAACCCACACAGTTTTATTTCAGGGATAGTTCTCTTAAACACAACGATAGATTGAACCATAGTTTTTAAATCCTACAAGTAGCTTTCCTTTTTTTAATTCTGCATTTATTTCTAGTGTTCATTTTTGTCGTTCTCATTCAGGTCTAAATTCTTCCAATCACCTATTTCTTTAGCCTAACCTAAATGGTTACATCTACAAAAACCAAGCTTAATGCCAAAATGTTTAAGGTTCCCATTCCTTAAATGGAGTCTCACTCTGTAACCCAGGCTGGAGTGCAGTGGCGCGATCTCAGTTCACTGCAACCTCCACCTCCCGGGTCCCAGTTCAAGAAGCAATTCTCTTGCCCCAGCCTCCCGAGTAGCTGAGATTACAGCCACGCACCACCATGCCCAGCTAATTTCTGTATTTTTAGTAGAGATGGGGTTTCATCATGTTGGCCAAACTGGTCTTGAACTCCTTACCTTGTGATCTGCCCGCCTCAGCCTCCCAAAGTGCTGGAATTAGAGGCATGAACCACCGCGCCTGGCTGGTCAATTCCTTTTGATCATAAGAATGAAAGTTCTCACCGCCCTTTCTCTTACTACCTTTTACTGCCACATCTACCCCTAAGCCTCTCCATAATGAGTCTCCAACTCATTACTTATTTCTACCTTTTCCTTCCCTGAACAAGCAATACTTATTCTGGTAAGTAAACTGACAACTTTCAGGTATTTAATCTCAGTTCAAAAATCATCACGTTCCCATCTGTCAAACCTTCCGCCCTCACCCCAGTCCCCTCACTGCTAATTGGGGTAACAAATTTTGGAAAACTATAATCCATACAAATCTCATGGCCACGGAAATATTTGGAATTTTAATTTTTTAACAGTCTAGATATTTATGCAGAGAATTACAAGATCAAGATATGGGAATAAATTTAACCTGTACTAGGTGACTGCAACAGCCATGGGCAAAATTTGGGATGCATTCAGCACAACTTTAGAGGCAACTGGAATTTTTGAAATAATGGATATATGTTCAAGCTGCCAAGCATAGTACTAATACTATTTGCCTACAAAACTTCCACATCTCACCTCCTCCCAATAATTTGCTAATGCATTAAACAATAAAGTATAGTACTATTCTTACAAAATGTTTAGCACATAAAATAAAATATATACCACCAGAGTAAATATTAAGCCAACTGGTGTAAAATAGTAAAGGGAAAGAAAAACATTTTCTGTATTCCTATGCAACATTATGAATCCCGTGTTATTTTCATTTACAATAAGCCCAACTCTTACTGTTTTTTTTTTTAATTGGAGAAAAGACTAAATTCTATGATAGAGTTCACAAGTGTCAAACAACCTTCACTCCGCAACCCTTCTAGTCATGCCTTTTCTGTTTTACTTTTGAAGTTTTTCCCACTTCTACTGGAGCTATGTGACTAATTGTAAAAGGATATTTTAGAGCCTATGAATACAATAAAAGATATTAGCAGCTCTCTAATTGCAAACTAATAAATTATCATTTTTGGAAACCTGTTAGGTGCTAGGCACGTATCCTGCATTTCCTTACTTAATCCTCACGGTAATCTGCAACAGAAAAAAAAAATCACTGTGTTTATGGAAGAGATGAGATATCAAAGCTCAGACAGTTTAACTTTTTCCAAAGGCACAGAGCAGCAGAAGTGAGATTTGAAGGAGTGACTCCAAAGCTCTGTACCTCCCCGCTGGACAGCACTGCCTCTAGGCAGCCCTCAGGACTCCTAAGCCAGGCAGCCTGAAGACTAAATTGTTTTCCTTCTTAAAAAAAAAAAAAAAAAAAAAAAAAAAAAA
>NW_016804150.1:2233578-2258578 GCF_001698545.2 Rhinopithecus bieti
AAAAAAAAAAAAAAAAAAAAAAAAAAAATAGCTCACATCGCTTCAAAGGAAATTCATCACAACAAGCATAATATTTAGAAGAATACATCAGATTCAACATTTATTATTATCTTAGTAGTCGATATTTTAACAATGCCCTCTGAACTTGTTTTGACATTGCAAAAGTCAAGTCAGTGTGTTCAGATAAAGCAAGTTCACAATTAAAAATGATTTCAAGTGGTCTTCTCCATTCTTTTCCTAAGCGGATACAAAGACTGCTCTTCTAAAAAGCTGAGCAACTCAGCATGCTACCAAATGGTTTTGAGTAACCAAGCAACATCATCTTTGTTGACCTGTAGTGCTTTCTCTTAAATTATTTCTTCCAGGCAGTAATAGATTGAAGTGCATTGGATGCTCCAGTGTCAATTATCTGAATGGGGCTGGATTTGTAATTTTTTATTTTCTGGAAAAGTAAAGCTCCTTTGCCCTGCCCTGTCTGTTTTACCCAGAAATTATTTTATATAGTCAGGGAGTACTATCTCCTGGGGCCTCCTCAGCCAGGAATTTGTGATCACTTCTTTCTGCTTCTTCAGTCATCTATGACCTCGGTGTAATGGAGCCTCAAAAGAATTTAATAAGTTCCTGATATAAATTAGTTGCAATAAATTACTTATATACATCTTCTTAATGTCTTATATTTTAAAGTGCTTTTATTAAAACATTCATTCTTAAATTTACTAATTCCTAATATATTTCTCTATATAAGAATCTATTTCATTTCTGATTGTTTTGAAATTAAAAGATCAAACTTCTGTGAGGATAATTTCAGTGTAAAATCGTGTTTCCATCTATCAACCAGTTGCCCAATTATCTAGATTTAAGTCCTTATAGCAGGGGTCCCTAACCCCAGGGCTGTGGATCACTATTGGTTCATGGCTTGTTAGGAATGGGCCGCCCTGCAGAAGGTGAGCGGCCTGCAAGCAAGCCTTTACCGCCTGAGCTCCACTTTGCGTCAGATTAGAGGCAGCATTAGATTCTCATGGTAGCATGAACCCTCTTATGAATTGCACCTGCAAGGGATCTAGGTCATGTGTTCCTCGTGAGAATCTAATGCCTGATGATCTGAGGTGGAACAGTTTCATCCCCAAACCATCTACACCTGACCACTCCATCTGTGGAAAAACTGTCTTCCATGAAACCAGTTCCTGGTGCCAAAAAAGTTGGAGACCACTGCCTTATGGGATTCATCAAAATTTCTCTTTATATTATCTAGAACAAGGTTCATTCCTCAGCATACTGTGCTGGTTTTGCTAGGTTGCTCATCAGCATAGGAAACTGATCCCTATCCATAAACTGATCCCTCTTCCACCCAACAATAGCTTTTGTTCATGGTGAGCACTGGGTAGTTATTTTAACTCTTTGCTTCCTATCTCAAAATCAGCTCTTATTTTATTGTGATAAGAACACTAAACATGAGGTTTACTGTCTTAACAAATGTTTATGTGCACAATATAGTATTGTTGCCTATAGGTACAATGTTGTGCAGCAGATCTCTAGAACTTACTCCTATTACTTAACTGAAACTTTATATCCTTTGTTTATAACTCCCCATTTCTCCTACCCCTCCATCCCTGGCAACCACCATTCTACTCTTTGATTTATAAATTTGACTATTTAAAATACTTTAGACTGCTTTAGTGGAATCATATAATATTTCTGTTTTCATGATAGGGTTCATCCAATGTTGTCTCACAGCTAGTTTTTAATTCATGAAAGCCTCTATTTTCTACTCCATGGTTACTAGGTTTTTCAAATAGCTGTATACTAGGTCAAAAGTCTTTTGAAATTATTTTTTAATAGAGAAGAAAAAAATAGTTATCCAGCAGTACTTCTTTATCTTTACTTCCTTTAACTCTTTCAAAGACTCCTTACAGGGTGATATGGTTTGGATGTTTGTCCCTTCTGGAACTCATGTTGAAATGTGGTTCCCAGTGTTGGAGGTAGGGCCTGGTGGGAGGTGATTGGATCATGAGGGCAAATCTCTTATGAATGGTTTAGCACCATTCCCTTGGTGATAAGCGAGTTCTCACTCAGTTCATGCAAGATCTGGTTGTTTAAAAGAGTCTGGAACCTTCCCCTTTCCTCTCTCTTTTGATCCCACTCTTGCTATGTGATGTGCCTGCCTTCCCTTTGCCTTCTGTCATGATTGGAAGCTTACTGAGGCCATCACCAAGAGCAGATAGTGGTGTCATGCTTATACAGCCTGTAGAACCATGAGCCAATTAAGTTTCTTTTCCTTATAAATTATTCTGCCTCAGATATTTATTTATAGTGATGCAAAAATGGCCTAACATACAAAGGTATCTTTACTCTCAAGCAAGCTGCATTTCTTTGGCTCAGTCCTATTATTTGGTTCTTGGAAGCTTCTATAACTTCTCTTACACTTTCATCTCAAAGACCTGTGATGATGGGTGCCTCCCTCTAAGATTGCACTGTTTTTAAATGACTACAACCATAGAGTTGAACCAATGTCACAAGTTTTTAAAAATACTTTGACTCTCTAATTTCATAATCCCCAATATTTTATTTTCATCACAATGAGTTACTTGGGCATATTTCTTTGGAGCCATTATCCATGAAACCATCATTCACTCTTGCTGTGGAGAATCAGAGAACATAATCCCTGTGTTGAAATAATGGTCAATTCTTTCTTAACTATCTGAGATTTATTCTTTTTGCTTGAGAAGTTTGAGCAAGCAAAGATAAAAGGGAGATATCAGTGGCATAAAATTGCCGACTTCTGCTACAGCAACCCTGCCCTCAGAAACCTAAGTTGTTCAAAGAAGTATTTCATTAGGAGAATGTTGGCTGCTCTTGGAGCAAGGAAAAAACACTATGGAGTTAAGAACCAAATCCAAATACACTTGGGCCTGAATCCCAGCTCCACTAGTTTCTAGCTATTTGATACTGTCCAAGCTACTTAACCTCCTTGAAATTCAGGATTCTATATGTGCAAGTGGAAACAATAGTAAATTTGCAGGATGGTAATAAGGAGAAAAGTTAATAAATACAAAGTGTATAGTACTGAATAAGTAGTAACTGTACTTATGCATAATTCTTCTCTGGCTTTAATCAATCCTGCTGAACACAAGTTACTCAAAGACTACATCAGTTTGGTACTATGGCTTTTTAGACTGTATTTATAAGTAATGTACTCTTTGTCCATCAGTTAAGTTAGTGTTTTAGGCCTTTAAAATATCACTATTATTTGTGCAGATATTTTGGAGGTAGCAAATGTTAACAAGACTAAACATTGACTTCTTAAGCATTATAGTTTGAAAGTTTTTTGTTGCTTTTTTTTAAAGTAAATCCCTAAGCAAATTTTACACATGCTGCAATAACAGCAGTATATGTATCAATTTGTGAAGGCTTGGCCTTTTACAAAAATCATAGTGAGGCTGGGTGCAGTGACTCACTCCTATAATCCCAGCACTCACTTTGGGAGGCCAAAGCAGGAGGATCACCTGAGCCCAGGAGTTCCAGAGCAGCCTGGCAACAAAGTGAGACCCTGTCTCTACAAAATATAAAAATAATTAGCCAGATAGAGTGGCACATGCCTATAGTCCCAGCTAATCCAGAGGCTGAGGCAGGAGGATTGGTTGAGCCCAGGAGTTTGAGGTTACAGTGAGGTATAATCGTACTACTGCACTCTAGTCTCAGCAACAAAGTGAGACCCTGTCTCAAAAAATGAAAATGAAAGTAAACAAAAATGACAGTGACAGAATATGAACTTTGAAGGATTGGTAGTAATATACAAGTCAGCCCTACCTAAGTTTTTTCCTTGCAAAAGAAGGGAACCTCTGATCCCCACACCAAACTTCCACCATCCACCTTCTGGTAAGAGAAAAACTTGATGATAAGTTACAAACAATCTCAGAATATATAGGCCTTCAAATGTGGCAATCTGCAAAACTCTAAAAATTTTCATCCGTACACAAATATTGGATTTGAGTAATATTCTAGATTATTCCCTGTGTTTCAGTCACCTAAATCATATGCCTTACTGAACACACCATTGAGACATAAAATATTTATTTTTCTTGAAAACAATTCATAATGAACCCAAAGATAGATAATACTTTAGAGCTTTCACAAAGCCAGTGTTTAACAGGAAATGCATAAAATAAGAAGCTCAATAAGGAACCTTTTCTTCAATCTGTAAAAATTTAAAGTGATCTATTAATATGTTGGCACCAGTGTTCTCATCTGTAAAATGGGGATACAACTACTCCTTTCTTGCTATCACACCTAGTCACTGTAAGGATGAAATGTAAGTTGTTATCACCATCTCTAGGTGCACATGCAAAACAAATAAATAAAATCTTGCTACTATACTATCTAAATATTTAATGCTTATATGTCCTGCATTGGAATGTATCACTACTACTCATAATAAACTACTCTTTACAGTTATATACATTGGAGAAATTATTGCTTCTCATAGGTAGGGTTATTTATTTTGTGAATTATATTTGGCCATAAAAGAAAATCCTCAGATAACTAGATGATATTTTTTACCAACATGATAATTGTTGAAATAAATTTGCCATTAACCTAAGATGCAGTAAAGTTTCCGAAATTCTATGTAAATAATCCTTGGCTTGGAACTTTCTGCATCTCATCACATTCAAAAAGGTCAAATTTATATAGTTATATACACCAAATTATACTTATGAGAACTAACCTAGGCAATGATGGATACAAACATAAGTGAAAGAGATCTGGAAAGGAAAAGTTAGTGAAAGTATTCATAGCCCCAGAAAAGGAAGATTAGAAAAGCTATCTTGTGCCAAGAATGAAAAATGTGCTATTGGAACCTGCTATGAATTTTCGAGACAATACTTATGCATATCCATGAAATGTTTATTTAATAAATCATTCACTAATGAGCAAACAGATTGATGAGATTTGGCACATTGCTCTCTTTGGACTGTGTAAGCAGTAGAAAAAATGGTTGCTGAGACATAGCCAATTTATTTTCTCCTGTGCCTGAATGCATGTATTGGCAAAGAGTTCCTTGGATCTTGGCAGCATGGGGGTTTTAAGCAGAGGTGCCATGATCATATTTTCATCTGTGGGATGCTTTGCAGAGGATTAAGTAGAGGAAGAGGTGTCTCGCTGTTAAAAAAACAGACACTATAGCATCCATCACACATCAAAGTATAACTGTCTAGAAGAAATTGTAGAGAAAGGTAGAACAGACATTTCACTGGAGAGAAAAGAAATGTTAAAAAGTCCAAGATTAGTGTTTGGACGAACGGAGGCAAGATGGCGCACTTCCGGGTTCTTCATCACCAACTTTTCCCGAGTGTGCAAAAATGTAGCCGGCGCCCGGGAAGGTGCAGATCAACCGGGCATGCGCCAGGTGACGTCAATCTGGAGAGACCAAGATTTACCTGGCTGCACCTACGGATCGCCCCCCCACCCCCCCCACACCCCCGTGCCCGCTCTATTGCCCTCCCACTCCAGAAAAGCCGCTCCAGCAAGCGTGCTGCGGGGACTTCCTCAGCCCCTCACTCCTGTCAGGACTGCATCAGGAACCCCGCCCGAGAGCTCCACCGGGCGACTCTCTCCGCCTCCTTTGCCGGAGGCCCACAGACCTCACTCACCCTCCACACCTTCTTCCCTGAAGCTAGGTGACCAAAAAATAAATTTGCAGTTTTGCTCCTAGCCTTGCCTACTGGCTGGTTCTTTTGTGCTCGCTCTGGTGGTCTTAGAAAAACAAATCAATTAGGTCAAGAGAAAAGATGATAAGCTCAATTTTGAACATGAATTTGAGTAAAGAGATTTAGTAAACATGTAAGTTTATGGGACTAGATCTTGGAAGTTGAATATATTTGAAAACGTTATTAACCAATGACTTATGAGTAAATGACACTTCTTAGAATATATATAGAATGGACAATGAGGGCTAAGGGCAAAACTCTAGGGAGTAAAAATTAAGAAATTAAGTGATATTGAAGAATGATAAAGGTTACTGAGAAAGAACAAAGAGGGGCTGGGAGTGGTGGCTCATGCCTGTAATCCTAGCACTTTAAGAGACCAAGATGGGGGATCACTTGAAGTCAGAAGTTCAAGACCAGCCTGGTCAACACAGTAAGACCCCATCTCTACAACAAATAAAATCACAATTAGTCAGGCATGATGGAGCACACTTGTAGTCCCAGTTACTCAGGATGCTGAGGTAGGGAGGATCACCTGAGCCCAGGAATTTGAGGCTGCAGGAAGCTACGATCTTGCCACTGCAATAATGAGATCATCAAAAAAAAAAAAAAAAAGAGGTGGACATAGGATTGGGGAGTGATTGGTAAAGTAGTGGCCAAAGGAAAGAAAAAACCTTGGAATCACAAGTATAAAATTATACAGAGAAGTTAAGTAAAATAAAGTTATTGTCAATATCATCAGAGATGATGGTGGCTTGGATCAAGGAGGCAGTAGAAAAACTGGTATATATTTCAAAAGAGCAGTAGATAGGACATCTCAATGGGTCTAATGAGGAATGGGAGAAAATGAAAAGGATCAATAATTATTCCAATGTTTTTGGCCCAAGAAATAAGAGTTAAGATGCCATTTACTAAGACGAGGGAAAATGCAGGTGGAACAAATTGGGAGTAAAAAGAAGGTCTGAATATGTTTAGTTTGAGATTTTCTGTTTATATATGCAAGTAAAGGTGTAAAGTAGGCAAGGGTATGAAGGTGTGTGTGTATGTGGAGTGACAGGGACAGAAACAGAGAGAGATATAGAAACAGATAGCAAGTGGAGGGGAAGAGAGGGCAATGCATTAATGGTGGTTTAAGTTTTTGAGATGAGATCCAATGAGATAATCTAGAGAATGAGGGTCCATGACTGAGCCTGGGATTCATTCCTACGCAAGGTATATCAAAGCTGGGGGCACTATAGCAGTCTACACCCAGATGCAAGAGGTGATTTATCATTGACAATATTTAGAAGTGCCAGCAGGCCAACTTTTAGTCAGTTTTATTATTGTTTTTTCTTTATTTTAATTTCCTACAGTGAATATATTGTTTTTATTGCCTGTGCTGAGGTGAAAGATTCCCACGATTTCCTCCCAAAACAAAGAAGGACCAATGAAGAAAACTGATCAGAAATGAAGTAGGAGAAAACCAAGAGAGGATGTGGTATAGAAAGCCTAGTGAAAAAAAAAAATCTCAAAATGAAGGAAGAGGGCAGCTTGTTAAAAGCTGCTAGCTACTGTAGTTAAGTGGACTAGGAATTGGTCATTAGGTTTTCCAAAGAACAGATCAACAGAGTCCTTGATTAGAGCTTCTTTAGTGGAGTGGTATGAATGCACCTCCTGAACATGGGTAGAAGGGAAAAAGAAGATGAAAAAAATGGAGATGTCAAGTGTGGAAAATTCTCAGAGGAGTCTGCTTTCCAGAGAAATAGGGTGATATCTGAAGGTAGATGTAGCATTAGGGAGGGTTTTATAAGTAGAGAGATACAGGGAAGGCTGAGATGATGATGGGAATGAGCTAGTGAAAAGGGAAAAGTTAATAATGCAGAAGAGAGTGAAGCAGTGACAGGTGTCATAGGATGGACCTAAGTGTAGATGTCTGAAAAACATTGAGGGTGAAAGTCAAATTATCATAAAAGTCAATGAAATTGAGGCTAGGGCTTATCATCCTGAAGCTAGAGATCAGAATTATGACAATAATTGGGGAGGAGAGTCGGCAGAGTAGGAAGGACAGAGAAAAGAGGGACCAAAATGGATGCGAACAATACAAGACAGGGACTAAAAGAGAGATACAGAAAGAAAAAGCCATTTGGTTTTAGCATATAATATACACCTATTGCCTGTTTGTGATACACAGTGACTGTAATCATTTTTGTTGCATAAAGATCTGGCTAGCAATCCTATCTAGCTATGAACCAACACCACTACTTTTTCATTTTTCATGGAGGCTATAAGCAATAAAACTTCTCAACAAAGATGAAAATCCCTGTGAAACATAAACAAGTTTCCTATTAAACTCTCAAATTAAGTTTTATGGCAATACCATCACACTGTAATTTTTGTAATATTCCCAAGTTTGATCAGAAAAACTAAGCAATATATAATGCACATGGCACATGTATTTTAGGATTTTGGCCCAAGATGATTAAAAGGCCTCAAAAGTGTGTGGCAAACTGGTACTTTTCTCCACTCACTCATTAAATTTGCTGTCATGACTAATCAGATGAAGCATGTCATAATCATCACTAGTGTAAAAGGTGACATATAGGCTAAAGTCACACTGCCATAAACATCTTATGATTCAAACAAAAAATGATTGTGCAAAAGAGCAAATATGTCATTATAATACATGATAATAGCAAATAGTAGGGGAAAATGAACTTAAGTATGAACAATTAATTCATAAATGATTACCAGGATTCAAAAGTTCAAAAAGATGCAAAATATATGGTAATCTGAAAAACAATAAAAAGTGGGTTTGAAAGGATGAGGATATTGGTGGTAAAGAAATTGAATTTTAAAATCATTTATTTTGTTTACTTCACATATACAAACTAGAAGTAAAACATCTCTACTATGGTAAATAATTTCAGCCAAAGGCAGAATTCCCTTTGGAGGATTTTAACAATGCTGTTACTGAGTACATAGAAACAATAGCAAAATATATTCACTGAAAATGTAAGTAACATGGGAATAAACTGCATCTTTTATATGGCCAATATTTTTGTAATGTTCTCATAGATTTTATATCTCTTTACTCTGATCCTCACTTTTATCCTCAGAGGAAGCAGATGTTGTATCACCCTAAATATTCTAGAACTCTATATCCAGAGTGAAGAAAACCAACCTCTAATATGCCCAAGTTGCTTGCAAGGGTTGACAATAAATACACTGCTTTTTGCATACCAATTGTTGGAAAGAATCTCTTATATACACACACAAAATTAGAATGTAATAGGGTGAGGCCAAATGGAATATTGGAGAATCAGTTTTCATGTATTCCAACTCTGCACCCCATCTTTCCTGTGATGCCTGTGAAAAGGTTTCACAGTACTTACAAGCTGTTGGTGGGGCACTCTGTCTTCCTGCTTCCTGCCAAATGCATGGAGGTAATCCTGTCTCACCAAAAGTCCTATAGACAGATACAAATAAACTTCTCCCCATTGTTCTCCCACAAGAGCGGCACCCACCATGAATGTTCCATTTCACCTCATGTCTAGTTCACCTAATGGCCTAGCTCTGGGTTTATTTAAATTTACATATTCAAGGAGTATATATTGAACACTCACTAGGTGCAAGACACCCTGATAGTCCTGTTATGGAAGTTCCAAAAGGATAGTTTATAGCTATTTCTGTTTAATCAATCCTTTTATTTAGAAAGATATAAAATGACTTACATTATTCCACATTCCATAAAATATTTCCACTATATTTATTCAGCATAAATGACATTAATAGGCTAACATAAATATAAGCTCTAAATGTTATAAATAAAACAGAGCCCCTAACACTGTTTTATTAAAACTACCAAAAGCCCATTAAAATCATGAGGAAAAGGAATACCTTTTGCTAGTTAAAAGAAAAGAAAAGAAAAAAAAACCCTTATGAGCATATTACTTCCCCTCCCCCTCCCACACTAGTTTAAAACATTTTGTCTGAAAGGGGAAAATGTAGTGCCTTACTATCAGGGTCCCTTCACCCTGCCTAATCAATCTGAGAAGTTTTCTATAGTCACCAAGCTTCAACCTTTAGTGGGACCCTTGGCTCCTCCTTCATTGCTTCTATTTAGTTGGTAAGTTTACTCTGGATTCTCTCTCTCTCTTTTTTTTTTTGGCAAGGCTCGTTGTGTCACTCAGGCTGGAGTGCAGTGTCACGAACATGGCTCATTGCAGCCTCAACGTCTTAGGCTCAATGGATCCTCCTGCCTCAGTCTCTTGAATATCTGGGACTACAGAAATGTATCATCATGCCTGGATAATTTTTTAATTTTTATTTTTAGTAGAGACAAGGCCTCCCTGTGTTGCCCAGGCTTGCTTAGTCTCAAACTCCTGGGCTCATGTGATCTTCCTGCCTCGGCCTCCCAAAGTGCTGGAATTATAGGCGTGACCCATCGTGACTGTTCTTGATTCATTTTTAATGCTCTTTTCTATGTGTTGGGCCCTACTTCAGTGCCAGCCTCCCAGTATGTTGACTGGCTTTGAATGAGCTCTCTGCCTCCAGGTCCTCTTGCTTCCTAAAACACCTCTTCAACAATACCATTCATACACTCAAAAGCTTTGGTACTTTCTTATTCTCTCCTTTATCAAATCCAAACTTCTTTGCTTGGCTTTCAAGGCATTCCATAATCTTAACTATCCTAGTTCATTTTTTTTTTTTCTTCGCTTTCTCCTAAATGGTCATGAATAGTCTTTCAGTTTAGTTTCTTGCTTATCCTGCAGTCTTATCAATTGTCTTTCATCTCTGAGTCTGCATCATACCATTCCTCCTCTTAACCCTAAGGACAATGCCAAAATAAACAAAATAAACACACAAAGAGAGAAGTAAATAAACCCTTATTTCATTTTCCTACCCTACTCAGTTTTCATGTCCTCATACCTCCATCAGCTATATCAAATCCCACAGTTTCAATGTTCCTCTAAATCATTACTGAACTTGAATTCCTTCAAAATGTCCTAACTTACCTGATTTATGGTGACAAGTTCATTGATTCTGTCCTCTAGGCAGCCTCGAAACTCCTTGAGGGCAGGGAACTTCCACTTTTCTATCTCTCACAGCCCCAGGCCAAATGCTAAACCCAGAGCTGTTGCTCAGTGGATTCCTTTCAAGTGATTTCTACGACCAATAGTGGTAGTAGTAGAAGAATCTTCCAGATTCTAAAGTAGGGTCCTGTTCTCCACTTCATTCTGATTCTGATTCCAATTAATTCATCGAGTATTTGCCACATTTACTACTAGATGCAAGTATCTGGTATTCTTGCTGAATGGGACAGGAGTTTAAAATCCAACTGAAATAGGCTAAAGAGGGAGACAAGTTCTTTACAGTTATATGCCAGCTTTGTTAGTAATCCTTTCTCCTTTTCTCTCCCAATACACATTTTAGAAATAAGTTACCCTGCACCGTTTTCCTTTTCCTAGTCCCTTCTTGTTACTGTTTTGTGAATGTGTAAGTCGTATGCATTTAATTCTTTGAAGTCTAAACACATTCTTGCTTGAAATAAAAGCTCTGGAGGATGAAATAAGACTATACAATTATTGCAAAATGGTAATAAAATCACCTCCCCATACTTCCCTTGAGGACCATGGTCAAGGAAGATCTGGCTGAGAGGGCTGAAACAGACTGTCAACTTGACTTTTAATTTTATGAACTATGAGAGTTTGGACAAAAAAATCTTCAAAGGGTCAATATCATTTCTACAAATGAGAAGAAGACTGAGTGTGAAAAGGCTGCTTTGAAGCAGGCTCAGAGAAAAAAATCTTAAGAGCAAATATCAATAGTACTTTCTCAATTTCTCATTTTTTTCTTTAAAAGGGCTTTTCTTTCTTTTAAGCACAGGAATTGCAGTTAAAAATTATTTTATAACCCTTAAAATGAAAACATTTGCCTATCAAGCTCCAACAATCCACATTTTATTCTATCCGTAAAGCATATCATTTGGCCTCCTGCTGTTCCATTTAACTTTAGCTGAACCTTTTTTTTAATTGTTTCCTAATCTACTCTAATTTGCTTAAACCCCTGTTCCGCCATTTCTCAAACTGTTTGTTTACATCTCACTGGAAAAGTGTAACAGTTAACAAAGTGTTTTAAGAACTAGAAATAATGATAGAGTTAGACATTTTAATTAATAGCATAAAAGACATTTAAGGCCGCTGGCGGTGGCTCATGCCTATAATCCCAGCACTTTGAGAGGCCAAGGTGGGTGGATCACCTGAGGTCAGGAGTTCGAGACCAGCCTGACCAACATGGAGAAACCACATCTCTGCTAAAAATATAAAAATTAGCTAGGAATGGTGGCGGGCACCTGTAATCCCAGCTACTCAGGAGGCTGAGGCAGAAGAATTGCTTGAACCCCGGAGGCAGAGGTTGCAGTGAGCCGAGATCGTGCCACTGCACTACTCCAGCCTAGGTGACAAGAGCAAGACTTTGTCTCAAAAAAAAAAAAAAAAAAAAAAAAAAAGACATTTAAATTAACACACAGGCACTCACAGCTCCCTAGGTGGCAAGAGCCATATCCGGCTAGGAGATCCTAAGATGAAAACAACCTCCTTGTGCCCTCAAGGAGCTTGAATCTAGAGAAGGAGACAAAACAACCACCCACCATTATGAGAAAGGATATGCAGGTAATAGGAGCCAAATATTCTCGAGGCAAAAGAACCCAGAACAATCAACTTGGTGGGAGAGGGAAGAATCAGTGCAATAAGTATCTTATCCTCTATTATGACATTTTAAAAAATGTTCTATCTAGGAGAAATAGTTTATAGACAGATGATAAAATAAGGACAAAGATCATCTTTTAAAACCTTCCATTCAACCTATATAAATAGCAAAATATGATAAAAATGTATAAAGTGATGCTGAATTGGGAATCAGAAGCTTGGGCTGCACTATAAATTAGCTTTGTGACTTTGAGTCATGAAACTACAGGGAGCTTCTGCTTCCTGAGCTGTAAAATGAGGGGGTGGACCTAGGTGAGTTTTAAGGATCCTTTTAGCTTTCCCATTATCTGAACATCCGCAATTATTTTTGTCAAATTACAGGTACTAGCAACAAGGTTAACGACAAGATCTCATAAGACTGGACAACAATTCACCTGTACCTCATACAGGTTACTTGTGAGTGCTATGGTTTGAATGTTTATGTCGCCCCCTAAATTCATGTGTTGAAATCCTAGCCCCCAAGGTAATGGTATTAAGGTGGGGGGCAGGGGGCGTTTGGGGTTAGTGTCTTTATAAAAGAAACTGCAGGTCAGGTGCAGTGGTTCAAGCCTCTAATCTCAGCACTTTGGGAGACGAAGGCGGAAGAACTGCTGGAGTTCAAGACCGGTAGTTCAAGACCAACCTGGGCAACATAGTGAGACCCTATCTCTACAGAAAATAAAAAATAAAAAATTAGCCAGTCGTGGTGGCACATACCTGTAGTCCCAGTTATCCCCGAGGCTGAGGCAGGAGGATCATTTGAGCTCAGGAGTTTGAGGCTACAGTGAGTTGTGACCATGCCACTGCACTCCAGCCTGGGCAATAGAGCAAGACCCTATCTCAAAACTAAATAAATAAATTTTAAAAAATAAAATGCAGGGCCAGGCACGGTGGCTCACGCCTGTAATCCCAGCAGTATGGGAGGCAGAGATAGGTGGATCACGGTGTCAGGAGATTGAGACCATCCTGGCTAACACGGTGAAACCCCGTCTCTACTAAAAATGCAAAATAATTAGCCGGGTGTGGTGGCCGGTGCCTGTAGTCCCAGCTACTCAGGAGGCTGAGGCAGGAGAATGGCGTGAACCCAGGAGACGGAGCTTGCAGCGAGCCGAGATCGCGCCACTGGACTCCAGCATGGGCGACGGAGCGAGACCCCGTCTCAAATAAGTAAATAAATAAATAAATAATAAAATGCAGAGTGATAGCTAATCCCTTCCACCATATGAGGATACTGCAGGAAGGTGCCATTTATGAGAAAGTGGGTCCTCACCAGACATCTAATTGGCTGGCACCTTGATCTTGGACTTCCCAGCCTGCAGAACTATAAGAAATAAACACCTGTTGTTTATAAGCTACCCATTGTACGGTGTTCTGTTATAGCAGCCCAAACAGACCAAGACAGTGAGCTTATATTTACAACTTTCCTTTCTCACATTCCCTTTCACATTATTAGCCTTCTGGTCCTTTGTATTTGCATAATCCTTAATACTTTTCAAAGTATGTCATGTTCATTATCTCAAGTCTTCTGAGTAACTCCTCCACATTCTAACCATACTGCAAATAATTTCCCTCACTCTCTTGCTAGACCTACCTCTTATAACCTTATTCATTCTTTTTCATTCTGATTTCATATTACTCTGCTTTATGCTTAACTCTTTTTCCCCTTTCTTTTCTTCTAAAGGAACTAGATACATCATTTTCTACCTCCTTTCCACCCTCTTTCTCCATTATAGGCTATTCTGAATCACTGCAGTGGATTTGTTTTTGACTGAGTGCTTAAAGCTGAAACCTCAAAGAACAGAAGCACAAAGGTGACTCTGGATCCTACTACTGTCAGTTTGATTTAGAGACCATCTTTCTAAGATGGTTTCTTCAAAAATACAATGGCCCTAAGAAGCTCTGAAGTTAGGAGCTTGTACAAGGGGAAGGAGGTTTGTCCCTGCAGGCAGGATGCTAGAGAGGCACCAGTCCCTCACTTGAATGCATGGTCAGATTAGTGGAGTGGGGTTTCAGGGATGGCGTTAAACACAGTAATGCCAAAGAGTGTGGCTCCATCTTTCAAAATGTAGTTTAGGTATATATCAAACTATGTTTTTCTAATTTTCTTTCAGCATTCTTAAGGAACAGCATTTGTTTTTTAAAAGCATTAGTAATCTAGTGGAAGTTATAGAACTTCTTCGTATGAAACTGTACATATGAATAATTTTGTAGACAATTACAAGAAGCCATGGAATTCCTGGGTCCATGGGTCTCAGGTTAATAAGCTTTGCACAAATAGCCTAGATAAGCTTTTTGTGGATGTTACATAACTCTAAGAAAAGTAATCTCCATTCTCTTTTATCACATTGATGTAAAACTTTTTCATTTACCAGAAAACCAAGGATTAAGTCATCTAATTGGAACAGTCAAATGTTTTAGCTTCTTTTTCATTTTTAATAATTATTAATGAGAATGTTGGCAGGGCAGGGTGGTATACACCTGCAATCCCAGCTACTCAGGAGGCTGAGGTGACAGGATCACTTGTGCCCAGGAGTTCAAGGCTGCAGTGAGCCATGATTGCACCACTGTAGTCTAGTCTGGGTGCCAGTGTGAGACTCTGTCTCTAGATTTTTTTTTTAATTAAAAAAAGACAACGTTATGGAAGAATAGCATTATGCAGGTTATTGTTGAACTACACGGGCATATCTACATGAAGACAAATTAGCTGATCATTAATATAAAAGCAAAAAGAACTCCCTTTTAAAGAAAAAAAAAAAGATTGGATTTTTTTTCTGTAATAAAAGTCCAAAAGGAAGCTAATTTTTTAAACTGAAATAATCAAATGTTTTGGAATCATATGCTTACATATTCCCAAGAAATGTTATTCTAGGAGATTAGAAGTGCTAATGGGCCTCTCCAAACACTTAACTCTTACATAGAACACAGATTATTAAACGTACGATGAATAACAGCAGACAAATGTCACCTAGAGCATGTAGATTACCAGGAGAACATCCATTGTTTCTGTATTCTGGTTAGTTTCAGGCATAATCTTGAGAATTTCAATTCTAGACAAAAAATATTTTCAGGAAGGCATAAAAGTTCCAGTGTGCAAAGCAACTTCATAAACTGTAATATGTATTCTACAAAAGTAGGAAAAATTTTGATTTGAAAACCAAACTTAAGAGGAAGAAGAGATTTTAAACTTTCAGCTTGGTTTTTAAATGAAGTTGATTTTCCAGACATCCTTTTTAATTCTCCAAAATCTCAACCTCAACATTTTATCACCTAAATACCTAAGAGAGATATGGAAACAATGAAGATGATGCATATTTTTTTGCGGGTTCACTAAACTTTTGTAAAGTCTCCTTTTCTTCCTTATAACTAAACTTGTGAATATTTTCAACTAAAAAAAAATGTCTTACGGAGGATTGTACTGGGGAAAAGGTGACCTTAGAAAAGTTTAGTAAAATCCAGAAATAGAATAGATTGAAAATAACAGTGTTTATTTAAAATCATTTGCTAAGAAACAGAGAGTTCTTCCCCTTCCCCAATAAATCCCAAAGTCAAGACTTTTCTTACAAAATACAAAAGCATGTTAAAAGATTATAAAGAAACAAATTTTAGAATTTTACTTTTATGCATAAGTATATATTAGTAGCATTAAAGGTCCTGAGAAAGGCCATGAAGCAATTTAAAAATTGAGGCTTTTAAATATCACGATAGTATATAATTCTTGCCTCACAGCTGCCACCACTATCTGAAACATCCATAATAATAGTTACCATTTGCAAATATGTTAATAAAGCTTAACTGGCTCTTGAGAAAATTAATCTAGTTGAATGCCATCAAATAAATTTTTTAAAAAAGTATAAAACAACAAATTTTACCTGCAATTGTAAATTACAATAATATGTTAGACAGAAAAGTTCATTCACTGTGTACCACAAATTCATTTTTTTCCTTACATTCTTTATGGAACCTACAAATATAACTCTTTCTTTTCTTTAACTCATTGAAGTTAAAAGATAGAGATAAATGCTTAAAAATTACAGATTTTTGAGGGTACACGTGAAATAAATATTTATGACTATTCGTTAACATGGATAAAAGTAAAAATATCAATATTCATTTTCTGAAAAGCATATTTTCTGTTTCTTAAATTTGGCTTAATAATACCTAATGCTACTTACTGTATGAGAAATTTAAAACCTAAGTTTGTCAAATATACTTGTACCGAAATCCAACTAAAAGAAATAATGCCTGTTCTTTATTAGACAGTATGTACAGAACTCAGAGCTCCACTGCTAAGGTTGAGAGTGCACAACTCAACTAATTACAAGTCTAAAAGTTTCGTGAGTTTCACCCCAGGTATCACAAGCTAAAATTCCAGGCCTCTGTCATTCCCTGAAACATCTGCAACAGAATTTAAAATTCTTGATAAATGAGATAAGCAAAAGCATTTACTTAATTAGATTTTTAAAGCACATTTATTAACTCATGAAGTAAATCAATGAAAAGTTTTATAACAAAAAGCAACGTGCAAACAAACAATACAACTTAATCTTTCATTTAGAAGTTGATGCCCTAGATGATTTTTACTTAATGCAATTACAAACATGATTTTCTTAATATTGGCTCGATTAAATACAAGCTCATGCTAAAAATAATTAACTCACAAAATTAGACTATTTTAAAGCAATTGAGACAGGTGTGTTCTTGACCTTGATGAAGTTTTCCGTTTCTTATAATCTATAAGTAATCCAAAATACAATCTATAACTTTGTATACATATGTATAACCTAATAACCTAATGCATAGAAGCATCTGATTGTATGTTTATCTGGAGTAATCTGTTTTGGTGTCTTCCCTGCCAAACCATTTCTGGTGTTTCACGCAGGGCAATGACAGCATACACCTTCTTGTTATTATTTATGTACAGAAGGCCAAACCGAATGTCTGGGTGGGTCTCCAAACACATAAAATCAGTAGTTTTTTTTTTTTTTTTTTTTCCATCCACAGGACCCAATTACATTTAAATAAACTAACTCCTAGTGAAAGATTGGCTCTAACAGAGAATACCACACAACCACAGAAACTGAAATTAAGTCACAGTCATAGGTATGGAAGCCACCAATATATTGTTAAAAATAGTCTGTAGTGCATCCTCATACACACATGGACAGTCAAATAATACACATTAGTTATAAAAAGAAACTGCTCCTTTTCTTTCTATGAGGTGCATCCTTCGTGAAGATTTCCTAATTTTAAAAGTTTTCTGTCTCAGGCTAAATGTGTAAAAATACCAGCAGGGGCCCTAAGGACTCCTCTGCTCACAGAGGCAGAAAAACTGTCACATGGGGCTCTGGCTTTAAAAGGGTGGATCCTTTGGCTGATCCTGGAGTGGCAGAGACTGACAAATGTGGGAAAGTCCTCAGCTATGAGATGAGGGTTTAGCTTGTGGGCTCTTGGTCAATTGAAAGGTTGCATTAAATGTAAATTATAGGACTGCTCTTTAGATATACACCGCTTCCCACCACGTGAAAGTCAAGCAGAGCGTGGTGCTCATTCAGAGATGGCCTGGTGGTAGCTTCTTAGCAAGGAGGGGAAGCGAGGTAGCCATGAGCAATTATTATCGCCATCTCTGAAGGACAGAAAGGAAGGAAGGAAACATTTTTATAGAGACCTATATTAAATTTCCTTTTAAAGTGCCTCTATGTATTTCTCATTCCAATTTATATGAAAAAAGTATTAGTTTTAAAACTACAACAGAACTGGCAGTAAATATATCCGCAACAATTGTTCTTTTATTAAATATTTATTGAAATAAATTCCTGTGCTTTCTCATTTTTCTTCTTCTGGTTCCAATATTTATTTACAGCTGATTATTAACATCTGCCAGTATAACGGTTTGATCCATACAGAAGCCGAAGGGTAAAAAAGTCACACACACCCTTCTAACGTGACCTGTAGTTAGACAGAAAACAGTTTTCCCAGTCACTGCTTGGCTTCCTGTCTGTGACCTCTGAAAAGCATTGGAGGCCAGGGTTAATGGCCTTTCCAATCTCTGTGATAAGAATTCATTTTGTTCTATTACCAGCAGTTATCTGAGGAGCCTGCTGCATCACTTCAGCAGGGTTCAATCAATGAGAGGACCTAATGAAGTAACCAGCTGTAGCTCTATTTCCCTGGCCAGCTCTATCAGACAAATAAGATCTATCAGTCACATCTTAAGGCTGATCCTAGACACAGCGTCTTCACATGCTGAACTCGTATGCATATGAACTAACGATAGCCCGCCATTTCTTTTAAAGCTTCCCTTTTGATATAGCTTTTCTAATGCTGAAAATGAAATGAAATAAGTTCTGAGATGTTACTTTAAGAGGACAACAATGCAAGATAAAAGAAGAATGAATTTGCAGAACAGTTAGAAGAGTTTACAACAATAACAAATGTTAAAATTATGTGGCATCCAAGCTTAGGTTCTTAACTTGGCAATTCTCAAATATTTACATTTTAGGTTGATATTTTTTTAATCTTCAGAAAAATGGGGAAGGATGAAAAGTTATTATATTCAATTTTATCATATTTATTGACAGAAGTTTAATGATAGGACTTGCATTTTTGACTGGGTCTTCAGAATAAAAATGCAATTATTCTGTATTTTTTACTTTTTGGTCAAACATCAATCAACATAAGACCATAAGTTAACTCTGGGTTATTTTATATTATCAAATATCACTAATCACATAAATAGAGTTACTGTAAAATTCTATTATTTATACATTTTAATTTTTAAATTACTAGTTTGATTCACCTTCCCAATCCAAAAGAGCATTTATTAATGGTATTTTTACACATGGAAATTTTAGAAGGGAGAACAAAGCCTAGCACCTTCAATTAGTGGCCTCATAAATGTATTAGACAGTCATTAAAAGTCCTATTCAAAATTAACTCTTTTGTGGAAAGGGGTACTGATAATGCTTCTGCAGTTTGTAGACTATTTCTCAGGGAAATTTTGAATGGTTCATAGGAAGCCAAGAATAAAATATTCATATTTGCTGATACGATGAAAGCTACAAGTACCTTCATTTACTTTATTAGGTTAATCACAATGAACTTCATGTGATACAATCTGTATTCTTTTAAATTGGCTGCTTTCTTTGTCAAACTGGAAAAAAGAAAACATGGCTATGTGCTGTTATGCTGAAGAGATGATATCTAAGGGAAGCTACACAAATAAAAAGCATTTTGCTAGCCTTGTGCTTGATAACTACATTCACACATGCAAAAATGCCCTGTTTCATTAGAAAACAATGGTTTCAGTATTGCCAATATATTATGACATAAAAGTACCAAAGACTATATCCCAAATGTCTAAATTTTTAGGGGTATGTAACACTGCTTTCTTTTTCAAATTGCAACCACAGAAATGTTTGAGTGATACGGGTATGATATCCAGATGGTCTTTTCATTCAAACCTTTGGAGATGGAAATGAAAGATTAAGGTGCACTAGATAAGAGGCTGGATGTAACAGAAAAAAAACCGTCCTGATATTAAAGGAAAATAAGGTGTGTGGTTGTGGGGGGGGTGGGGGGGTGTGGGTGTGTGAGAGAGAGAGAGGGAGAGAGAGATAGAGAGATTCCTGGACCTCTAACCATCTAGGTAAGTGTGAAAAGGACTGCAATATCTTTGCTGAATATGTAAACAGATAAGAATATGCCTAGCAGGCATTTTGGGAACATCTGTCAATTTTTTATAGAACACAATGATTGTGGGCTATTGATTGCATTTAAACAAAGTTGTTGCAAAAAAATCAGCTAACAATTCGTGTAGAAAGGGCCAATCAATATTTAAATGACTCACTTTATTGATTTAAAATTAACTTTCAATTAAGAGATCCATAGGACTCTTAACTGCGACACTTATCCATTCAAGAGAAAATAAAGGTACATTTATCGATACACTTAAACAGCAGTGGCTGGTTTCCTATCGATTCAGTCATTTGCGCTGGGATTCGTTAGCGTCATCAGCCTTTAACTCGCTTACTAGGTCTTCGCAGTGTACAATACTGCAAGATGTAGGAATGCGCAAAACAACACAAAGAAAGGATAGAAATTTAAACAGAATTAAAAGATATAGGAAAAGGTAAGTCAACCTTACACTTTTATTTTCCTTTAGTATTACGGAAGGAAGAATGTTTAGATAGATTATTTGGGTGACTATTAGAAAATAGGGGCTATTTTCAAAGCAAGTGGTTTGATATGGCACATTTTAAAACTGTGTAAACAAATGAAATCTTTGAACAATTGACTATTACAAGATTTATTGGCTTCTATTGACTAACAAGAACACTAACTTACATATACTGGTTATATGATAATCAATGGTAGCTAAAAATAACAGTTTATGGAATTTTTTAAAGACAATAATTATATTTTCTATTGGAAATACTGTATACATGTGTTTAAGGCCATATTTATTCAACAGTATTGCATGGGAACCACACAAGGCTATGTTGTATTATTTTGATAATCTACCAGTTATTACATTTTATAATTTATTTTTGTCAGGGTTTTCATGAAGAATAAAACTAATACAGAAAATTGAACTATTATATAATATGGATGAATAAATATAAACATGCACAGATAAGATTTATACATGTATTTCAAAATCATTACCATCCACCTATTTGTTGTGTCTTTATCTCCACTAAAAGGGAACTCTGGATACAGAAGGAGGCATTGATTGTAAATCTTTAACTCCAATTTCTAACATTATATGAGAAGAACAAAACTGAATGATCTCCATGGGGAATGGCATCTTAACAGGGCTGAGTCTCCAACAGCCTGATTGTAATATGCATGGCCAGCGTTACTCTTTTTCAGGAATTCAAAACTATAGGTGTTACTTTTTGGTTTAAGATAGTAATGCCCCCAGCCTATACCACATCTCTTATAGCCCAATGCTCTTGTCCTCTTATTCTTCATTATACAGAGCTGTCTGTATGAGAAAGAAGTTATCCCAAACAGAAACTCCTTACTCATTTACTGACATGCAATTCCTGGTAGGAAAGAGAGAACTGCCAATCGAATTCTGCTTATTCAGAATATATTTTTAATCATCTTTACATTTACTGTGAATCTTTATTCATTCATTATATCCAGTATGGAGACAAAAGATATTTTCAGTAATTTAAAGGTTAGCCTTTAGTTTTTCTCTGTGCACTGTCTTTGGTGGTTCTGCTATACCACTTGTGTTTTAGATTTGCTCTGAACTTGTAAGAAAATTTGGAGTGGATGGAAGTAAAAATATCACAGATTCAAATGTTCAGATAAAAGAAACCCCTCCTACAAAATTAATTTAATCACATAATATTAGTGTAACAGAATTTGGATATATTGTGATGACTACATTTACTAAAAAGTGCATGATGCCATTATTTCCAACTAGAAATCAGATGATGATGCTAATTAAGTGATAGCAAATGGCAAAGTATGCCTGTCACAGGCCTCTGTGATCTGCAGAGAGAGATGTGTGGTTCCCAGCCTAAACACTTAAGAGTAGTAACAATTGGCTTAAGCACTATTCAGTCCCAAGATGCCTTGAATAGAGGATTCACTTTAATTTCACACTTCCTTATCATATCAAAGAGGTGAAAAATGCGTCTTTACGAATTGGCTTGCAAGGACCAAAATAACAAAACAAAAAAATCAAAACGGTTTGGATTTTATCCTAGTACCTAAATTCTCTTTAAGAACTCTTGGGGACACTTGGAAATGACTATAGAGAAATATATATATATTTTAAGATTCAAGCTATAAATCCATGTAACAAAAATAATTAAAAGTTTAGTTCTTTTTTAATCTCTTGAAAGTTATAAACTTCCAATTGTATTATGAAAAAGAAAGTATAGAACTACCTGAAAATACCTGTTCATTGGACCTAACTGAAGTATTGTCTCTGTCAGATAAAATAAATTACCATTACCTCAGCCAGATTTACACCTCTTAAAAAATTATTTGCTAAGATTTTTTCCTGTGTCATTAATCCCATTTTACCTATAACCAAAAACAATTGAACCTGCCATTCTCACTGCAGGCTTTGGAGAATGTTGGCTACTTTAGTAAGAGCGACTCTGAGTCTGCTCCCATAGCTCGCTGGTCAGATCTCAAGAATTTCATATGGCCATCTCATCCTTTCCTTGTGTTCACTCGTTATCATCTTAATAACATAAGACATCAAATGGTTTGGAGCTAGGAATCTTGTCTTTTGGATGATCATGCTACGTGTTATTTGAGTGGGATGTTGTAATTTAACAGTGATAGAAAAGGAGATCTGCTTGAAGATGATGAACCATGCTGAGTGAGTCATGAGAAAGTGCAGGCAACACATGCCTAAAAGGCAAACCCAGTGATTCCTATAAAGGATGGGAAATGAAGGTTATCTAATTTCTGAAATTCTCTTATCTTGCTTGATCTGCTTTTGTAGTGCTTGTTTCAGGATCATTATTGTATTTTTTACAATAGATCAAAGACATGGTTGATAAGACTTGATTCTAGATAAATTTGTTACATTTCAGATATCTTACAATATATGAAATCTCACAGCATGGCTAGTTTATTTAAACCTTTTTTTTCCCCTAAAGGCATACTTACACCGTAATTTCAGAAAGGTTTCATATCACTTTACCCAAATCATGGCTAAGATGGACACAAATAATTACAGGAATTAGTGCTACAGGGTGTAAAATTGTTCTTGTAGAAGAGGTGCATTCATTTCATTCTGGAATTCCCTGCTGAGACATGATGTGTGCAAACTATCTAAGGACACCGTAATCCTCTGATGCTTATAAAAAATAGTAAAGTTGCATGTAATCTCTGACTACAAAAAAAAAAAAAAAAAAAAAAAAAGGCCTAAGTGTCATTCACACTAAGGACAAATACCAAGTATTCTCTGCTGAGCTCACCGATGATTTTGTTCTGTAGAGAAAAGCCAGAAATTATGAAAATCATTATTTTCAGCCTCAATGGAAGTAAATCTAACAGATTGAAACTTCATATCAAAAATTCAAAATAGCTATATATCTTTCGTGCACACCAAATTAGGTAGTCCTTTACGATCTGATTTCTTTTAGATGCATTTTCCCTTTATCTTTTACAACAATCTTATTTTAATATTACAGCTGAAGTGAGTATCCCTTACCAAAGTCAGTGGCTATCTTCTGGAAAATGTGGAAACAAATTTGGTCATGCGCCATATGCCATTTGATTAACTGTTCAAAATGGAATAACAGTAAGCTACAGCACATAGAAGGTCACATGAGGGATTTTTAACTTCTTGCTCAACCACAGAAAATCAGGCAGCGTTAGGCATGAAGACCACTTTCTTACCCTTGTATGCCACTGATTAGTTCAGCCTTAGTAGAACAGAAATCCTTAATCTTCTCTTTTTAATATTGAAGAGGTAAACCCCTTTCACCTGCATGTGGAGGCTGCCTTTTCATCAAAGCTCAGGAGATTCCAGCAACAAAATCAATGTATGCATGTTCAGAGCAGTTTTCAGGGTTTTGTAAGACAAATCTCTCAAATGGGGGCTAGTTTAATGCTATTGAGCTGTGCTTCGATCTGACCCAGTGAGTGAACAACACAGCAACAGTTCACTTTCCAGGGCTCAGGCTATAGGAGGAGGGATCCTTCCCCACAAACGCAGCTGTGGAATTTCGCCATGACCTCTCACCTCACTTAATCCGACTTTAAACCTTCCAGTGGATTGGTTAAATAAATAAATATTTAAAGGTAACCCCAAATCAACAAACACAATTAATTAATTTCTCTCTTCTATGTTAATAAACTACACTTGGGGAAGTTTCCGCCCTGATGGAGTGCTTTTCCAGGGGCAGGGCAAATTCTGCAAACTCAGGTCTCCTTTCTAAAAGCAGTATTTGAAAAACCAGTGAAAATGATAATATATATGTATTTTTCTCTTTTCTTCAGTATATAGATTTGTTGACTGAGTCAAGAATAGTAATTTGTTTTAAATGGAAGTATTTATTTTCGGGTATTTATGGTACTCACTAAAAATGCTTTGATTCCTTAATAGTGGATGCCTTCTGTCTTTAAAAATATTCAATGACTACTTCGCTATTCAAATGCCTCTGTTACTAGAAATGATAAACTCACTAAGTACACACTGTCTTACATACTTTTAAATTAAAAATTAGAAGTATGATTGATTTTGAAAACTAATTTTGGACATTGTGTTGCACTCAACTCTACAATGAAAAAGCCTTGGTTGTTTACCTCACATTGCTTCCATTAGTGTCCTAACTTCACAAATTACCTGATGTTAAATCAATCATGACTTTACACAGCTACAGCCTTCCTTTCATAAAATAATATTTTATTATGGCAGGGATAAGGCATTTGAATATTTTCTAATGTTTTGAAAACATCAAAAGGACCCAACTCAGATTCCTTGTTGCATTTTGAGGTGAGTATTTTCTCAGACATTAAAACGACTGCTGGACTTAATGCAAAAATTCTAAGTCTGAATTATAATCAAATGTTATGCAGGAGTATTTCAAAATC
>NW_016804150.1:2263578-2280677 GCF_001698545.2 Rhinopithecus bieti
GATGATGCAAATGCATTTGCTCTGTCTGCTCTAAGTATGACACCGTCTTAGTCAATGTATGATTCCATTACGATGGATTATGCAATTTTGATTTAAAAAAAAAAGAGGTGGCATCCAAATCAAATGTGGTCAAAATAAGGCTCTTAGATGGGAAGTAGTCAAATTATATCTCCGCTAGCAATAATGCTTCCTGTACAGCAAATGTATTTTTAATTCCTTTCCACTAAGGTTTATACCTAGAAGTAATTCACACTGATTACTAAATAACCCTTGTGAGTTGCTTTGTCTTTTGAATTTTAAAAAATACACTTGCCATGAGCAATGAATTTCATAAACCAGCAGCTCTCATGCTTGATGAATCATTCTTATTTTATGCAGTGCTGTGTGATAGAGAACTGAGATAAAATATTCTATCCACAAGCTATTCGATACAATTTATCATCAGCGGCTCACTAGTCCAGTGATAATACCTGGCTTGCAGATTGTAATGATCAGATTCTGTTTTTATTTCAAACAGGAGCAATTCCGAATACCAGAGTTTTTAATTTACATATATTAGTGAGGTTCAAATGTGGCAATAGCTACAAGCAAATTCACTTGCAAACTGAATGCTCGCCTTGCATAATGGGTTCCCTTTAGCAATTACTCACCAGTGAAGTACCCAGATAAAAATGAAAACAAAGAGAAAAAAGGAAAATCATGATACATACACCATAGCATGGACTAGGATAATTACTGAACCACAGTGAAGGTCACGTTTATATCTGTTTTAGTAATGATTTTGTGTACCCTTCCTCTGTATTGAATTCCTAATGTAATCTTTCTATTCTATGATGTCTTATTCTTTATCTGCAAATTTTTAAAGTTTCAATACTAGCTTCCTAGTATACAAAAATGGCAACACATTAGTATTAATAAGACTGGTTATTGACAACATTTTAAAAGACTAAAATATGGAAACATCTGCTAAACACACACACACATACACACACAAACACATGCACCAAAACTCCACAAATTATACCAGGTCAAACGTTTAGTAAAACCGACAGGCTCATAATAAAATACCTCTTATAGTTACATCACTTTTACACTGACCACAATATTGAGCTTGAATTCCCAGCAGCATCATTACTAGACATTTTCTGCCACCTTTCTAAATCTGAAAAGCTTCCTACATTTAGTGAAGATTAGGTAATGCTACATCCAATCAATAGCAGCTATCAATTCCATACCTTGTTCAGCAGAACAAGTTGATTAAAGCAAGTAAAAGGGCTGACTAAATATTGTTTAAAAGTAGATGTTTCTTAAAACTCATCTGTAGTTTTGAGAAAATATACTACTCAAAGACAATAACAAACACAGATTATGACATACACAATAAGAATTGCTCATTGGCCATTTTTATCCCATAATATTATTGAAAAACCAGTACAGAAACTCCAGTATAGAACAGGAGCTTTGGATTCATTTTGCATTTCCAGAGTCTGTGTTGTTTGTGATGTCATCTTATGGTTATACAAATGAAATCTCTTTTTAGGTTTATCAGCGCTTTTCTAAAAATACTTTATCAGTAAGGTCAATACTATTCTAAAGAAATCATAACACTGTCTCTGGAAAGAAGTCATTTCCAAATTCATGTATTAGTCCCAACAGAGTGAGTTTTTCATTTCTAAACATGAGCAAAGTGTGCAAAACCACCTATACTGCTCTTATAACAAGCTACACTCACAAGACACAGATGGATTGAATATACGACAAAAATAGCTGGCCTGACCTCATGGTGCCTGCCTCCATGGTGGAGATGCTGAGGACATGAGTGGTTTCTGGCTGCCACCTCATCAAACAGTTCTAGATATGGCCATTTTACATTAGAGGAGACTCACTCTTTCCTCCAGTATTGTTAACAGTCACATATTACCGATACTTGGACATTTTAGCCTTAGTTAGAAATCATTGAATGAACCAGTGCAGGGAGTTGTATGAAAAACATGGGTAGGTTGCGATTTCAGAAAATTAAAACAAAACAAAACACCTCCATATTTAGAATGCTTCAGGGTGTGGTAAAACAGGCTGTCTTTTCCCTAGTTATGAAAAGATTATCAGGAGAAGTGGCAATAACTCTTTTTCAAAGAAACATTACAAATAAGAAATTGGACACTTTAGGTTTTCAGACCTAGCCTGGGTTCTGGTTTTCAAACTCTCCAGGGTGGTGTGGTTAGACCATTACAGCTGGTTCCAGTTCTTCCAGGCAGCACTCAGCCACTGAAGTATTACGCTATATTTGTTTAACCATGCTGTTGCTCATCTTCCCCACCCCAAAGCCCAGCTGCCAGTGTGGCGGTCATGGGAATTAAAAGTACGAGACAGATCTTGGAAAACATTTTAAAACCCCAAAGATAAGTCTTGATTCTTAACAGACAATTTATATCTATGATAAAGAATCAAAATATAGATTTTATTATTGTACTAGTAAGTTTTCTAGAAAATTAACTTCCTTGAAGTTATACTGAAAAAACTGCAATTCATATTGTGTTAGCATCTATCTCTATATATTCTATAGAAATCAGCTATATCTTCTCTATTCTAAAATAATACAATTTATAAATATACTATGTGTGCAATAGTCAGCTATCTTCCCTAAGCTGTGTAAAGTCATGTAATTTTTATAAATTTATATTTTTCAAAATTATCTTCATTATTTCCCAATATAAACTGTCCATTCAAGTCAGATAATGTACTTGCCGACCCTACCTTAACCTTAAAATTTAGGCTCGCAGACTTTGGCTATTCCACAACCATCCCCAAATATCCTTTATATAAATTAATATTTCTCTCCTGCTTTAAAGTACCATGCAAAACTCTCTAAGATTTTTGCCCTTCCACAGTCTAATCCTTTGAATCTCTCCTTTTCTAAAGGTTTCAATATTTATAATGAAACTTGTTTAATAGGTTTTACAATGGTACTTAGAATAGCCCTTACTGTATACTCCATGAAAATTGAACAATAAACCTTCAACTAAAAAACATGCAAAGATTCAGTAAGCTAGGGCAACTTGGAAGACAGTGACTAGTACTTCATGTAAAGACTTTGAGGCGGGCAGATCACCTGAGGTCAGGAGTACGAGACCAGCCTCAACATGGAGAAACTCCATCTCTACTAAAAATACAAAATTAGCTGGGCATGATGGTGTATGCCTGTAATCCCAGCTACTTGGGAGGCGGAGGCAGGAGAATTTCTTGAACGTGGGAGGCGGAGGTTGCAGGGAGCTGAGATCGCGCCACTGCACTCCAGCCTGGGCAACAAGAGGGAAACCTCGTCTCAAAAAAAAAAAAAAAAAAAGGACTTGGATCGTTTCAGTTATGAAGATCAAGAAGGCTTAAAATTTACATGGTTTCAACCTGGACAACACAGGGAGACCCCATCTCTACAAAAAATAAAAATAATTAGCCAGGCATGGTGGTGTATGCCTATGGTGCAAGCTACTCAGGAGGCTTAGACAAGAGGATCACCTGAGCCCTGAAGGTTGAGGCTGCAGTGAGCCATGTTTATGCCACTGCACTCTAGCCTAGGCTACAGAGTGAGATCCTGTCTCAAAACAAACAATCAAAAAACAAAAAAATTAATATGACTATTATTTTCTGTGGTTACTATTTTACTTTTTCCTATATTGTCAAATGTCAAATGAAAGGAAATCTTTACTCTCCAAACTCAAACTTTCACTGATTTTTATTTAATCATTTGTTCTTCTGTTATCAGATGTAATTACAATGAAGAAGGAATGAAACAGTGGGGGTTGCATCTTGTCTTCCATTTTCCCTGGGACTTGAAAAGTCTGCTTATATGAATTCTCCTGGAGGAAGCCACTACTTTGTACTTGACTCTCTCCTTGCAGGCTGACAGCTGGCCCAGAGACAACTTGATTGTGAAAATGTCTACTGAGATGGGCTTCAACTGGAAAGAGGCTTGATTTGTCCACACACACATAGACACACACACACACACACACACACACACAGAATGACAGGCCAGCCACCTTCTCCATCTCTACCCATTTTAACTAGATTTAAAGATGTTTAATAGGATACTTTGCTAGTTACATAGTCACATAAGATATATTAAAGTGGCTACCTTTAAATAAAACTCTAAATCTACATTAATTCTTTTTTTGAGTAGATAGTTTTGTACTTGGGTTAAACTAGAAATGTGGTTCTAAAACGTGAATGGAGAATGTTGAGGCTAAAGATAGAAAACTATTACGGTCTCCTCTATAGAACACATTTTCAGTTTGGTTTTATCATGTAGAGTGTATAGAGAAGTGGTAGCTCATTGTTCTGATTGTAGTACTGTTCATATTCTCTAAAAGCCAAAATTTGTAACTTAACAACAGGGGGATATGTTGCCACAGAGCAAAAGAAATCTGTGGTCATACATGAAAGAGAACTTTCCAAAGTACATTTTCCTGGATACTGTACATGTGAACCTCTTCTCATATATGAAATGCATGAAAACCTTTCTGAGAACAAAATCTGACACAAAATCTACTTCAAGAGCAAAAACAAAAACTTCTTTGTCCATTTTCAGCTGAAAATTTGGAAATACCTGCATTCATCTTAATAACACTGCAGACAATTTTAACCTTCCAGCTATAGTGCTGCAAAAGTATTTCCACCCCAAAAGTTATTAAAATTAATAAAAGAAGATGCCTAAATTTGGGTCTTTGCATGTCAACTTCATTGCCATGTACATATTTATAGCTGAGCCATAAACCTTTGGAATGTTCTGTTTTTAATAGAAGTAACAGAAACATCACCAAAAAAAAAAAAAAAAACAAAGTTCTGTTAAGATAAAATACTTAAAATGCTTGTTGGGTTTATGACTCAGAAGAGAAGGGCCAGTGAGCATCAAGGTCAGGTTTTCCTATAGAAGAAGATCAATTTTAAGTGGAGTGCATTAATTACTTCAACACTGATTTTTAAAGAGCTTTCCTATTCAAACCAGTCTTATGTACTCATAAGAATCACCTGTATTTGTCTACTTAATTATTGTTTTGATTTGAGTGTGTAGTTGATTCTTCAATAATTATGATCTTACCACCAAGATTAGTGTTTAAAAAATGAGAAGGGAAAAGAAAAGAATGAAAAAAACAACAGAATGAAACCACAGACCAACATCTTTTAATAGTTTTTTTACATGATTCCCGTTTTAAGTGAGTAAATTATGGCAATTATACTAACTAAACTGTTTTATGGCTTCTGATCTTAGAAATGGTGGATAAAGTGAAATCATTTTTATAGTAGCCAAAGTACATCCCCAAATTCATCTGCTGGAATTATAGAAGGGCAAAAGCAAATCCATGTGTGCTTCCTAAAATGAATCTACTTTGTAGAGATATGAATTTGCATTGAAGATTTCATTGTTTACCATTTGAAATCAAGTAGGGATTTTTAACTTCAAAATAGTTTATTTCACTTTTAAAACTGTTCTTGTAGTTGAAAAATCTGTTTAAATATGATTTTATAAATCAACAAATGCACAGACACGCATGGAATGATTTAAAATAATTTTAAGTACATATATTTGAGAAAATCTGTATGTATGCCACCTCTAATAGTGATCTTTTTTTTTCCTTAAAGATAATCACAACTTCACCCCTAATCAAAGACAGGGGAAACTCTAAAATGTTCCTTGGAAGGTAACCATAATTCCTTCTCATTCTGTGCCTCATTCTATGCTTCACATGAGGCAGAAGAAGCAGAATAATGCCCATTGTTATTGTATGGTTACAGTGTCCTGCGAGTCTGGACAAGTTATTAGGTCAGACACTAACTTCCTTAGTAGAAAAATGATGTGTTCTCCTTTGTGCTCTCTTCAGTAATGGCTGGAGTCAGTGCTAATTAAGGCCCCGCGGCAATGTGGTTCCAGAGAGGTCAGGGACTTCTTTCTGACACCTAAACAGTGCTCAACTCAAAGGAACTGCCCCTAATCTGAAATGATGTGATGTAGAGCTGGCCTTTCAGATTCACCGTATATTTAAAGGAAAATGACAGTTAATGGCAGGGGTGTCAAAAAAAAGAGCAGATGGAGAAGCTGGAAAAATGTCACTCTGTGGCTATGTTTACCTGCAATTAGTTTCTCTACTTAAGAAGCGGTAGACAATACAGCCCTGGGCACCTTGTTACAACTTTGGTGTTCCTAAAATGCTGCGAAGAAGAAATCTGCATCAGGCACTCCCTGGAAGAAATAACTTCTGAAAAACCAAAGAACTATTTGCTTAAGGATCTCTCTATTATTGGACCTTCCTTTCTCCAAGAAACATATAAACTTGTCCAGTGGTCCTCCAGAATGATTAAACCATAATCCTTATTAGTGGTTGTAATAATAACACAAATAATAAATTTGCAAACATTTCTTATTGGGAATAAACCATCGTGGTAGTTAATCCTGGAGTCATTTTCTTTTGCTCCTTGAGGCACAGATCTTGCGAAACTGAAGCAATAGTCAAAAGAGAAGCCAAGGTTTATTGTCAGTTTGTTTCAATAGACACCGGCACAGCTCATGAATTACTTCAAAATTGTAAAGTCTGTTTGCACAAATCTGTTCCTTGCTTTTTTTTAACCTCCTCCCCACAACTAAACACCAGTGACACACTTGGATGTCATGAACTTGAACTGACGTTGTATTTATCTCAGAATTTTTTGTTGCTGTTACAATACAGAATCACTTTTCACAATAGAATGGCTGAGGTTGGTCCAGAGCTCTGGCCACATAGCATTAGGCTAGGGAAGTATTTGTAACTGATTGTAAGAATTTCTTCCAGAGTGAATGAATATATAAGGTCACCACCTTTGTAACCAAGGCCCCAAAATATACAATTCAAATTTAAAAATTATATCTGTGGATTTAAAGCTTTCATGGTTGTATAGTTAAGAGGTACACATTAAAATCATGATGCATATTCATGTGTTTTATATATATATTAAGTGGTGTAAGGTTTTGTGTAGAATATATTTTTCATAATATAATGTGTAACTTTAATACATATTGAATCTTATACATTTTCAATATCCATGTGAAAAATTACTAACCATAGAATTTTAAAAGTTACAGATAATTTATGCTACAATCTTCACTTTACAAATAAATAAATAAGAGTCTCTGAGATGTTAGGTGATTACCCCCACTTAATAGTAAGACTGAGATTAAAATCCTGTTTTCTTCATACTTATATCGTACAGTAATTCTTCTTCCTTACTCTGCCATATTTTCTTTCTAAAATAAGTTCAGCACTTTGTACAGGAATGAAATTTCTCAACATTTTAAATACAGTAAAAATAGCTCCAGGCATAAAAATATGTTCTCAAATTTGGTATGCCAATATGATATTAACATCACTTATAAATACAGTACATAAACAGGAATTTATCAAAACAGTTTTCTACATTAAAATCCAAACCTTCTACCTTAAAACATAAGAATTCTAGAGCCTTTTCCCCAAATTGAACTTCAATACATCAGATTAATGGTTTTCTTTGAAACAGCTAACAATCCAGGTCACCATATAAGCTGTGATGGTGTGCAATAGACACCCAAAGTGGCCAGAATCAGCAGTGCTGTGTGATCTGTATAAAAAGTGAAGAGAGAATTTGTGAAGTAGGATTCTCCCAGCTTTTGAAATTCAGAAAAATATGATTGAAAAGTACCTCAATGAATGGCAAGGAAAAGACATTTTGCTCAAAGTGAAGGTGGAGAATCTTTTGTGCTATGTTTAATCAGTTTTTCAATCTGTTTCTGCCTTGTCTTTTTTTTGTAGCAAATTGAAGTCAAATATTAAGCAAAAGAACTTATTGAAAGTTGTTTGCTTTAGTTTTAGTAAGAAACAATCTACCAAGAAGAAAACTGTGAGGCATAGGCCTCTAGGCCCCTTTAAAAATTCTTCTCTGGTTGAGTGGCTGTTACTCAACCAAGACAGACCTCAGTAATCCATCCTCCTGTGCTCATGCAAGGCTGGATGGAAACTCAAACTTTGCCCCTGGGAACCTAAAAGGTAGCAAGCTTCTGTAACTGAGTTGTTCCAACTTGGGAATTATGCTGCTGGATTAAAAATGGGGCTGTCCTTTACATTACACACACATACAAAAATACCAAATAGGCAAGAAAAGATAACTGATGATACTAGTTCAATAAGTCCTCAAAACTTGGAGCCAGAGATTTATTCCTTTCACAGAAGACCAAACTTGATTCATTAGAAGATAATTACATATTGTCAGTGCTTTAGTTTTAAACCTTTTAATCAAAGTTTTATCTCGAGCCAATAATTCCTTACGTAGAGAATTTTGGAAAAAATTAATGTTTCTAATGGAGAGCTTAATTTTTTATTTTTACTTTTTATATTTGAGTACTTTGGTCTGTTATCCTTTCAATAATATCACTTTTGGTAATAATTCATTATTGTGATGCTTTATAACAAGCATACAAGAGTCATGCTGAATAAAAACCACAGCTCCATCATTTCTCAATTTTGTGACTTAAGATTATCTAATATCTATCTGTGCCTAAGTTTCCTAAGATGAACATCAGAGATAGTAATAATTTTCCCC
Organism: Rhinopithecus bieti; assembly: GCF_001698545.2. Lineage (NCBI taxonomy): Eukaryota > Metazoa > Chordata > Mammalia > Primates > Cercopithecidae > Rhinopithecus > Rhinopithecus bieti. Next base: position 2,272,180 of record NW_016804150.1, read on the forward strand.
TCAATTTTGCTGTGATAAAGTTTAATGAATTAATACATTTAAAGTATATCCTAGTGCCTAACACAAAGCAAGTAATCAATTAATTATTATTATTACTAGAAAATGCCTTGGACCATGTTTATAGGAAAGTGTACTTTGTCAACGACTTAATTATACATAAACAATTTCTAAAACCACATTCAGATGTATAGAACAAATTGTCCAGGCTTTTCAATATGCAAATGTAGATAAGCATCAATAGGACAATTTACATTTTGACATAAATAATCAGTAATGAGAATGAATCTTTTAGAAGTTACTGGCATGTCACATGAAATCAAATCTGAAACAAAATCAAGCAAGTATTGCACGTTTTAAGTGAAATCCAAATAGTTATTTACATAGCAAACTGTAAAATCTCAGAAGATTCTGTCGTGCATTCATATTTGAAAAATTGTTTTTCTAAATGCATATGCACATTTATTTACATATTTATATGACAGACTACAAAGACACTAATGAAACAGCCTATTATTTCTAAAATAATTTAACACTATTTTCAATTCCCTTAATAGCATGGAAATTAAACTTTTAAAACCCTACACAAACAAATCAAGATAATTCAGATCTCAAATCCACAAATTGAACTGGAGATTTGGTAATTATCTGACTAATTTGATTAATGGAGATGAATAAACTAGATAATTCTGACCCATAGATCTGTGTTGATCCTGAAATGCTTACTTTGACGGTATAAATCAATTTAAACTGGTTAAATGCTAAATGTACTGTCTTCACAGCATAAAGTGAAAATGAGATTCTGCAGTCATTTAGTTATCTTTGTTAATGAAGAAAGCTAAAAACAATTGCCTATCGTGATATGCACATATTTATTTCCTGACAAAATATTGTTTTGCACAACACAGATATAGTCTAAGGCTCACTCATTATCCTTGGTAATTTTGCTCTATGATTCCCCATTAGAGCACTTCATACAAATGTTTCTTACAAACTGCTCTATTATGCTATAATCAAAAGACAGAATTTAGCCAAAATGTTTGTTTACCATTTTGTAGACAGTCAAAACAGTCTGTTGGTGCACTCTTTGATATTACTTCCTACTTATCCAGGAGTGGATTTTGGCCAAAATGCTTAATTGCTCTTTTGAGGACTTTTACAATCACATGTTAGTTTAGTCTTACATGAGCCAACAGCCATGCAATAATGGAAGTCACTTAATATCGAGCCAGTTGATTTCTTTGTCTACCGCATAATGAGAAATAAATACTTTAGTTGCTAACTTTCCAGAATACAAAATAACACAGTTGTGTGAAATAAATGTTTTCATGAACTATTTTATTAATCTAATTTAATCATCAAGGCAATGTTGACAGTATGCTAAAATAATCTGGTCAGTTCCCTTAAAAAAATAAGCAGCACAGTAACCGTAATCAAGTTAAACAATTTACTTAGTATGGTCCAGACCCCAGACCTGCACTTTAAATATTTCATTTTTTTCCTTTGTATACAAAGAACTAAAAACCTGGCTCTCTATAACAAAATGCAATTATTTGATTTGATATTGTATAGATCTCATAACATAAGTGGCTGTGAACAGCATTGATTTGGGAGAAATTCAGTTTTCAACTAGTCGGCTTTCATATGCCTTCAAACACCCCAAAACGGCATTTCAATGTCCAAAGTCTATCTGACCAGAACTAACTCAGAAACGATTCATGTTAATCCGCCAGAATCTCTACTGTAAGCTGAACAGCATGGAACATATATTAGAAGCAGGAGACATATTTTTTAAAAAATTGAAATCTGGACTGAGAGCCAAGAGGCAAAATTAGAACAAATAAATTAATAATCAAGAATAAAATTCAATATGTAATTGAATGCCAAGCTGTACAATACAGTAAGTACTAAAGAAGATCACTGATGAGGGATGTATAGCAGTATAGGTCGAAGTTCTGAGGCTTTCCACAGAAGAAATGCTAGTCTGTAAAAGATAACTGAGGATTGTTAAGCAAAGAAGCAATGGTGCTTCTGGAAATATGGACAACACATAAAGAATGTGAGAAGGCTATGAGCATGTGCTTCCTGTTGGGCAGGAAGTAAGGAAGAAGTAAGGTTTCCTCACCGGAGACAAGCATGTTACTATCCAACCTGATATCTTCCCTTCATAAGATTCCAAATTCCTCAGGCCTTCCTGACCTCTGCCAGTTACTACTTGTGTAACTATCAGGCAAATCATTTAGGCTAAAAGGATTCTAAATTTTCTTACTTATAAAATAAGGAACATGATGGTACCACTTGTTTACCATTACTATGAGGAATAATTGAGCTTGGATGTGTAAAGTACTTAAATAGTGGTGGGCATACAGAGATTCGTTAGTAAAGTTTGGTTATCATCAACATCATCATCATCATTATTAATCATTAACTATCTTTTCCTAAGCCTGGCTCATGCTTTCAGTCATATTTTCTTTTTTTTTCCTTTTCTTTTCTGTTTTATTTTTATTTATGTATTGATTTATTTATTTATCTGAGGCAGAGTCTCACTCTGTCACCCAGGCTGGAGTGCAGTGGTGCAATTTCGGCTCACTGCAACCTTTGCCTCCCAGATTCATGCCATTCTCCTGCCTCAGCCTCCAGAGTAGTTGGGTCTACAGGCTCCTGCCACCATACCCAGCTAATTTTTTTTTTTTCTTTTTTTTCAATGGAGATGGGGTTTCACCATGTTAGCCAGGATGGTCTTGATCTTCTGACCTCATGATCCGCCCACCTCAGCCTCCCAAAGTGCTGGGATTACAGGCGTGAACCACCGCGCCCGGCCGCTTTCAGTCATATTTTCTAATCTCGTTTTCTAACAAGTACCATGCATCTCAGCCAAACTGCACTACTGACCTCCAACACACCCTGTAGTTTTCAAACTCAGAGCCTTTACTTCTCATGTTTTACTTTATCTGGAATATCACTACCTAATCATTTCCCTCTCCTCTTGTTGAAAACCTGCCCATATTTCAAGACTCTCTTTTTCTATAGTCAAGCATTTTGTTTCAGATTTATGCATTAGCTACCTTATCTGGGTTCTCATGACCTGTTCTTACCTGTCTTATAACACTTAATCACATGCATTCCATTTTCCCCTTAAACTGTAAACTGAAATGCAAAGACATGTTTTTGTTGGGGACTCGTATGACAGTATGGCAATAAGAAGTCATTAAATCTTTGTTGATTTGAAAACAATATAAAATAGTTAAAATGTGGGATGTAAAATATGCATTTATAAATAGTGATTATGGTATTTACAGGAAAAGAAATTGTGTAACCTTGAGTTAACAAATTTTGACTACCCACCTATGGCAAAATAAATATGTTGGTCATCTGATCTTCCTAGAAAATGACTGCAATCATGCTATGGCTGGTTACTGGCAATAAATCTCATGCTTTGAGCTTTCCTTCATCATGGTGAACAAATAGCCCTGAACCTCCAAACTTCAAAAGTGGTGTGAACAGTGGCACACTCTTGCCAAGGGGCTTCTGGTTTTCAAATTGCAATCAGTGATCCCTGCCCGAAGTTCTACCCATGGGAACACAATTATTCAGGGTGTTTTTCTTTTTTGCTTTTCGTAACAAAGATATAATTATTATATATTACATAAAAAATTAGCTAGGGAGTATAGAATATTATTTTATACATTTCTTATTTTGGGGGTTGGGCTATCAGGAGATATTAAAGCAAAATTTCATATACACTAAAGATACAACTATTAAAATATCAACACTTCTAAAATTCGACACATTTGATGTGTCTACTATATCGCATTAACTTGTGTCTTATCAAAGCTAATTTCCATTGAACTATGTGTTATAAACTCAGATAATCTCCTTATCTAAAATGCCCAAAAAAGTGAAATTTATGATCATCAGTGTTTAACTTCATATCAGGTACTCTGCATGAAAGTATTCTATAAGTTGTTAGTAGGTTTCCCAGATGAGAACTGACAGCTAGTGAGGGAAAAGAAAAAAGAAAATGACAAACAATTTTTGTCATTGATTTTGAATAGCAGGGGATTATCATGGAAATGCTTTTTTTTTAAAGTTCTGCCTCAAAATGTCTGCTCGTTCTCTATAGCGTGTTAATTTCTTGAATACTTAAAACAATGGATTCTGAAGTCAGACTGCTTTTCAAATGTCAGTTCTATTACTGAAATAATGGAGCTGTGTAAATTTATAAAGAGACTTGACCTCTCTAAAGCTTAGTTTCTTCTCCTGTAAATAGGTATAAAATGATATCTACATTACAGGTTTGTTTCAAGAATTACGTGAGTTGAGGAAATCAAGGGGAAACAAATATTTCCTCTCGTTATTATATTCAGTGAACCAGTTCAGAGTTAGAGTCAAAATCTGGATAGTTTTACTGGTAACAGATAACCAGTTTATTGGCAAAAGATCTATACAGGAAAGCAGAGAACATGCAAGCCAAACGACCATTTGCATCCAAACTATCTACGTAATTGAGAAAAATGTGCCACCTTAGTCTAAATTCTTTGAAAAATTGCCTCAGTTCTCCACCTCACTTGGCATCTATAGACAAGGTTTTAATGTCCACTATCCACTGAAAGTCTTTGTATTTCAAATAAAAATAATAGCTGCCGTCAAGTATGTTAATGTCTATAATCATTGTAATTTTTGTAAATTATAACTGTCAGTGGTCACAAACCTACCCAATGAAAACATAAGGTAACAATTTAGCCTTTGTATTACTATGCTTAGAAAAGAAGAGCCACTTGTTGCAAACTTAAGTAGGAAGGCAAATTTATAACATTTATTCTAAAAATAGGGTTTTTTTTCCTCCTATCCCCAAGGGATTATTTCTAAGGGAATATTTGCCTGCAAAAATCTGCAGCTAAAATTTTACCACTGTTTTCACCGATTTCCATTATAGGGTGAAGATCCACAATGCTACTTTAGCTTCTGTGGACAACATTTAAAGAATAAATATCTTTCAAAATATGTTCAAAATATCTACAATACCATTAAATCATTTTAACTAATACACAGATTTCAACTATGTTGCTGCCACATATGAATACAATGCATTTGACTCAGTATGGTATAGTCTATAAACATTACAATTTTCTTNAATATTTGCCTGCAAAAATCTGCAGCTAAAATTTTACCACTGTTTTCACCGATTTCCATTATAGGGTGAAGATCCACAATGCTACTTTAGCTTCTGTGGACAACATTTAAAGAATAAATATCTTTCAAAATATGTTCAAAATATCTACAATACCATTAAATCATTTTAACTAATACACAGATTTCAACTATGTTGCTGCCACATATGAATACAATGCATTTGACTCAGTATGGTATAGTCTATAAACATTACAATTTTCTTCATTATAGAAAATGATTCTGGGGGGATACAGCTTTACATTATAAATTTATGTAAATTTAATTATATTTCTGCCCTGATGATTAAAAATTCTTTTAGCCTAGACTAACATAGCATATTAAAATTTCATCAGATATTTTCTCGATTAAAAAGTAGTACCAAATTTAAATATTTGCAATTATTAGAAATGAAGAGATCTAATTAATATTAGCTGTGGATTGTGTAATTCATATTTTTATTTTGTAGAACTTTGTCATTTCAATGACACCAACTGATCAAGTAAGGCATAGCCTAATTAGAATACATATTGGCACATTCTGTTAAGATGCCAATAGTCTGGGGAAAAAAGTAGGAGCTAACGCTGATTCAGTATTTTATTATATTTAAACATAATAAAAATTCACTTGAGTTTTAAACAAATTTTGGAAGAATAATCATTCTCAGTATGCCTACGAATGGACCTTTGAAGGATGCTTATTTTTGGTAATTACAGGCTGCTTGGATGTTTAAATATGTCATAGACTTTAAATCTAAAGGTAACCCTGCAGTGTTCCTGCTATATATTCTGGCTGTCCTCAAAATAATTACAGAGTGGAGCTTGACTGTCATTCATGGGTATCTATTCCATTGTGTGAGGAGAAAAAGAAAATGGCGGCCCACACATTAGCACATCACCCATGGCTACAGCAATGACAAGACAGATTAGGATGTATATTAAATCTCACACATGACTGCCTTTCTGTATCAAGGTAAAAAAATACTTGCTCTTACATACATTAGGGACTAGTGTTGGTCTGACATCTACATTAATATTGACAGCATATCAACATTTTTTTTTTTTTTTTTTACATTTACTGAGTCAATAACTAGTCTAAACCTGGTAAAACTTAGATAAGAAATGAAAAATACATTTAGCAGGCAGCTTTATTTTCTCACATCTAAAAAAAAAAAAAAAAAAAAAACCTTAACCCCGAAATAGCACTGAGCTTTTATGAATTATCAATTCTACAATGATATATCACCTGGCATACACAGCTGTGACTTGGCAATCTAATCTTATTTGTCAAGCAAGAAATTTGGTAAAGAACGGTTCTAGAAAAAGAAACTCCTGCACAGACAATAACATAAATATTATATGCATAAAAGACTATTTTAAAAAGCTGGATTACCATCATTGTATTATTTCATCTTCTGTACATTGTTTTCACAGACAAGAAGAAATTGCTAGGTAGTAATTCAGCTTCAAAATAACCACAGATGAGAAACATACATAAAGCTTACGAAATGGGAAATACTCAATTTTTAATTTATTTGTGATTTTTAAATATGTTTATTGGTATTTACGATGTTGACAATTGGAAGCCCCATTTGAACCGGGTTAGAGAATAAAATCATTATTTACTTTGTTTTAAAATATCACAAAACTAAATAAAACCCATCTTTATTTCAAGGTAATACCTGGGTTTCATTAATAATTAAATGTTGCTTTCCGATGATGGCTATCTTACACTTTGAAATATGTTAGCTTTACCATTATTCGCAAAGACACCATAATGCTCTTAAGGTGCACACATATTTTATATACATTATGCAAGAATGCTGTGAACTGAAACATTCATTTTTCTTAGCTTCACAGTATCGCCGAATAGGGAGAGAGATAAACAAATCAATATATACTTTTTTTTGAAAAAAAAGAAAGCAACACTGGAGTCTGTTGTTCTTCAAAAGTGTATTTCAAATGGATAGCATTTCAGTTTTAATAATTAAGATATGGTTGGAAGCATCCTGGAGGACAAATATGACGGAAAAACAAAAATCAGAAAGCAATCGAGCAAAATTCTTTTTACTTTAAATGCATCTCATGCAACAACACATCGCGTGCTGTTTATCTCCAAAGTCAGACAAGCTTTCATTAAAACATGCCTTTGATAAAAGACTACCTTTCTCCCTTTTCCAGCACTCTGTGGAAGATGATTCAGGTTAAAGTGATGTTCTTAGTAATAATTATCTCTATAAGATTCATGCTATCATTTATGTAAGTCCTTGAAAATGATGCCATTTTGTGAGGCCATGTCAAAATTGCATCCATGATTATAAGCCCTTCCATCAGGCAACCTTACTGGTAAACAATGGCAGGAATAAGAGGCCTTTCTATGTGCTTCTACTAATGCTGTGCTAGCCTCTTCTAGCAAGATTTATGTAAAAGAAAAGATGTAGAGAAATGCCTGGCAGAGAAGAATAACTTGCACTTTAGTGCTTGAAATGTTTATAGCATGAGAGTTGATTAATTAATATCAATAGACTCCCTTAAAAAGTTAAAGAATCATTTTAACAAGCTATGAAACTATTACGATTATGAGAGAGGCATATTCTGTCCTTCACCAGGGGTTGTTTTTACTCTCAACAAAGTGATGTGAAATTAACTATTTTCATAAACAGAAGGTCTTTCAGAAAATGGTTTGTACTTTTTAATTTCCTTTCTGGCAGGACATCATGCCAAATGTCAGCAATGTCGATAGTCTTCATTAGAAGTTGTCTGATATTATTGGGATATTTTGTACAGATATCCAGTTGTTTCCCAATATTATAAATGGAAAGCAGAAAGGTTTAAGAAGGTACAGAAAGAGAAAAATGTAATATACTGAATTAAGAAAAAAAAGAATCCATATTGAATTCCAAGATTAAAAATTTAAGGCTTCAAGTATTCACTATGTCTTTCCATCTCCACTGCATTGCTATCTTTAAAAAGCAACGTAATCTTTAAATACACTCACAGAAAACATCTTTTGTTCTTAAACCTTATTCTTAACAAGGGGTAAGTGACGCCCCATTTATAACATTTTCAACTTGTAGAGTCCACATGTGGCTGTGTACTAGCATAGCCAGACAGAGTGTACATTTCCAGAAAACTAAACCTCATAAATCTCCAGAAATTCCTCACATCTATTATGTTTACCTTCTGCTGCTGATGAGCCTGTTGGGCTCTGTACAGAGGAAATTACAAGCGCTCCAGAAGATTTGGCAAGAAGATGCTAGAAGAAACAATGGGAAAAAAAAAAAAAAAAAAAAAAAAAAAAAAAAAAATTTTAAAAAAAAAAAAAAAAAAAAA
>NW_016804150.1:2287557-2299375 GCF_001698545.2 Rhinopithecus bieti
TTTATTTTTTAAAAAAACTTTTCCCCCCTTTTAATTGGGGTGGTTCAATTCCATGCAAACAAGCAAATTCCCAAAATAAGAATAGCAACAAAGAGGAAGAATATTAATAACTGTGATTCAATATAAACTATGTGAGTTTTAGTAATTCATTAAAATATTTTTATGTGCTTCTTTTAAAAAATACACAAATGGGCACAGGTGGTATTTATTTGTTCTTAGATTAGTCGAATAAGGGTTAGCATTCTGAAATTCAAACAAACAAAAGAAAACCTTTATATACAGGATCAAACATGTTGATTTCTACCTTCCCTCCCCCACCTCCCTGGCTTTTAGCATCTGAAAATGGTTAGTAAGAAAAGAATAACTAGCTGGTGAGCCTTTCCAAACACCAAAAGACAGGACCCATATATTATATTTGGTTAACGCTCATGGACAGAATTTTTAGTATTTTTTTTTAAATCAAATGAAGTGATGTTTTGTTCTAAAGCGTCATTCCCAAAATTTTTGTAAAAGGTTACATTTCTGATCATTCTCATTCCGAGAAATAGAAGTGCAGCTCATGTAAGTTATGGCTCTTCACCTGCAAAAACAAATTCTGAATAAATTCTGCATACTTAACCTCAGCAAACAAAGATCTGAAAGATTCAAAAGATGAGAATCTTGAGTACCTGAAGGTAAGCTTTTCTTTCCTTAGAATGGACACTTAAAAAGATACCCAAGCCTGGATCTAAACAGGAACATTTCTGTGCCCTTCAAACACACCAGTCTCAAGTCGGGTCCAAAAGGGAAGAGACAAGCCAGGAATTGACCTTCTCTAGTCCCAGCGACCAGATTAGCCTGAGGCCACAGGACGCCTGAGTGTGTGTGAGAGAGAGTGCCTTGTGGGATGGTGGGGGTGGTATTTGCTATTGTAACACACCAAAACACTTTCCAGAGGGGAGGGAGGAGAAATTAAACTCCCTTTTTTTTTCTCATGTAAATTGTGTAACCATTCACCCCAATTGGTATTCAACCAATGTCATTTCTAAGATTTCAGTCTTCGATATATTTATTAATAAATAGATCACCACCCGATTTTCTTTATAGCACGCACAGTATGCCTCCTTTCCACACCTACTGGGAATCCTTATGCTTGTTGATTCAAGTGAATTAAAAATGGTACCAATAAAAGGAGCAAGGGCTATTTAACAACGCATTTCCTTGTGTCTCAAATCTGCACTGTCTAGAACAGAACCTCGTTTCTTGTCACTCCGCTGTGTTAAGAACAGCAGGCCACAGCCATTCAGACTGCCCCATCAACTGTGAGTTTTAATTTGAGCCACTTTCACATTTAAAAAAAAAAAAAAAAACAACTTACTTTTTCCACCAACCCATCTTCACCCTGTGTTGCACCACCTAAAGCTTTCAGGCCATGCTCTACTCTGGAGCAAGCCAAGCATATCAAGTGTGCCTGCAACACTCACAGGCTAATGAACAATGCACAAAAACAAAAGGAACAGCAAGGCTCCTATTATCTGATCTTCCGTAAAACACAAAAACTGCCTTCTCTGGTGCAGAGGAAGTGCCAGGAAGCCTGCAGGTGTGAGCCGGTTAAAAGAAAAGGCTTGGGCTAAATAGATTCTTTGACTGTCAGGGATTAGAGCCATGGCACTAGTGGTAACACACATCTTTTCCTTTAATTTACAAAATTTTCTCACGAGTCTGCAAGAGTTCACCCCATCAGGGGCTTTCGGAGGCCATTGAAATGTCTTAAGTTTTAATTAAGTTGGAGTTGTCAGAAGAAAGCTTTTTTGGCACAGAGTCAGGGTCATTAATTACTGCTATCTTTGTTTCTTTCTGTAAAGAGAACTCCACTGACTTGTTGGGTTTCTTACCCAGCGTACACTTTCTATCCTCTCGTTCCCATTCACTTCCAAGTGGGACTTGATTAAGTAGTTTACCAATTACTTCCATCAGTTCTAGGTACAAAGCATTTATAAAATCTTAAATCTTAAAAAAACATTTCTCATTAGTGGTTTGGAGTACAGTGACAATAATAAATTCTTCTAGTAAGTTATCAAGCAGCTGATTTCTTGCATGGATCTTTGCATTTAAATATAACTATCTTCACATTTTTCTCATCATTATCTATTTAACATACCTTTTCATATTTTCACAGCCTGTGACCTTGCCTTTTATGAAATACTAATCAATATTTATTTACTTTACTCAATGACATATAATTTTAGCTGGAAACATTCAATTTACTCCTAATGTCTCTCAAGTCAGGCAAGTATTCTTATTGTTTCCAGATAACATTAGCTGCCACTATTACTGATATTTTGTAGAAGTAAAAATGAAAGGTGTAAAAATCCAAAAGTTTTAGGTAATTTGTTAATATGTTTCATCTGTCCCTAAAATAAAGCCATTGGTATTTGGACCAAGTACATTAAGCACTAAAATCTTTAAAATCAATATCTTATTAAAATTTTTCAAATTTCTAAAATACCGTACAGACCTGAATATGTATTATATATGATTTAATTATGTATGTAACCGCAGAGAAATCATGTTCTTTTTTTAAAATCACAATTTGGAATTCTAATTTTTATGAGAAATATGCTATGTTTAGATAATTTGCTTTGAAGTATCTCCGTTTCAGTCTATATTTAATCTATCGTCCTTTAGTTTTTAACCTCATTTCTAAAAGCAAAACAACTTAGTTAGAGATTCATAAGCAAGAATGAAGTTGAATAATTATTTCAAAAATCAGAAAACATCTAAAATAGAGTAAACCTGAATCAATAGAGATGTATTTCTATCTACCAGTATGGCCAGAATGAGTCTTTGAATTTAAGAACGTCTACTTTTAAATTTGAATGAAATAGATGGAAAAAGATTCACAAAGCTGGGCAAAGTCAATTACCACACTTATTTCTTCCTGATGAGCATATGATATCACTTCAATTTTTTTTTCTAGTAATCTCATAGACACCTGCCATGAGTAACAATCACAAACATCTTACCACCAAATAAGTCTTACTTCAGACAAAGAGCCTGAATGCCACAAGGGGCACTCATCATTATAATGATAATGCCACATCATTATCTGATGACTCTCCGATGAGCAACTTACAGGATTTGGAGTCCAGAACTTGGATGGGGGTCCAGAATTTGGACTAGAGTCTGCTAAAACAATCAGTGCTTTTATTCAGTCTGGTCCAAAAGTGGACCACTTTGGAAAGGAGGACAGAGTTCTTAGTTTCACAGAATAGCTGATTCTGTCATGTCTTCTCACAAGTAAAAACATTTTTTGCCATTACACTATTCTGCTTATTAAATGTAAAATGATGCATCTGAGAAAGAGGGCATACAATTTTCCTCTGGTCCTCAATAAAAGTTCTAAATGCCATTTCCAATCCACAGTAAAAGATATAAATGTAAAAGCATAGATGAAATAAATTAGATAATCAAATGTAACTACTCAATTGATTTAAGAAAGTCCAAGTTTTCTAGAGTAGTGAAGTCATATCTCTACATAGATCATTTAAAAAGCAAATATTAAAGTGAAATTCATCTTCCAGGATTTAACAATTAGGGAATCTGAAGGGACCACTCTACTATCTTTGTGGTTTATTTTGTTTGTGTGTCTTTTGGTTTTTTTTTTTTTGTTTGTTTTGTTTTGTTTTGTTTTGAGGCGGAGTCTCGCTCTGTCGCCGGGACTGGAGTGCAGTGGCCGGATCTCAGCTCACTGCAAGCTCCGCCTCCCGGGTTTACGCCATTCTCCTGCCTCAGCCTCCCGAGTAGCTGGGACTGCAGGCGCCTGCCACCTCGCCTGGGTAGTTTTTTGTATTTTTAAGTAGAGAGGGGTTTCACCGTGTTAGCCAGGATGGTCTCGATCTCCTGACCTCGTGATCCGCCCATCTCGGCCTCCCAAAGTGCTGGGATTACAGGCTTGAGCCACCGCGCCCGGCCTGTGTGTCTTTTGTATCACCCCAGCAGATATCAGGAGGATGGGGACTATGGTTTTCACTTCCAAACCACCCGTCAAAGTCCTAGAATAAAATAAGCACTTAAAAATTAAATCAACTTAAACAAAAATATACATGACATCTGAATCTTAAACTTAACACTGAACAAACTTGGTAATGAAGATGATACCAAAATGATATTATTTAAAGATTTATACAATGATTCTGAAACACTTTAAATCCTCCAATAACTCTATGGACCAATTCTACTCATCTCCATTTATCTGAATGTATTATGAATACATCCGATTATAGTCTGAATATAGTATGTTCTGAACCTGGGTCCTTCTATATTAAATTTTTCTAGATCATCTGAGTGAATAAGAAATGGTTATATAGAGTTTGATAAGGTAGCAGGATACACTGCTTTTTCTTAAATCCTTCCTCAATTTCACAAACAATTAGTGTGCACATTATGGCAAGCATTGGGCAAGGCATTGAAGATCCAAATGATGCACAGCCTTTTCTCAGGGCTCTCATGGTCTACATAAATAAGTTAGGAAACAAAAGGAAACAAAATAAACAAATACAACCTCGTATAATGAGGTTTTTCCTGGAGTGAAATAGGAGATTTCATGGGATAGAGAAAAGGCACCTCTGGGTACCACTTCCCCAAAGAAGAACAAGAACTTGGTTTGGCAGGTTTTTGTCATGGACAACAGGTAGAACGGCAGTCGGGGCTGATGGAATAGCATGTATATCATCTACAGGCAAGAGCAAGTGTGGCAAGAACAGTGCACAGTGTCTAATTCACCAAAGGAAAAGGCTGGAGAGGATGACAACGTGAAGTACATTGAATAGAAGGCTAATATTGAACTCAAAACAGAATGATGTGGGAAGTGACCAAAATATGTTAGGTGGGAGTGAGATAAGATTAACTTTCCTAGTTCAGAAACCACCATTGTGGCTGTTTTGTGCTGCCTAGATTGAAGAGCAGTCTGGCAGTATGGCCCTTGCCTTCCTGGGAGTCAAAGAAGTATTAATATAGCTCACCCATGTCCCTCCTCTTAGTTCCTGGCTTTGACCGTAACTCTCTTAACCCTCTTACTCAGTCTTCCTTACCCACTATTAATCATGTTTGTGTCCACCGGAATTTAGTTCTAACTACCATTAACGAGGTCAAGTATTCATAAACAGACAACTCCCAAATTTCTATTACTTACCCAGGTTTCCCTTCTGAGATCTTTGAGTTCATCTACTATAAAAGCTATCCTAGCATATCCACTCAGAAATCTCTCACAGCAACCAAAATTCAACAACAGCAACAAAAAAACCAGAACTGATTTCCCTCCCTTTTTACTCATCCTCTACTCTTTCCCACAGTAATTAACTTTTACTGAGTACTTTTTACATACTAGGCACTGTTCTAAATGCCTTACATAACGTTATTAAATCTCCAAAATATGGTCTACAAAGGAGATACTAATCTTACCTTCCATTTTAGGGATAAGGAAACTGAGACAGGCAGAAATTAGCAGCTTGCCCAAGGTCACGGTGTCAGTGAAAGATGAAGCCAGACGAACACCTACGCTTCTAACCATTATACCATATTCCTTCCTCAAGTCCTTCAGGTAGTGGCACCTCAGATTCACCCAGAGCCTCATTCCAGAAATTTGGAAGCCATCTTTGATACCTTCTCTTCCTTATCATCTACATCTAAATTATCACAAAGTCCTAAATATGCTTTCTAATTATTTCCCAATCTATCAACATCTCTACATTTTACCACTATCTTTTGCCACAAGCTCTCACTCATTCTAATCAATTTGGACAATAATAACCACAGTGTCTTGAAAAGCAATCTGTTTGGCTACAGAGACTCACACCTGTAATCCCAGTACTTTGGGACCTTGAAACCAGGAGTTTGAGTCCAGCCTGCACAAGAAAGTAAGACCCCATCTCTTCAAAAAAATTAAACAAATTAGCCAAGCATGGTGGCAGGTGCCTGTAGTCCCAACTACTCAGGAGTCTGAGACAGGAGAATGGCTTGAGCCCAAGAGTTGGAGGCTGCAGTAACCTATGATTATGCCACTGCACTCCAGTCTGGGCGACAGAGTGAGACCTTGTCTCTTAAAAAAAAAAAAAGAGAGAGAGAAGAAAACTGATTCATGAATTTAACAATTCAGAGAGCATCTGCTATGTGTTATGCACTGTTCTAGGTGATGGAATTGCGCAGTGAGTATAACAAAGTCTCTGCTTTCACAGCCTAAATCCATGAAGGGAAGAAATATAACACTCAAATAAATAAGTACATAATTCCAGGTAGTACAAGGGCTGTGGAGAAAAATGAAGCAAGTAAAATTAGAAAGGGAGGGCAGATGTGGTGGAGGAAGATGCTATCTGAGTATGCCAACCTGATAAAGGCACATCTTTACTTAATACTCTTCAATATCTTTCCTTTTCTCTTAGAAGAAACCCTAAAATTCTTAACATGACTCTAAATAGAATGACCATATGGCTAGGCTTTTCCAGCACACTTCCAGTTTAACAACCATCACCCCTTCACTTTCAAAATATTGCCATTTTGAAGTTTAAGAATGGAATCCTTATACCTAAGGGCTCTGCATGATGATGGCTTCAACCCAATTCTAACTTTAGTTCATTCATTTTCCTCACTTGCCCTCTTTACTCCAACTATCCTGATTTTAGATCTTCCAAGTGTAAGGTTCATTCTGAGTATACAGCTTCCAGAATTCCCTCAGCCTTGACAATTTTCCCTCCCCCCTTCACCTGTCTTACTCCTATTTCTCCTCAAAATCAAAGCTTTTCCACTTGAGTCTTTCCTTTTTCTTAAGAAACATGACATTTTTTCCTTGTTGTACTCGGTGTGTTTTCTTTGGAATACTTATCCCATCAATAATCAAAAATATTAGCACAATTAATTGATAGGTGACTGCATTCTCTCCCAGACTGGAGGCTTCCTGAGAGCATGGACTAATTCTTCATTGTTCATTATTTTATCTCCAATTCCTAAATAATGTCCAGCATATAGCTATATGCTCAATAAATATGGTTAGGAAAAATAATAGTGAAGAGGTACAACTACTGGCAGGCAATAGATCAGAAGTACTCAACAGCATGAAAAGTTAATCAGGACATAATATTTGATAGAATTTCTTGCCTAGTTGATTGAATATAGTGGAGAACAATAGAAAGAAGATTAAAAATAACTCTGATTTCTAGCTTGAGCAAGCAAATGAAGGATGCTACCATTGACAGAGATGGGAGATGCAACATAAAGGACAGGTTGGGGGAGAAGGAAGTGCTATATGCTTTAGACATACTAAATTTGAGATGCCTGTGGGATGTCTAGATCGAATTTTTATTACTTATAGCAAGATTTATTTGTGTCATAACAATGATATTTTTAACAGAACCTGTGTCACCTCAGGTCTAGTAAAGCTTTGAAAATAGCTACAAAAAGCTAGAAATTCCCATTTGTCTGGTGGAATCCTGGTCTTTATTTTGCCTCTCCAGATTCAGTTTTGGGGAAGCCAGGCACCAACTCACAGAGCTGAGATAGTAGCAGGAGGCAGCAGCTCCCACAGTTTCTGACCCTAGTTTCCATTCCACAAATGAGTATGCTGCTAAGAAGTACTTCGAACAAATACTAGTAGTCATAGAATATCAAATAATATGGCAGGAAAAAATGTAACCTGTGTTAAATATTCAGTTATTTTATTGTTTAAATACTAATTTTTAAGATCTTTGCTCTATGCACTCATCATCAGTAGACACTGATACACATCATAATTTGCAAAGTGGATGAAATAAAGTCACCCTTTGACTCCACAAATAGAGCCAAGTGAAACTGTCCCAACAGAAAACTTATCAAATTCTAGGCTGCATGACATGGCTCATGCTTATGATCCTAGCACTTTGGGAGGCTGAGGCAGGCAGATGGCTTGAGCCCAGGAGTTCAAGACCAGCCTGGGCAATATGGCAAAGCCCTGTATCTACAAAAAATACAAAAATTAGCCAGGCATAGTGACTCATTGCCTGTAGTCCTAGCTACTGGTGAGGCTGAAGTAGGAGTATCGCTTGAGCCTGGGAAGTCAAGGCCTTAGTGAATGGTGATCATGGCACTGCTCTCCAACCTGGGTAACAGAGCAAGACCCTGTTGAAAGAAAGAAAGAAAGAAAGAAAGAAAGAAAGAAAGAAAGAAAGAAAGAAAGAAAGAAAGAAAGAAAGAAAGAGAGAGAGAGAGAGAAAGAAAGGAAAAGAAAGAGAAAAAATTTAAAACTTATCAAATTCTAAAGTAATAGAAAAAATATGCAAAACACACTGAGATGATGTCAGGAACATGAAAACAGACTCGTTTCTCACATACGAAAAGATCATTCATACCATCCATTTGTCAGAGTCCCCCTGCAATATTTGACATTGCTGACTGCTACTTTCTTGAAATTCCTTCTTCTTTTAGCGTTAGTAAAAAGCCTTCTACAATTTTATTTTATTTTATTTTATTTTATTTTATTTTATTTTATTATTGAGACAGAGTCTCATTCTGTTTCCGAGGCTGAAGTGCAGTGGCACAGTCACAGCTCATTTCAGTCTTGAACTCCTGGGACTACAGGCATGCGCCACCATACCCAGCTCAACTTTCCTTTCTTTCTAGTTGCTTCTGCTTTGTTTGCCGTCTATTTTTCTTATCTTGATACATAAACATAGGGGTTTCACCTGTGTTGTCTTCATCTTTTGATATCAAGCCCCCCTCTATTATTCCATTTTCTCTTTCTTTAGTTAATATCCTGGATGCAGATCACTCATAAATTAAGATTCCTAACAATGACCTTTCTCTCCAAACCTATACTGCATGTCTAACAACCCAAAATTTATCTCTTTCTGAGGCTTCCTTCTTTTCTTCAAACCTACGAGTCTATACATGAGTTCATCATCCTTCCTTTTAGTCCTGCCTCTGCTCCTCTGTGTCTTCACATTATACTGTTGATGATACAAGACAGAAACACGGATGTCCCCTCAGATTTCTTTCTCTTCCCTGCTCCAGGCATCTAATTAGTTGTTAAGTGCCTACTTATTCTAATGTTGCCCTCATCTTTCTCTTTCTCCCTACTTCCACTATCTCCTATTTACTTCTTCCTGGAACTACTAGCTCCATCTCCTCAATGGCCAGATTGACTATAATCACAAAGTGAGCACTTGGCATCATGACCTGCATTATTACATTTATTACCATTAATGGCATTCCTAATCATATTATGCCAGTCCTGCAATTAAAATCCATCAGTGGTACCCCAATGCCTACCAAAAACATTTCCCAAACCTTTTACACGCTATTTAAAATTTCACATTCCTTTCTTGATCATTTCATTGCTTGCTCTCTATGTGCCAGAAAAACTGAATTACTCACCATTTTTTAAATGTCTATAATTTACTCCACTATCTACATGCCTTTGTTCATCATCTTCCCTCTTTCTACTCTTGTCAACGTTTTATGTGTACATGCCCCAATTTTACCCATTTTAAAGCCCAATCCAAATGTCACCTCAATAGAAAGACTCCCTCAATTGTTACAACCACAGGTTGTCCTCCTTTAAAACAACAAAAATACCTTATCTGAATCCCTTTATGGTGATTAACATATTCTATTTTTGTGTTACAGTTATTTATACACGTCTTATTTATTCCAATAATGGGTCCAATACAGGACCAATGTCAAACCCATCTTTATAAAATCCCATATCCAGAGAACATGTTCAATAACCACCCATGTGCTTACATTTAGAAAAGTAATTCTCCTTTGATGACAGGCAATATACTGTATTTAGGAGGAACAATGTTTTATTGAGAGCCCCAAGTTTAATTTTTCCTCTACCCTTCACCAGCTACTTGACTTTTGTAAGTTACTTAATTCTTTGAAGGCTTAATTTCTTGTGTAAAATGTGGTTAATATAATTTGTCATTTTTTATCAGATTAAGTGAAGCAGCAACATATACACTGCTATGTGCAGGTATCTAATAACTTTTGGTTCCCTTCCTATCTTCAATATATGTGTGGTAGATCTCTAAGATGACTTCAATACACACATACAGCAATTTTTACATGTGCTGGGATAACAAGAACACATAAGACATGAGAGAAAAAGACCTGTCAGGAGTTCCCAAGCTGTGTCTCCTATTTATTAGGGCAAAACTGAGCAAAACAAAAGAGCTCACCTAAATAATCTGTCCCGACCCAGGAATGTTTACACATCATTAACACAAGAGGCAAGAAAATGGAAAGGGTGAAACTAAATTTCATTGAATAAATGCAAAGTGGTTTAAGGCACTTTTATATCACCTATTTCAATCTCTATTTTACTGTTAAGAAAACTTAGCCTCTGTAAAATTAACACATTTCTGCCACTTATCTAGTAATAAAGCTGGAATGCAAGCTTAGGACTTTCTAATTTGTATGTTCATGTCATGCTGTGTCATGTTGTCTCACATACACACACACACCTTTATGAGACAAAGAAAGAAACAAATTCCGATTCCCTTAAGAGGCTGTGTTTCCCCAGGTTTTGATTGAGTAACTTGAGTATTAGGGAAAAAAGCTACATTAAGTAAACAGCTGACATTGGCCAAAAGCTGTGCTGGCCAATAGAATGTTGCAGACTGTCTCTTGAAAAAGCACAGGTTCAATTTTCTTGAGATAATAAATTATTTAAATAGTAATTGAAAAGTAATAAAATACCATTCGTACATTCTAAAAGTACTTTTAAAATTATATTATATAAATCAATATTTAAATTAATTGCTCTCAAAATATTCTCCTGTGTATTATTTTACCTGTTAGCCTCCATTCTATGTAAAAAGGAAAAATAAATTAAATTTTCTATTATTATTTTAAACCTATAGATGCTTGTAAGGTCTACGAATCTCATGAGACATTTGTTATTAACCAATAATATAGACATTCAATACTACCCACAGCCCATGCAGCCCAAGGCCACAAAAATAATAGTGTTTTTGCTTTTCAGGCAATAACTGAAATTGGATTTTTTTTAAAGAAATAATATTCATATATTTAAGTTACATGTGAGATAAAAATTAAAACCATGCTTGTGTGTCACAGAACAAATCGTTTTAAATATCAAAATTGCAGTTACTTCTGAATAATTCTTAATTCACATGATGGCCACACAATGTGCTGGTTTGATTAGGCTGTCAGTAACCACCCACCAGCAAATCATATTAAAATGGAAGAAAACACTATATGCTAGAGAGAGACATTAAGACATTAAAGAATATTTTGCAACATAAAGCCCAATTACCTATATAAAATTGTTGACATCAGTTGGCCTAAATGATCAATTTTACATCTTTTTTTCAAACCCTTGTTCAATAAGATTTCTTAAAAATGGGGGGCGGAGCAAGATGGCTGAATAGGAACAACTCCAGTCTCCAACTCCCAGCGCGAGCAACACAGAAGAGCGGTGATTTCTGCATTTTCAACTGAGGTACTCGGGTCATCTCACTAGGGAGTGCCGGACAATTGGTGCTGGTCAGCTGCTGCAGCCCGACCAGTGAGAGCTGAAGCAGGGCGAGGCATCGCCTCACCTGGGAAGTGCAAGGGGGAAGGGAATCCCTTTTCCAAGCCAGGGGAACTGAGACACACCACACCTGGAAAATCGGGTAACTCTCACCCCAATACTGCGCTTTAAGAAAACGGGCACACCAGGAGATTATACCTACTCCTGGCCAGGAGGGTCCCATGGCCACGGAGCCTCCCTCATTGCTAGCACAGCAGTCTGCGATCTAACTGAACCGGCAGCAGCGAGGCTGGGGGAGGGGCGCCCGCCATT
>NW_016804150.1:2301162-2317520 GCF_001698545.2 Rhinopithecus bieti
TCCTTTGTAGGGACATGGATGCAGCTGGAAACCATCATTCTTAGCAAACTATCACAAGAACAGAAAACCAAACACCGCATGTTCTCACTCATAGGTGGGAACTGAACAATGAGATCACTTGGACTCGGGAAGGGGATCATCACACATCGGGGCCTATCATGGGGAGTGGGGAGCGGGGAGGGATTGCATTGGGAGTTATACCTGATATAAATGATGAATTGATGGGTGCTGACGAGTTGATGGGTGCAGCACACCAACATGGCACAAGTATACATATGTAACAAACCTGCACGTTATGCACATGTACCCTAGAACTTAAAGTATAATAAAAAATTAATAAAAAATTTAAAAAAAAGATTTCTTAAAAATGTGGTGGTACTATTATTATATATAATCATTTTTCAAAGTTCCCCTATTTATGTATAAAACTTAACACTCCTTATGTTGTAGTCATTCCTTCTATCACCGAGGGATATTAGATACATTGGAAAGGTTTTCCTGGTTTCTCTTAGCTTTGTCTTTAAGTATGGTCATATCATACATCTCTTGTGATGAAGATGAAAGCATTGGTTTTTGAAGTGGGATAGACTAAGTTTTGGATGCTGCTTCCTTAATTAATGGCAGTATGGTCTTGAATGAAACATCTAACTGCTGGGCCTCAATTTCATCATCTTTTCTTTTTATTAAGACTTGTAGTAACTGCCTCATGGGGTTGTTTTGAAGGTTAAATAAAATAATATTAACAAGTGTGCCATACCTAACGGTACTGTGCCTGGCAATGCAATAGATAGGGAATAATCTATTCTGTTCCCCCTTTTGTGACAGTTTAATTTCTGACATTTTAATTCCTTTAACATAATGAAAATGGAGTCATAATATAGGAACAGTGACATCATTGTTATATTTCAAACTGCCACCTAATTTTGGTTCTATACCACTTAGAAGTGATTTCTGCTGGGATTATATTCTAAGGCTGTTTATTGGGGAAATAAATTTATTTCATTCAATATATATTAACCTACATATATAACATACTGATATTTGAGTAAAGCTACATTTAATATTTACCAGAAAAAAAAGAGGCATAAACCAACCTATAGCCTCTGTAATTAATTCATTCTAAGAATTTCAGCATATCTAAAATTTTATATAATCAATAGTCTTCATACTTTTCAAAAAGAAAAATATGAGGTATAGTAAAGATTTACAATGATTTTTTAAAATTGTACTTTCTGGTAGAACTTTGCACAAGGATTCATTATTGCATTTAAGTAGTGTCTTAACGTATAATTTTTATGGTCTATTAAGCATAATTCTCAAGCACCTTAAACACAACTAAATGAGGTGAAATTACTATTAACTTGTATTTTAGGTTACCAAGTGCCCAGGCAGTTCCAAACAACTATATCCGGAATGGTATTTTATGACAGCTCATGACTTTCTATGTTGAGCTTCCTCGACTTAAAATCTTTACGAGATTGAAAACTGGCTTCTGAGATGGTGCCTGAAAGTTGGGTCATTAGTCCTCACCTTTTAAGAAATAATGTCTCAGCAGGTTGTATTTGAACCACTTGAGCTCAAGGAGGTGTTAACAGAGTTGTTAATTAACCTAGGTCTGGAAAGTATTGTGAAGAATCCCAGAAAGTTGGAACAATAAGGAGGCACTGCTTAACCTACAGCATGGAATAAATGACTTTTGCTTTAATAATATAACCCCAGAAGTTACACAATAGTAATATGAAGTTAAACAAAGAATGGCAATGTGAAACTAACGATCAGAAATCGGAGCAAATTTACAGAAAACCAGTTGGAGTGAAAATGGACGGAATTGGACATTTAGAGTACTGGTCCTTTTGAAGTGATCCCTGTCTCCATATTTGAATATAAATGAGCAGTAAAATAAATCTGAAAATAACATCTCTTTTATACTCAAGACTCTAATTAGATCAATGCTTTGCTTAAATCTGTGAAGACCATTGTTTTAAATAATCCACAAGGATGGAGATTTCATGGCTTTCCTTGGTAAGCATGTACCAATGTTTAATCATCCAGTTACAGTTGAGATCTCAAGGTGAAAATGATCTCTCTATAATTTCTCTGTAAACCCAGCTGGTCCGTGAAACTAGAGAACTGACTAGCATAAATAAACACAAACAAACAAATCTCTCAGATTCCTGAAAAAAGTTACTAAGTAACTTAAGTGGTGTCTTAAGGTATAATTTTTATGGTTTATTATTCATCTCTCCAGCCAAAGTAATCTCAATTAGTCATCTCTCCAGACAAATTAATCTCAATTGTATTGGCAATTTCCTTTGAGAAACTGCTTACAGTATTTAAATCAAGTTTGCATTCTTTTCATAGTTCTTTGTATAGTCCTTTGAAGATATGTAATTCCAAATTCTTTTTTATAGGAGATAACCAATGCTAAGAAAGAACCCCTGTTGCAGTCTAAATGCTTCAATATTCCCTCCATTTTGTTGATGTTGTTGAGACCAAACCGTGTGATGAGAAAAATGAATGATAAAGATTATAAGCATATGAATATAAGGTTTGCTTATATTAAACATCAGAATTAATGTGCTGTAATAAAAACGTCAGAATTAATGTGATCCATATCCAATGATGCATATCTTTAAATGGTGGATTGCACTTATGGTCACTTTTAAACTAGAGAGTCTACAACATGCATTATTATTACTAGTATCAGCTGTAACTGGACATACATTTTAAGCAGTTTATATGTTTTTCTAGTTAATATTTCTTACGCCCATCACAAATTATTTTTCTTTTTACTTTTTTCCTCAACAATCAACTATAACACCTATGATTTTCCTTAGAAAAAGGCTTATTTACAACCATTACCGTATATAATAATACATCACGGGTTTTTCTGTTTATCTGTTTGTTTGTTTGTTTTGGAGACAGGGTCTCACTCTGCCACCCAGACTGGAGTGCAGTGGGGCCATCACGGCTCACAGCAGCCTCAAATTCCTTGTCTCAAGTGATCCTCCCACCTCAGCCACCTGAGTAGCTGGGACCACAGGTCCATGCCACCATGCCTAGCTAATTTTTGTATGCTTTGTAGAGACAGGGTTTTACCACGTTGCCCAGCCTGATCTCCAACTCCTAGGCTCAAGTGATCTGCCCACCTCAGCCTCCCAAAATGCTGGGATTACAGGCGTGAGCCACGGTAATCACTTTCTTAATCTTATCCTCCCACTGCTAATGATTCTAAACACATCCTACTTTTTCATCTAAGGTCCTTATTGCTGAAGAGTCTCAGGCTTTGGAAACCTGGAGCCATCAGATGGGAACAGCCCAAGTACGGCAGGATGAGAATAGACTGGAGTAACAACTGGATGGCTATATTAAAAGTAGCAAAGTTGAGGCCCTGTTATGGGACGGTGGCATAGAAGAAAGAGAAAATAATAACAATGGTGTCTCTTCCTCAACATCTGGATGTCCTGAGGCGATAAAATGAGAAAATGAGATCTAATAAAGATGACAAAGACATTGAAAGAGGAACCCTGAGCAACTCTTCTATCCAGCACCTCAAAGCGGTAAAGTCTCAAGGACAGATCTTAGCGTGTTGGTAATTCTAGAGAAAGAATAATATGGCTTTGCTTCTCAAGTATCTTCCCCTTTATGTTCATTATTACCAAGACCTTATTTGGCAAGTGGCAATTGCTTTAATTCTATTGGAGAAGTGGAAGGCCTAAAACTGTTATCTACTGAGAGAGTCAATACACTGATTACAATATGTTTTAGACATAGTATAAAAGATGACTGTAGCTTTTCTCTAGGAAAAGGTAACACAAAGATGAGCTCAGGAGTTGTAAACATAAATTGGCTCTGTGTACATTTATTTGAACTGTGACAAACAAGTAGCGTAAGGATTGGTAATTTAAAAACATTTTGGGTAGCACACTTTAGGAAAACATATACATTTGCTTTTATGGCATATTTCAGACTTCCTGACTTTCACATGATGAATCCCTACTAGCATATCCTAATTCTAGTATTATACATTTTGAAAGATTGAAAAAAACAATCACTTTAAACTTAGAACTTACAAAATATTGTTCACATACTATCTCATTTGATTTTCACTAAAAGTCGATATGAATGTCAGGGAGATATTAACTTCTTTTTATAAACTGACTTCCTGTACTATTACATGTATTCTTCACTATTTGTGTGGCTGCTAGAAGTTCTTATGCCTAATAGAGAAATAGTGTACTCTAAAGCTTTTTCTTTTCCCCTGACTTCATACTTCCTATAATCTCTAAGAGGCTCTATCTATAAATCCTTAGAATATAATTGGGCGTTCTGGACCAGAAACTAGTCATACTTTCTTTGTAGCACTAGTGGGGTTGGTGTCTTACTCATTCATGATGGTATCTGTTAAAATAAAACACTCTCTTGTAAAGCAACTCAATCTGTTTTCATTGAACTACTGGCTGTCCTCCAGAGGAGTAGACCCACTCCAAGAAAGCATTCTAAAAATCTTGATTTTATTTGTTAGTAATTTTTCTCCAAATGACCTTTCAATTTTTAGAGTATTCAACCCAGTGATAGTAGTACTAAGCAGCCCAAACAGCACAACCCAGTGCAAGTATTCTTAAATGATCCTATTGTAACATGCTTCCTTCTGCATTTCTCTACGTACAGAGGCAAAGAGATTGCGCTAAACATCAGGCCAGAAAGCAGTCAAAGTGGAGACATTTGCTTCTAAACCTCATTTATTTTGAAAATCAAGAGGTCTTCTCTGTGAAACATTCCAGGATTAGAAAATCAAATAATTTTTCAGCTTGAATATTAAACATTTTTCCTTCTATTTTAAAACACATGTATTGTTTAACAAATGGTTTTCATCTCTATGAGGTCCAAGGATCTCTTTTAACATCCTTCCCTTACTATACTGAAGGAAAATAATATATAACATTATTTATATATAGAATTTATATAAATCAATACAATAAAGGAGAAGTAAAAGAAGTGTAAAATATAATACTACGCATTTGTTTCACTTTGGAAAAGCTGAAGCATGGTCACCACATGTAGCGAAGGAGCCAAAAGCTTGCACTCGCATGTCGCATTGCCATGAATTTACAAGGATAAATAAATACAGTCACAAGTGTATTGCATGGGCAACTCACATTTCGTGATGAGGCTACCTACTGGCGATATAGTTTTTCAAAGTGGTAATTAACTCTTAGTAAACTACCAAACAAAAATAACATCTTCTCTTGATGTACCTGATAGTTGAATTCCTGAAAATTTTAGCATATATCAAAACTGTATTAAAAAATACTTTATGTATAAAACAGCGCTTGGTTATATGTCTAATGAATATAAACAAGTTTAATCACTTAATTTGAATGAAGAATGGGTTAACTGAAATTGGGATACAGGACACTTTTCCCTTGTGCTGGACTCTCACACATTATAGTTGTCTGGTGGACCTGACCCCCACCTAATAAATGTCTTTAGAATCTTACTGGTTTTCTATTGAGAGCCAGGCTAACTTTTTTTTTTCTTTTTTTCTTTTTCTTTTTTTTTTTTTGAGACAAGGTCTTGCCCTGTTGCCTAGGCTGGAGTGCAGCGGACTGATCACAACTCACTGCAGCCTCAGTCGCCTTGGCTCAAGCAGACACTCCCACTTCGGCTTCCCAAGTAGCTGGGATGAAGGCGTGTGCCACCATGCCCAGCTAATTTTTTAATTTTTGTAGAGATGAGATCTCTCTATGTTGCCCAGGCTGGTCTGGAACTCCTGGATTCATGTGATCCTCTGGCCCTGGCCTCCCACAGTGCTGAGATTACAGGTGTGAGCCACCCTACCTGACATCAGACTAACTTCTAACTCCCCGCACTTCTTTGTGATTCAGAAAAACTTTCCTTAGCTCCTCAGAGTAGGGGATTAAAGTCTTCTGTTACACACCTTCACAGCTCTTTCTGTGAATCACAGGACATATCATAATTTTATGATATGTCTCTTTCACAGGACATATCATAATTTTAATCAGATACTGTATGTGATTTTGTGATTTTAAGTATTTGTCTCTACTCTCAAACTGTAGCTCCACGAAAGCAAGTAAGTCTCTGTCTGTTCGACCCTTTATCTTCAGTGCCAAACCTGTCCTTAGCACGTTGTAGATGTTCAATAATAAAGACATATTAATAAAGGAATGAATAAAGAAATTTGTGTCTGCTCGAAAGCTGCAATCCATGTGCCATATTGTTTCATGGGGTGAGATGGTGGGATGCCGAGATACTGACCTCCAAGTATCTGTACCTATTTATTTTGTGGAATGGCAGGTACATCCTTAGAAACCAAAGGAAAACAAAAAAGGCCTTAGGAGAAATAATAAAAAGTAATCACTATGAGAAAGCAGTTTTTTCTTACCTAATGAACTTAATGTGTAT
Source organism: Rhinopithecus bieti (assembly GCF_001698545.2). Taxonomy (NCBI): domain Eukaryota; kingdom Metazoa; phylum Chordata; class Mammalia; order Primates; family Cercopithecidae; genus Rhinopithecus; species Rhinopithecus bieti. Next base: position 2,307,589 of record NW_016804150.1, read on the forward strand.
TCTTGAACACAGCCTAAAAAATATTGAGTGATATTTAGATTCTTATTAGTGGACTGGGTGATTGCATGAATTGCCAAAATAATATTTTAAAGGCACTGAATGACCATATCTATGGTTTCTGTAACTAAAAATAGCAACATAAGCTTAAAGCAACATATCTTAAAAAATAAAGAGTTGATCACTTAGATCATTTACGTGTCTTAATACTGTATGATACTTTCAAGCCCTCTCTTGGAGAGTATTTATTTTATTTATTTACACCCCACTTCATTCCACCAAGGATATGATGTATAGATCATAAATTAAACATTTCTACTCTTGGTAAATATTAAACAAGTTCTTTTTTATTTCCATCTTGAAATTGAATAAAATTCAAAAAATTGGAACTCAAGATGACTAAAGGTTAAAATATCTAACATTATAATAATAAATCTAACTATTTAAATGTGTTTTCGAACAAAACCTTAGCCAGATGATCAATCACCATTTCTGCTCTTCCAGATGGCTGCAGTTCCATCTCCTAGAATAATGGAGTGCTCAAATCTTTGATAGTTAATTGTACTGGATTACTGTTTGGCAATCAACCAACTCCCTGGCCTGGGGGCAGATCATTTTATTTAATGGTTCATCACCAAGACCTCACTAGCATGACAACATATATCACTATGCTATTGATGCCAAGAGAGTGAAAAGCTGAGAGTCAGTCTATCCCACCTGGGAGGAATTACACTTAATAAACTACCCAGGTAAACGGTAACCAAAATGAGTAATGATTAAGACTAAGAGCAAATTAAGTAAAATAGCAAATGGGGGAATAGATTTTTATCACCTTTACTTTATAAAGTCGTGTGTTACCTAGTTTAACATTTCTCTCTAATATATAACTGGGCTGAAATATATAGGAATAACATCTATAGAAGAATAAAACCAAATGAACAGAAAAGATAATGATTTTTAAGGTTTAAAGTTTGAGCAGTGAGTTTTACATTTTTCACCAAAATTGGACATTTTATTTTCAAAATGTAAATATGTATGTAAAGAAAATATTTCTTGAAGTCATTTTTGAAATGATTTTATTTTGTGGAAAACATTTAATCCACATACCAGTATTGTATCACTGAAAACTGAGTTTTCTATTTATTTTCAAAATACATGCTCAGATGTATTTCACATATAAGCCTCATGCCTCAAGACTGGGGAAAACAGTTGTTTAACAGGGGACAACCAATGAAGGTGCCACAGACCTCTCACTAGACTCTGTTTTCAAGCTCAGGAGTCATGAAAATAATAAAACTCTTTTATGACCGGGCACAGTGGCTCACACTTCTAATCCCAGCACTTTGGGAGGCCAAGACAAGCGAATCACTTGAGCCCTGGATTCGAGACCAGCCTAGGCAACATGGCAAAACCCCATCTCTACAAAAAATACAAAAATTAGCCAGCCGTGGTGGCACAGACCTGTAGTTCCAGCTACTTGGGAGGCTGAGGTGGGAGGATTGTTAAAGCCTGGGATTTCGAGGCTGCAGTGAGCTGAGATTGTGCTACTACACTCCAGCCTGGGTGACAAAGTAAGTCATTGCCAAAAAACAAACAAACAAACAAACAAAAACAAAAACAAAACTCTTTTATGATAACATTTGCCCAAAAACCCAATCATGGCTGGGAAGAAAATACCTGTTCTTATGCTTGATATTAAGACACAGTAAAAATATCATTGTCTTTTTTTTTTATTATTTATAAAGCACTTGTGCATTTGCACATGTTTCTTTATTTTGAAATATCTTCCCTATCCTCCTTGGTAATTTTTCATGGACCTTTCAGAGCTACAACTGAATGTCGCCTCACTTGAGTCCCTTCCAGAGCTCAGTAACATTCTCTGTCCTCTGTGCTCCCAGAAATAATTTTTCATACCTGTTTCTCCACTTATCATGTTGTGCCATCATTTACTTGTTTTCATGTCCGTTTCTTCTATGGGAGCCCCATGAATGAAGGGACTGTGTTTCTTCCTTGGTATCCTCAGGACTTAAAGACAGTTCCTGGCACATGTTAGGAGCTCAATATATTTGCTGGAAATGAACGAATAATGTTCTATAGACAAACTATGTCCCTTAACAATGATAATAAACCTCATGAGTGAAGGTATCTGGGCTCAGAATCTAAAAGGACCTGACCTCTGAGGACCACTAGGGACATCCCTGGTCCACCATGGCCTGCTGGCTCAGAGCTGCCGTATGTGGCGGAGCCTCTTGCTACACACTAAGACTCTCTTCATTGTGCACTTCAGCGTTCTACCCCCAAGCTCATCTTTAACCTTCCTTCTCTCCTGGGCTCCTCCTACCCTGCCTGTTCTGAGCAGGAGATACAGGCATGGTGCCTATTTTGTAAATCAGGAAGACTGTGTTCTAACGCAAGCTCTTCTCAGTTACTTACAGGAGCTTAAACAAAACACTTTTCCCTCTGCACTTTCCTCCTCATTTGCAACCAAGGGAGAGAGGTTGGGGTGTGGAAGGCGGTGAGAATAGAATGGAACAGACCTGGGTGTAAACCTTCCATGCCCATGGGCAAGTCAAAGAGCCCTGGAGTTTAACAGTAGCACTCCCAACTTCATCTTAAAAGTTTCCAGTGGTTGACTATCACACTCAGAATAAAGCCCCTCACTAGGCATGAAAGACCTTTTGTAGTGGAGCTACAAAATTTTTAGAGACTTGTCCTCTCAAACAATGTGTTACTAGCCTCAATCAACTAGGCACAAGTCCCTTTTTACCTCCACGTTCTCATTTCTGCACATTTACTAACTCTGTTCTGACACCACTGCCATTTCCATCCCATAGTAATTTTGTATACCTCTAACATAGCTCTTGCCACACTGTATTTCAATTCTTTTTGTCTGGCTTCCACTTCAGACTGCAAGCCCAGTTAGAACAGACATGTTGTGTATGTCATATCATTTGTGCCCAACCTGGTGCCTCTTATGTCTAATGTCACTTAGTAAAGTTTTCAGGAGAGATAAATTACTGCTTGGAAACCCCTGCTTGACAGCTATTCAAATTCCTGAGATAAGAGTCGGCTGCAGTGTGTATTGATTAAATATGGCTATATCATGAGGCCGGGCACGGTGGCTCAAGCCTGTAATCCCAGCACTTTGGGAGGCCGAGATGGGCGGATCACGAGGTCAGGAGATCGAGACCGTCCTGACTAACACGGTGAAACCCCATCTCCACTAAAAATACAAAAAATTAGCCGGGTGCGGTGGCGGGCACCTGTAGTCCCAGCTACTTGGGAGGCTGAGGCAGGAGAATGGCGTGAACCCAGGAGGCGGAGCTTGCAGTGAGCCGAGATTGCACCACTGCACTCCGGACTGGGTGACAGAGCAAGACTCCGTCTCCAAAAAAAAAAAAAAAATGGCTGTATCATGGTAAATTCTGTCACTGCTATTGGAAAAATAAGCCAAGATGTGATCAATTAAGTAAATGCAGAGGGAAATATGATATTAATTTGGGGGTATATAATAGACACAATAACCTTTTTTTAAAAAAACTGGCAATTTATACCCTGCTTCTTTTAATAAAGAATGCAAGGAAACACATCATGGGATGAAAAAGAGAAAATATCAGAAATACGCATGCAATAAGGACCTTTATAGTTTAGCAGTTAATTTGGACCTTTGCTGCCTAGTGAAAGGTAAGACACTGGAAAAAGGGAAAAGAGAGACATTTGTAATAACAAAGATTCTAATCTTGTAGTTGACAAGAGGGCAATTGTTATAGCATTGACGAAGTGGTTGAGAAAAGTTGACAATTAGACCATTTGAAAAAAAGTGACAATAGATGGTATATGCATGTATTACATTAAAATGAACTAAAATTAGACAAAATATATTATAAGGCATCTAATGTCAGAAATTTCATTAACAACCAACAAAAATCACATTGTTCCTTTTACAGTGTATGAGCCTCTACCCACCCATCCCAACCTCAATCCAATCTTTCTATTTATTGCTCTAGAAATCAGACATTTAACCTAGTTTAAAAAAATGTGTCTTGAATAAAGGTGAAAAGAATGTGTTTTACCTTTTCAAAAGTGAAATTATTCAATAGTTGGGGGGAAATGGAGAGATACTAAACAAATTATACTAGCCTGTGAGATAAACATTTGATTTAACTGAAAGACAAAATCATTAATTTCTCTTGGATTGCTATACTGTTCATCAAGTCAACAAAAACAAGTGAAAGATAAAATGACATGATGACATCCCTACATGATGGCCTTGAAAAGACAATGCCGTCAACGAGCACTAAGACAACTGTACTTAAATGAATGTGCACCAAAGAAGTAAGATTCTTCTTTGATGATTTCTTCAAAAGGACTTGACTTTGACACACCTTCTGGTGTTCTAACTTAATCCAAAGAGTAACATGGAACTCCTACAAAGCAAGTTGATGGAACCAACATTAGAGAATTGCTGGGTTGTGAGGGCTGTGAGGATACTGTGAGGTCACAGTGACAGAGAGAAGAGAATGATTTCGCTCACATTATCAGTATACAAAAAATGATATCATTATAACAATGCTGAGCTTAACCAAATACACTGTAAGATCTAGACTATCTAGAAAGCAACAAATGATACTTGCTCAAAGAAGTTGCAAAGGCTCTGTTGTGATACTAAAAAGGCAAATACAACTAACTAATAATGAAAAAGATCAGACTATTTCAACACAAAGTAATATTTTGACAAGCTTTCATCAAGCAATTTCTGTAATGGTTGGTGCTACTAACAGAATGTTCAGCCTTTCAAACAGTATCCATACAATGTCACAAGTACTAGATTTAATTTTTAATAAGCATGCATGTAGCCCATCTTGTAACATATACTGAGAATAATAATGTTTAGCCAAGCTTTTATATTACCTATGGTATCCTGTCCTGGTTGATGCCATAGAAGACTTAATGAATACTTGTTTTTTTTTTTTTTTTTTTTTTTTTTGAGACGGAGTCTGTCGCCCGGGCTGGAGTGCAGTGGCCGGATCTCAGGTCACTGCAAGCTCCGCCTCCTGGGTTCACGCCATTCTCTTGCCTCGGCCTCCCGAGTAGCTGGGACTACAGGCACCCGCCACCTCGCCCGGCTAGTTTTTGTATTTTTTAGTAGAGACGGAGTTTCACCGGGTTAGCCAGGATGGTCTCGATCTCCTGACCTCGTGATCCGCCTGCCTCGGCCTCCCAAAGTGCTGGGATTACAGGCTTGAGCCACCGCGCCCGGCCATGAATCCTTGTTGATGAAGACTTGGCTAATAGTCAAAAAGAAGAAAGTGATATGCATTTCTCAAGAAAAGAAAAAAATATTTCCTAACATTTAGATCTAAAAAGGCAAAAATCACAAGACTAATGATTTGTATACATAATAATTAAGACATTCCTGCACTGAAAAGATCTCCTAAATTAAATTGCAAACAAACAAACTGGGTAAAATATTTACATCATATATAACAAAAGGCTAGTATTCTCAGTATATAAAGATCCTAATACAGCAATAAGAGAAAGACAAACAACTCAATGAAAAATTGTGCAAAGTATGTGAACATACAATTCATTAAAGAATATGAAGTTTGACCTATTAATCAAGGAACTACAAACTAAAAATAATAAATACATTCATTTCTTATTTGAAAAGATTAAATAGAATAGTAACCCACAGTTTGGCCCAGATGTGGACATTCTCCAATATTGATGTTATTATGTAAATAAGCCCTGTCTATCCAGAAGGCAATTTGGCAATGTGTGTTAAAAATTGCATGCCTGTTCTCACTCATACGTGGGAGCCAAAAAAATATGATCTCATTGAAGTAGAGAGTAGAATTATGGTTATTATATGCTGGGAAGGGTGAGAGGAAGGGAGAGGTTGCTTAATGAATACAAAATTACAGCTGGATGGGAGGAATCAGTTCTACCTTTCTATAGCAATGCAGAGTAAATACAGTAAACAATAAGTTATCATATGTTCAAAAAGCTGGAAGAGAGGATTTTGAATGTTCTCAACACAAATAAATGACAAACGTTTGAGGCAATAAATATCCTAATTACTCAGATTTGATCACTACACATCATACACATGAATCAAAATATTGCTCTATACCCTATACATATGTATAATTATTATCTGTAAACTAAAAATGAAAGCAAAACAAAACAAAACAAAAAATGTATGCTATGTAACTAGGCAGTTCTTTTTTTTTTTTTTCTTGAGACAGAGTCTCGCTCTGTTGTCTAGGCTGGAGTGCAGTGGCGCAATCTGGGCTCACTGCAACCACCACCTCCTGGTCTCAAGCGATTCTTCTGTCTCAGCCTCCCGCATCTGGGATTACAGGTGTGCATCACCATTCCCAGCTAATTTTTGTATTTTTTTTGGTAGAGACAGGGTTTTGTCATGTTGGCCAGGCTGGTCTCGAACTCCTAATGTCGGGCGATCCACCATCCTCGGCCTCCCAAAGTGCTGGGATTATACGCATAAGCCACTGCACCTGGCCTAAGCAATTCTTTTCCCAGAAATTTATCATAAGTAAATAATCAGAAATGTAAAGATATATAAACAAATATGTTTATAAGAATAACTGTTCGCATTTCTCAAATGCCAAGTACTATATATAACACCTATAAGAATCACATTCTACAGGTGCAAAAACAGATTCTTGGGGAGGTTAAATACTTTTTCCAAGACACAATCAAGAATCAAAACCCTGTCAGTATGATTCCAAAGCTTTAACTATTGACTTATAAAATAATTTTTTTGCATATAAAAAATGTTGGCTGGATGCAGTGGCTCATGCCTGTAATCCCAAAACTTTGGGAAGCCAAGGCAGGAGGATCATTTGAGCCCAGAAATTCAGGACCAGCCTGGGAAACATAGCAAGACTCCATCTCTACAATAACAATACTACTAATAATAAATAATTATCTGAGCATGGTGGTGCATGCCTCTAGTCCTAGCTACTCAGGAGACTGAGATGACAGAATAGCTTGAGCTTGGAGATGGAGCTTGAGCAGTGATCTGAGATTGAGCAACTGCACTCCAACCTTGGTGCAGTGTAAGACCCTGTCTCAAAAAAAAAAAAAAAAAAAAAAAAAAAAAAATCAAGGAAAAAAAAAAAAAGCCTAGGACAAAATGAAGTGACTGTGACAGACAAACAATTGAAAAGAAACGGAGACCTAAAGAGAGACAGAAGAGATGGAAAGAGAGGCAAGAAGACAGGTGTAGAGAGATATAGCAAAAGACAAAGAGAATTTTGGATTAGTGTAGTTTAACTTATTTTTCTTTTCACTAATTTGTTTCCTTTTATTGTTTGAAATAAGTATTATTTATGCAATATAAATATATTTTAAAATAAATTAATTGCTAATGGAGACAGGGGACACAGAGTTTGCTACTTGGATATATGCCCTGTAGCACTACTGAAGCAAATGGGCTAAGAGATTTCACAGGCAATATCCTGTGTCATTCATCCATATAGGTAGGGGATATAATTCCAAAACGTAAATCAGTAAAGGTTGATTTCTGGGAGTCCAAGATAAACTATAAAAGAAACTGATGGTCCAATTTAATTCTAGAGAAGCCTGGAGTATGGTTATTCTATGTTGTTGACTTATGGATACACAAGTAGTTTATTAATCAATACAGAAGGAAATACCAATATCATTTTTAATGAAACTCCATCTCTACAAAGAATGAGCATGTATCAACATATGCATTGGCATGCACTGGTGCAAATACATGCCATAAAACAACACAAAAACAAAAATAAACCCAGAAACCTTTTCAAGTGGCGCACTATGGTGGTAGATCAGTCATGTCAGTTTAGGTCATGAAAGAGTAATTACATAAGTTACTATAGTGAGTTCACCTTCTTGGATTATATTGACTAAGATTTGCAGCTATAATTAGGTAAAATTACAGTGAGTGTAAAAATTATTTGGAACCACATATTCTCAAATAGTAAAAGATAAAATATATATGTATTGCTAAATGTGGGGGGCACAGGGCATGTTTGTTTGTTTGTTTGTTTGTTTGTTGACAGAATCTCATTTTGTCATCTAGGCTGGAGTGCAGTGGCACGGTCTCAGCTCACTGCAGCCTCCGCCTTCCGGGTTCTAGCAATTCTCCTGCCTCAGCTTGCCAAGTAGCTGAGATTACAGGTGTGTGCCACCATGCCCAACTAAAATATTTTTTTGTATTTTTGGTAGAGACAGCATTTTTCCATGTTGGCCAGGCTGGTCTTGAACTCCTGACCTCAAGTGATCTGCCAGCCTCTGTCTCCCAAAGTGCTGAGATTACAGGTGTGAGCCACTGCATGTGGCCTATAAGTGTGTGTGTTTTTAATACACTTTTAAGTCACTGTTAATTTTTGTTTAAAAACATACTTTAGAGCCATACTAAACATGGTTAGACATTTATGAATGAACCAATATTTTTCATTCTCTTGCTTTCATGCAGGTAATTGAACATTATACCATTGAAATATCATTATCAAAACTCTAGACTTCATAGAACTTTCACAAACTGAATTCTGATGTCCCATAAGGATTGCAGGGAAGTTGCAATCAGTTTGCACATCCTTTCCTTAAGCCTAATAAATTTTCATTCACTGTTAGGTTCATCCTCAAACCTCATCTTATTTTCATGGGAATATATACAACTAGATAAATAAGTTTTCTGGTAAATATTAACATAGACATTAGTTAGGCTGAGATATACTCTTAGCATTATTCTTTCTAGCAATAATAATCTACTCTCAGCTTAAGAGTGATCCTTGCATGCGGTTGACGACCACCTTAGGATACTCACTGTTGGAACCACCACTCTTGGTGAAATTAGTACTTATGATGCTCATCATCGTAGCTAGAAGAATGTTCCTGAGATGCAAAGCAAATTGTGTACTTTCTTTTCCAAGTTAATATTCTAACCGGAATAAAGCATATAGACAGTAAGATCATATTACAAATAAAAACATGAATTTCTGGCTAAGGTGTTTACCTAACAAAAGAAGGAAAATCACTCTTTTGTCTCATCTTTCCCACTCATTTCCCTCACAATTCATTCTTAAAATTCTGGTAAAAGTGCAGTAAAGAAAGCAAATAGCTTTGCTACGGTTTACCTTAACTGACACCAGACACCGACATAAAAATAGCAAATAGGTTCTAAATGGTCTGCCCTCTCTGATCATTCAACAATGGTTGCCAAGACCACTGTGTCAAGAAGGATTCTGAGTGGCATTATTAATTACCAGTGTCTATTGTGGAAACCTGAGGGAGAGACTGGAGGTTACAATTTGTCTCTGTTCTTTCCTGGCTTTGAAGCCTAATAAATTTCCATTCACTGTTAGGCTAATCCACAAACCTCATCTTATTTTCATGGTAATGTAAACAACTAGACAATTCAGTTCTTTGGTAAATATTAATGTAGACATTAGTTAGGCTGAGATACGCTCTCAGCAAGAGGCAATGAATGAAAAATTTAACCTGGTAGTGAACAGAGATGAGAGGGACATGTGGTCCATAACCCATGTGAGTCAGAAGAATTGATCTTCTGTGAATTCCAAGGGCTTCCAAGAGACATTTCATAGAGGATGCAAGAAATTCCATGTTGAAGGGGGCGGAGCAAGATGGCCGAATAGGAACAGCTCCAGTCTCCAACTCCCAGCGCGAGCGACACAGAAGACCGGTGATTTCTGCATTTTCAACTGAGGTACTGGGGTCATCTCACTAGGGAGTGCCGGACAATCGGTGCTGGTCAGCTGCTGCAGCCTGACCAGCGAGAGCTGAAGCAGGGCGAGGCATCGCCTCACCTGGAAGCGCAAGGGGGAAGGGGATCCGTTTTCCTAGCCAGGGGAACTGAGACACACAACACCTGGAAAATCGGGTAACTCCCACCCCAATACTGCGCT
>NW_016804150.1:2318731-2331514 GCF_001698545.2 Rhinopithecus bieti
GAATTGATGGGTGCTGACGAGTTGATGGGTGCAGCACACCAACATGGCATAAGTATACATATGTAACAAACCTGCACGTTATGCACATGTACCCTAGAACTTAAAGTATAATAAAAAAAAAAAAAAAAAAAAAAAAAAGAAATTCCATGTTTAAGCTTCCTATAAAACACTGGGTGATATGGGGAGACAGGAACATATTCCTATTAATCAATATAGACGGTCTCCATCTTTCTTATTAATTTTGTCTTATCAGCTCCTGTATTTTTTAAAGTATGAGAAAATGTGTTTACAAATACAGTAATCAATTCATTCTCTTGAAAGTTTATGCATTATTTTGTGGTGCTTATCTTTTAATTTCAAAATGAAGTTTAGAATTGTTTAGATGAGTTCTTATAGTAAAAGAGAGCAAAGGAATCAAAAAATATTTAGATTCATATCTGGGTTTGAGCCCCAGCACTGCCACTGATTTCTTTCACTTGTTAATTGCTATAATCAATAAAAACTTGTTGAGAACTATGGGTAATGGGAAAATGAGATAAATATAAATATTTCACAGGACTTACAGTATAGCTGGGGAACAGACTAGTAAATAACAAAGTAGAAAATATTACAAGCAGTTTGGAAGCAGAAAGATAAGAATAAATCTGGCTAGCAGTTGGATTTCTTTCATTTTTCACACTTTTACATTTTACCTTGTAAAAATACATATTCTGCTTCTTTGTAGGGTTATTCTGAGGCTACAACGAGATGATATATGACTTATGTTACTGTAAATATACTAAGCTACATTTACTTCTTACTCCATTTAGGGTGAAATGGGCACAGTTTAGCATCTCAAAACTAAGTCCAGACCATGCACTCTCAGTGTCAAGTTTTTCACAAATTTTTTTCACTTTGATCATTATACAAAAGCATCATCAAGCATTCACAAAGCAAATGTAAGTCTTTATATACAGTCAATACAATTTTAGGGTATCCCTCCTAGACATAAATGTGAAATTCTCCTTGGACTGGAGACATCTTCAGGGAAAGTTTTCTGATAACCACAAGCATCCAAGACCCTAATCTTGGTTAATGACTAACAGGTCAGTATCTCTGAAAACAACAAAGCCTAAGAACAAAAGAATGTGTGGTCTGGTTCTCATAGAATTTTAAACCTAGGACAAAACATAGGGATTTAGAAGGTTATTTTTTAAAAATCTGAATTAATAACACATTATCAGTTTGGTAAGAAAATATGAACTGCAATTATCAAGCTTGCAGATACACAACATAGCTTTGAAATAGCATGCTTTTGCTACTGACTCTGTAGAGGAAGAATATATAATTTGATAGTACAATCAACCTTTTGCAATATAATTAGTCTATCAAAAGATCTTAAAACACTGCAAAAATGTTACATTATTTTATTTGTGCTGAATTAGCAAATAACTCAGCTCAATAAATCCTATTCTATCCTCAAAACACCTATAATAAGATAAACAACATGTATTGGGTAAAATTAAAAGAATTTTGTAGCATGATGTATTTTATTCATTTCATTTTCTGTATTACAGATATTGTAAAATTAGGAATCAGCATCTCTTTGTTCTTAGTTCTAGAATTCTAGGCTAAAGAAATGTCTGGCCCAGGAAGTTTTACCCCATTCGAAAAGAATCATGATTTTCCACTCTCTTTCTTATAAATGAATAGGTAGCTAGTCAAGCAACATCCAAAGTTCTAGATACCGAATACTACCTAAAGTTCTGAACATCTCATCAAGAAAAATGAACCTAACTTAATGAGGATTGACAGAAACTATTCTTCTGAAGAAACTTAAGAATTCTTGATCCGGGACAAGTTACTTGGTCCTGCATGAAACAGTGTAACTTGTCTAGAAATTGACAAAGAGTTGATGAGGCAAGAGAAGTCATATAAAAGATCAACTTATTTTCAGACAACTGGGACAGGAAACCTCAAACTAGTACTTTACGAAATATGTTCATTAAATTGAAGAAAATAGTAAGTAACAGATAATGGCATATCACATACAGATGGTAGAAGGACTCAACTGAATAGTCATGGAACACCATGCTCCAGAAGTGAAGTGAATACATGTAGTATCAATTTTAAAGAAAGTTTGGATTGCTGGAATTTAGCACAGTTCATCAGAGACAAAGTCCTCCTTTAATATTGATTTTAGTTCATTTTACGGTTATTTCCCCACCTGGATTGTAACAGAAGATAGCAATTTGCCAACTTTAAATTATGATACAGATGTGCAGTCATATTGTTTTATAAATAAATAATTTATAATAATTCTAACGCACATAAATTGACTTGGCTTTCATATAAGTTGAAATGGGGAACCACTGGGATTTCTAAGCAAAAATGTTTTCAGGAATAAAAACCGTGGATCAAAATGTTCAACATGGTAGCCTTATACACAGTAGGCAGGAGACAAAAGGGGCAGTAAGTGGAAAGGCTAGAAGGGAGGCTGTCATAGTGGTGTAAGTGTGAGGTAACAATTTTTTTGTTTTTAAAGAAAAGACACACTTTGAGAGGCTGAGGCAGGAGGATCACTTGAGGCCAGGAGTTTGAGGTCAACACGGGCAACACAGTGAGACCTCATCTCTACAAAAAAAGTAAAAATTATCCAGGTTATGGTGATGTGTGCCTGTCCCCCCAGCTACTCAGGAGGCTGAGGTGGGAGGATCGCTTGAGTCCAGGACTTGGAGGCTGCAGTCAGTTTTGATCGTGCCACTGCACTCTGGCCTGAGGAAAGCAAGATCTTGTCTCCAAAAAAATTACAAATACAAACAAAACAATAATATAAAAATAACTTTTTTAAAGACATAATTAAGATATTACATACAAAATTACAAAGTTTGGCAATTGATTGGTTAAAAACAAAAATGCCAGGTGGTAGGCTCAGCAAATGGGAGAGAAGACGTTCTGCTAGAAGTCAGTATGTGTAGCTGGATGATCCACGAAGAAGCTAAAGAGTAAAATATCAGTTAGACTTACAGATATGAGACACACAAACAGAGAGGGATAAAGACCTTATGAGTCATCCATATGAAAATGGGGGATGTAGAATTCAAGAGAGAAGTTAGGTAACACAAGGATTTTGTAAACATACAAAATTACTATTAACATCATATGAGTAGTTAAGATTATAAAAGTATTTTAAAATTACAATAAAACCAAAGACAGAATGTTGAGTAAAAATAATATTTTAAGGGACAGAAGGAAGACATAGAAACAGGGATTTTTATTCATGTTTCTTTGTTTGTTTTGAGATGGAGCCTCGCTCTGTTGCCCAGGCTGGAGTGCAGTGGCGCGATCTCGGCTCATTGTAACCTCTGCCTCCCAGGTTCAAGTGATTCTCCTGCTTCAGCCTCCTGAGTAGCTGGAATTACAGGTACGTGCCACCACACCCAGCTACTTTTTGTATTTTTAGTAGAGACGGGGTTTCACCATGTTGATCAGGCTGGTCTCAAACTCCTGACCTCAGGTGATTCACCTGCCTCAGCCTCCCAAAGTGCTGGGATTACAGGCGTGAGCTACTGTGCTGACCTTTATTCATTCATTTGGTCAACACCTACTGCTCTATTAAGTGCCACGCTAAAGTGCCACTCATAAGAACCAAGAAAGAGATGCATGATGTATATTTGGGATCAAAAGACTATAGTCACATTATTTTAATAGTGGCCTTAATCAAGAAATTTAGGTTAACTTGAGTACACATGGACGCAAAGAGAGGAATAATAGACACTGGGAGTTAATTGAGGGTGGAGGGTGGGAGAAGAGTGAGAACTGAAATCTACTTATTGGTTACTATGCTCACTACCCGGGTGGTGACACCATTTGTACTCCGAACCCCAGTGACACGCAATTTACCCACATAACAAACCTGTACATGTACCCTCTGAACCTAAAATAAAAGTTGGAAGGAACAAAAATCAAGCTTAATAAAGCATGCTTTATTTTCTTTTGTTACGTTTATGATAATATATTCTTTGTGCAAATATCTCTTGAGAACCAAATACCTAAAAGGAATTTGCCAAATTCTAAACATTTTTTTAATATGGTTTCAGAAGCTACCATAAATAAAGTCATTTTTTCCTTGAAAAATACAGTGAATCACTAGAGAAATAGAAACCCCACAAATGCAGAATTTAGCATGTGAGAAGTTTTCAAAAGATTTTGTTTAAAAGAAAATATAAGAAGTGAAGGTTTTGTTACTTAACATGTCATAATTAGACGAAAACAATGTGAGTTTATAAACACAGCATAATCTTGGTTAAATGAAAGAGTCCATTGGTCGAGTTTGTGGCCATGCAGTAAAATGGCTACCAAGCAGAGGGACCATCAGCAGGGTGAAATGACTGTGCCAAGGAGAGGTGGAACAATTGCCTATTTCTTTTACACTGGGTTCTACTTCGATTTCTTACATGGTTGTTTAGTCTTAATTTTGCTTTTAAACTTTATGTTTTCACATGTAAAGACTCTTTCATATTGTGGTACATGACTGCAAAATGTTATTTCTGGACACCTAAAAAATAATTTTAAAAACTGGTATTTATTTTACATAGCTTGAACTGAAAAAAAAAAAAATACCAAGAGTGCTTATTAAAAATAGAATAGCCCAGAGTTTACATTAAAAAAAAAAACAAATTAGTGAAAAGTGAATAAAAACTTGCATTTCAAAAGAATGAAGTTTTGAAAATGATCACCAGGTGTGAATCCTGCTTTAATTCTCTGCTTAGAATTTCTGTCGTAAAAGCAAAAGAAAAAAATATTTCTTGTTTGTTTTTTGTTTTTAGAAACAGGATCTCACTCTGTCACCCAAGCTGGAGTACAGCCGTAATTCAATCTTAGTTCACTATAGCCTCAAACTCCTGGACTCAGGCCATCCTCCCATCACAGCCTCCCAAGTAGCTGGGACTAGGCATGTACCACCATACCCAGCTAATTTTTAAATTTATGGTAGAGATGGAGTCTTGCTATGTTGCCCAAGCTGGTTTCAAACTACTGGCCTCAAGTGATTCTCCCAGCTTGGCCTCCTAAAGTGCTGAGATTAAGCATGAGCCACCACTCCTGACCAAAATTTACTTTTTAAAGCAATTTATACACCAAATAACATTACTTGGATTACAGCCAGGTGAAAAGTTCCCTGAGAACTAACACCCTACAGATATGTTACCAGAAACCACTGTTAAAACTAAAGAAATAAAAGTAATCCTGTACACTAGCAATGCTGTTCTTGGCTCATTGTCAAAGATTCCTACTGACAAGGAATCCGCTCACTTTAACTCTTGGACCACGCCAGTATATTAAAAGAACACTGTATTAATTAAAAAATAAATTTGCCCAACATATTGTAATGTTTAATTGAATATCATTTCATAATAATTATGCTATCCCAAAGCTTCAAACAATGCTATTTTAATTAAGAAAACTTTCTTTTTTTCATATACTTTCATCAAAATTATAAGCTTTTCTGTACATAATATCATGAAAGTCATATTTATCAAATGTTCTAATTGTCTCTAACATTGACTCTGCTATAGATTCTCAAATGCACACTGAAATCACCATCTTTAGGGAAAAAATAAGATTAAAATGTATATATGTCTTTTAGAAAATTATATGAGGTAAAACTGAAAAAATAACTGACTTTTTGACTATTATCACTTTTTCTTTAGGTTCTTGAAAAAGAAAAAAAACAAGTAAGTACAGACTTACCCTACAAAATGCCATTATTCAGTATTTGGTCTGATTTAAAAGTCTATCTTTTTAGATCAATCCTCCAAGAAAGGTTAACAAAAACTATACCAACTCAAACAGGAATTTTATTTTACCAATATTTTCAAATGCATTTAAAATTATGGGCTTTATTGTGAGCACAGGCAAAAAATATAGCTTTCCAACCAACGTCCATTTTCCAGNAATAACTGACTTTTTGACTATTATCACTTTTACTTTAGGTTCTTGAAAAGAAAAAAAACAAGTAAGTACAGACTTACCCTACAAAATGCCATTATTCAGTATTTGGTCTGATTTAAAAGTCTATCTTTTAGATCAATCCTCCAAGAAAGGTTAACAAAACTATACCAACTCAAACAGGAATTTTATTTTACCAATATTTTCAAATGCATTTAAAATTATGGGCTTTATTGTGAGCACAGGCAAAAAATATAGCTTTCCAACCAACGTCCATTTTCCAGTCTAATTGAAAGTCAAGTGTTTTCAAGGAGGGAGGATCACAGAGCATTCTGATCAATCTTCAAGTGTCATGGGGATGGTGCTTGATCCATGCATCATATCCATGGTGCTCAAGCAGAGCAGACTTTTAAACCGGGTTTTACAGGATGAAAGTATGTTTTTTAGTGGAAGAGCAAAGAATATTTCAGACTGAAAGGACAGCCTCTGTAGAAATACCAAGGCTGAATGCTATGTCATGATGGCCAGCATTGTGGAGTGGAGACAGCAGCAATTCCTACACTGACTTGGGCATCACAAGGAGAGTATTTTTCAAAAATCAGATTTCCAGGCTCTTGTCTAGAAATAGAAACTCCCAGAATGGAGCCCGAGTATCTATAAGTGTTTAGGAAAGCACAGGATGTATACCGAATCTCATTCAGTTCTAGATTAAGCCTGAAGTGGTATATACATCATCAGGGATGACTATATACTTTTAAGTAAATAAATTCACTTTCATTTTATCTAAAAAAAATTTTAATGCAAGAAATTCTTATAGAAAATACAGCATACTGGGTGAGTGCGGTGGCTCACCTTTGTAATCTCACCACTTTGGGAGGTTGAGATGGACGGATCCCTTGAGATCAGGAATGCAAGACTTGCCTGGCCAATATGGTGAAACCCTGTCTCTATGAAAAATACAAAAATTAGCTGGACATGGTGGCACATGCCTGTAGTCCCAGCTACTTGGAAGGCCGAGTTGGGAGAATCGCTTGAACCCAGCAGGTGTAGGTTGCAGTGAGCTGAGATTGCACTACTGCACTCCAGCCTGGGCGACACAGTGAGACTATCTCAAAAACAAAAAAAAAAAAAAAGGAGAAAAAAGAAAGTATGGCATAAATTGCTTTTGTTGTTACCATTATATTCTATTTATTTATTTATTTAGATGTAGTCTCGCTCTGTCACCCAGGCTGGAGTGCAGTGGCATGATCTCGGCTCCCTGCAACCACTGCCTCCTGGGTTCAAGCGATTCTCCCATCTCAACCTCCTGAGTAGCCAGGACTACAGGCACATACCACCATGCCTGGCTAATTTTTGTATTTTTAGTAGATACAGGGTTTCACCATATTGGTCAGGTCTTGAACTCCTGACCTCAGGTGATCCACCCACCTCAGCCTCTCAAAGTTCTGGGATTACAGGCATGAGCTACCACATCCAGCATATCATTGTATTTTAATAGCCAAGACATGGCTAGAAAAGTCACAGGAAGGGCATAGGTACTCACATTTATACTCCTTAAACAATGAAGTGATTAAGCTATATTCAATCAATATTGCAATATTTAAAATAGGCCCAACTCTTTCTTCCAAAAAATAGTAATAGAGTTTGACTAGGATGAACTACAGGTCTGAATTTCTTATCTAGCATTCCAGAATAACATTGCTGCATCATAATAGGCTTGGCCTTTAGAAGTTACTGAAATATTAAGAGTCTCTAGACTTGCCAGGTTCTTAATACATCTGCTCCTGACCAAAAGTTTTGCATACAGCTACGTTGACAATGTGACTATTACTAGCCAATAACATCTTTCTAATGACTGCTGAAATTTCTTTTTTTAAAAAAATCACTTACTCAACTCTACTTAGTAAAATGTTGTAGCTAAACAGTTAAAATAGGGTGTGACTTAAGGTCCTTTACCAGATTTCATTTGGCCTTCATGGTCTCATTCTCCAGGACTCAGAGTTGGCAGTTTTGAAGTTTCCTCATAAAACTATGAGTTAATTGAGTTGACCATCACTGAACTTCATGTGTCCCCAAATACACTCTATTTAAAATGGCTATCATGGGTGACAGGCATGTTCATGCAAAGCAGAATTGTTTCAGCAGAAACCTGTAACAGAGCAGAGCTCAGATTAATTGGAAATCTATCTGGCACATGTTTGGCAAGCAGTCTATGGCACAATATTCAGATGTGCAACATGGATTCATGTGATGGTACCTTATCAGTTTCTCCAATCAGAAGTTCAAAGATTAGAACATCATAAGAGATACAAATCACAGCTCAGTCTCTGAGATTCAACCTGAAGGCCTGAAATCTGTGGCTGTGTTAGTGGCAAACTCTATACTCTTATTTCTTTCCATTTCTTTTACATTCTACTCTTCTCCTTTTCCCCATACTTCCGCACTGGAAAGACAAATGGTAAATGTAAAAGTTGTACATGGTTTAAAATGGAATATGTAAATGTTTGAAAAGAATAATTCTTACTTCAGTCCTTGAAATCATCTTCTTTTTGTAAAAGGGATGTGTGTGTGTTTTCTCACAAGCTGAGCTTCAAATTATCTAACAAGAATTATGGGACACAGAGAATGGAAATAAAAAGTGGCTTGTAAGATGTCAGGCGATAATACACCTCGGGAGGTCAGGCTGGGTTGCTTGATGAGGGCCTTTTGGTCACTGCCAGTTCCGATTTAGGAATATACTATTGATGGCCACACCAAAGAGGCCTGAAGGAAGTGCAGGCTATTAAATCACTTGTTTACCTCAAGTGAGCACCAGTGGTACTCAGTCAATGATTTTATTGATCCAAATACTGTTCAATTAAGTGTGTTTATTTTGATTCTGTGATTAACATGCATTTGCAGAAGGCATACTCACAGTGAAACGAAGTCTAAAATTATCCCTTTCATCTTGTCCTTGTGTCCCAGTGTCACATTGATTTAATGAGTTATGCATTAAATGAACAGATATTATAATGTTGAAGAGTAGTATTAAGTGAAATACCTAAACTCTCAGGCCTTCTAAAAATTCACTTTCTTAGAACAGTCAGTGAACATGGCAGGAGTTAGTAATTAAACGTAAGGTTCCTGGATGCTAGGTAAAGGTCCAGTTGTATGGCTGCTGATAAAAGAAGCAAGATCGATATTGCCGCCAAAATTGCCAGATTCAAATTACTAAAGAAATAGTCAAAGAAGGAAAAAATAGAAATGCAGTATATTTGGTCCAACCAGAGAAGGAGGCCAAAGCATAATTCTAAGGGTGTGAGGAGTGGAATTTGATGTGGCTCTTTGACATCACCAAACAAGCATATCAACACCATCCAAATGTCCTTTTTCTAACCACTACTAACACACAATACCTTCATTCTCTGCTTATTCCTCTTGTACATCCTCATTTGTCCCTCTAGGGACACATTAGCTAGACTTATTTATGTGGAAGCACTCTGTGCCCAAACCAATCAGCAACAATTCCCACGTAACAATACGACTGGAGAGAACACTATTTCTGAGATTCTATTGAAAGCTTCAACATGCCATTGAATGAAAGCTGGGAAATATGACCAAAAATGCTGGCTGGAATTCTTCAGAAACTTTTCTGCTCCTGTCTTTATTATAGCTAAGGCTAAGAGCATGATCATCTCTGAAACACGAGGAATACACAAAGGCATTGACCACTCTTTTCCCCAAAATATACACATTCTGAAAAAAAGTGGTTTTAGATGGTGATATAAGAAATGGGAAACTCTGGAAATAGAGATTTTCTGATTATTTTTAAGGTGTCTCCATTTCTATCTATACCACAAAGCTCTTCCAGATTGCTCAGGCTGTTGAGGGTAGGGTTACAGGGCACCTTTCTTTGTTCTTCCCACCAAATACAAACTTGCCTTGTTTCTGCCCAAAAGATTTATTGATCGCTTCTGAGTCTTGGCCCACACAAATGCAAATTTAATAACTCATTCCAGTTGTCTTAGTTCATAAGATTTTATACTTGGGGATAAGGATGGAGAGTAACCACTGGACTTGACCTTGCTCCTGGCCATTGGAATGTGGTCTTCATACCTCTTGCCTGAGTTGATATTGAAAAGGAGACATTTCCAGTTGAAATTTCTTTATTTATTTTATTTTCTCCCCAACAGAGCTGCAGTTTTAAATTGATGAAGTTCACAGAATTTAAAAACATAGATCTCATTCATGGGAACACAGCCACCTCTCTATTGCATCGCTTCATGGCTAAACTTCTCTGGAGAATGAATTATACTCCACTTCTGGAATTCACTCTCATCTGTTCCTAGTCTCCAGATATTCTGAACCCTCTGTATAGCATTTGCTGCACTTCATCATCTTCTCCTAGAAGGTTTTCCTTAGTTTGTTTCCCTGATCCTCTACTCTTGTAATTTTCTTTTCAATCTTTCAGACAATTTCCTTCATTGGCTTCTCCTTTCTTATCACCACTCACATGTAGAGGTACTTCCATGCATGCCTGGTTTTACTTGGAAATCTCATCCTCTTTTAATTAATATACCTATAGATTCATTTGATGTGATTTTTCAAAACTATATCAGCAGATCCTGATCTCTGCAGTTTGACTTCTTCCCTTAGATGTCCTGTAAAAGCTTCACACACAAATGTGCTAAAAATTGTACTCATTGCTCCTTTTCCCTCAAATAACTTTCCCTTTTGTTATCTATTTCTGGCACAACTGCCCCCCTCAAATAATTTTCCCTTATGTTACCTATTTCTGGCACAACTGCCCTCTCAGTTGCCATGTTTTTAAAAAACAGCTTAATCACTTGTAACTCTTCTGACTTTCTTTTCCTTTACCTCCCATATAGCCAGTTTTCAAGTTCTGTAAATTCTATTTCAGAAAAATCTTTTAAATACTTCCCCTCTCCCCATTTCAGTTCTTACTTCAAGTCTCTGTTTACCTTATGTCCCTACAGCATTACAGGTGTTGTCTCTTTGACTCTAATTTCTCAAACCAAGCCATCCACACTCTTTTTTTTTTCCATAGGTTTTTGGGACACAGATTGTATTTGGTTACATGAGTTAGTTATTTAATGGAGATTTGTGAGATCCTGGTGAACCCATCTCCCAAGTAGTGTATGCTGAACCCATTTTACACTCTCCTTTCCCTCCCTCCTTCCTGACTTGCTCTCCCTCCCTTTCTCTCTTCTCGCTTCTTCCCTTCTCTCTCCTATCTCCTACTCCTTCCTTCCTGATTTACTTTTTGTTCTTCCTTTAATATTATAAACATGTTCTAAGCACCAGGGAATACAAACACAAAACAAGCAGAATCTCTCTCATCAGAATTTTTCTAGATGATCCTTACACAAGACTCTCCTGACCAAAACTAAAACAGATTTCAAAACACATACAAAATAAAGTTCATATTATTTTACCTAGCACTCAGCAATTCCCTTCCACTGCCATATATACCATATATAAATGGTCTAATGTCAAATTATTTTTGAGGTCTACCTTAATTTCTGTTGCAACTCAAATAGTTTTTAATTCTTGAGAAGAGTTGCCCCATGACTTTCCTTCAATGATCCACAATATTGACTAGCAATCTGAGACTGAAAGTTACAAGTATATTTTTTCAGGAGGTAAGAAGAAGACAATCATGTTTAGTAATTTTAGAGCCTGAATTTCTTCTCAAAGGTTGGGACCTATAACTATAACAAATATTATGTATTCACATCACTTATGAATGATATTAAACTTGTAACATTAAATTTTAAATTGTACATTGTTGTTCTCCTGACCATTCAATTTACTCATGATAGGCAAGAATGCTACAACAACATGAAATTACTCATGCTCTCATTATACCTTTTATTTTCCCTCTCTACTTACCCCCATCTTTGCATGTGTCAATCTTATAAAATATTCTTAAGCCCAATTAAACAACTATCTCCTATGAAGCCTTTCCTGATCGCTCAAATGGAAAGAATTCCTTGTCATCTTGCCTGCCCCACTAAATATCCATATTTCAATATGCTATCATTGAATTTTCTTAAGAGTGAACTCAGGCACACTTAAGGAGAGGGTAATTCAAAATCTTTTGTTTCTTGACCCCTAGATAATATTCCAAAGAAACCACGAGGTAGTTATATCACGATCTCTTAGAACCAAGGTTACCACAGTTGATAGCTCCTTTCTTGCTATTTTCAAGGAGCAAGATAAATAGAAAGGAACAAAAGTAAAGGCTTAAGAATAACAGTTTGTAAAGCTTTGAAATTGAACATGGACTTTTTAAAAAAGGAACCACAATCAAATGTAACAGAACAGTTTGTTCTTGGAGAAGGCTCTAAGTATCCTAATCTTGTTGTCTATGATAGAATGATATGGTTTTGACAGCCTTGCACCTTAGTCACTGCTGATCTAATGATCCAAAAAGGGGAGGAAAAGCTTCCTAAATCATGGTTTCTGCATGAGTTGCCTTACATGGGTCTAGAAGAATTTAGTTATAGAGAAAAAAGCAGACCGGGCATGGTGACTCATGGCTGTAGTACCAGAACCTTGGGAGACTGAGGCAGGTGAATCGCTTGAGCCCAGGAGTTTGAGACCAGTCTGGACAACATGGTGAAACCCTATCTCTACCAAAAATACAAAAGTTAGCTGGGTGTGGTGGCGCATGCCAGTGGTCTCAGCTACTGGGGAGATTGAGGTGAGAGGATCACTTGAACCCAGGATGTCAAAGCTACATTGCACTCCAGTCTGGGTGACAGAGCGAGACCCTGTCAGAAAGAGAGAGAGAGAGAGAGAGAGAGAGAGAGAGAGAGAGAGAGAGAGAGAGAGAAGGAGAAGGAAGGAAAG
>NW_016804150.1:2331785-2361785 GCF_001698545.2 Rhinopithecus bieti
GAGAGAGAGAGAGAGAGAGAGAGAGAGAGAGAGAGAGAGAGAGAGAGGAAGGAAAGAAGGAAAGAAGGAAGGAAGGATAAAAGAAGGAAGGAAGGAGAAAAGGAAGGAAGGGAAAAGAAGGAAAGTAGAAACAAATCTTGTTCCGCTGATTCCTTTGGTTTTATACAAAAAAAAAGGATAGACAGTGAATATTCTAAATTAAGCAAATCAGCGGCTTTGGTTCGGTGATGAAATTTTGGAAAAATGTTATTGTAGTTGTAAGGATTGTGGAGATGCCACCACCACTTTTTTTCTACTTAGGCAACCTGAACTTGCTACATGATCAGCCATCTTTCAAAATCAGCTTACCAAATCTTTACTTGACCCTCACCCTTAGTGAATAAGGATGTGAATACTTATCCCTTAAGTGACCTGGTTAGATCAGTGTAACGGTGTGAGCATCATCAGAAGACACATTCATAATCCTTGGGATCTTAATGCGGGTACCTAGGGTTCAGGGGGAAGTTTGGGTCTCCTAAGAATGTGGCTTTTGTTTACCTATCCACAAGAAAAATGAAACTTTGAGTAAATGTGCCACTAAAAATAACCTTGAGTGCCACTTTCACAAAGCTTTCCTCCTACTTGTGATGCCTTAGCTCATTAATTTGTGAGGTGCTTAGCTCAACATATAGCTGAATCACTAGTTAAATTCTAAAAAATAAAAAGTACTTGGTCTCTTCATTTAAGAATTCATGCCACACTGTTCCCTCCCAGAGGGATCCCTGTCCTGATTCTTAAATGGAAATCTCTAGATTTCATGACTCAATTTCACATGTATAAGTATGAATTTAACCTCACAGAGCATGAAAGAATTCAAACTGAAGAGACATAGTACCGTTTCTGATGGGCTCACACCACTGCTAACAAGTTATGGTGGATTCTGAAACATTACTGATGAATATAACCACTTTTCACAAACAGCCTATCCTAAATGCAATTGCAATTAGCTTGTCTCCATATAATAGTTTAATAGGTAAATTCATAAAATAATTACCATTTTATCACTCACTGGAACGCCAGTTCCAGGCACTATGCAAAGCAGATAACATTATCACATGTAATCCTCACAAAAACCTTATTATATAGGTAGTAAAAGAATCCCATATTATTAATGAAGAAACGGAAGGTTAGAGAGATTAAGTAACTTGCTCCATGTCACAACAAATATGTGACCAGGCTGAGACTTAGATGCAGGTTTCTCTGACTCCAAAGCCCTTAATTATATAATGCTCTGCCTAATAAGCAACTGAGCAAAGTACAGAAAATCTAGAAAAATCTTAAACATCATGGTAGTCTTAGTCTATACATGTAATTGTTTATTTAGTCATTGGTGAAATAATCCATCAGAATAAAATGTCTTACAGCCATTTTATGGCAAGGTAATGAGAAGACAAATGCACAAGTTTTTAAATGCCCTCTGATATTTTCTTAAAGTCGAAATATTTTTTAAAAACCTGTATCAGTTATAATTAAGAAAAGGTAAAACTGGGTAAGTATGTGAGAGAAGGTAAATTTACTCATAGTGCTCAGAAATATAGCTCGGCAGATACAGGTTTATTACCTAGAGCGTAAAACACTGTGATTGTATATAGGGAAAACATCAGTGCAGGTTCCACCAGTAAATCCATTTTTAGGATTTGGTAAACAAGTGTTAAAATTCTAAGAATGATTTTGATCATGAAAGCAACTGTGTATTTACTGGAAGTAATCAGCTTCAGGAGCGGGGCAGAAAAGTCTAGGTTAAATACTCATGTTTGTAGTGTCCCATTATTCACACGTGTCATCTGATGCTCAATGTTCCTTTTATCTGTGATGACATAATGCTGGGTCTGGATGCCTGAGAACAGCTTCAGGACTACTCCTACAATTAATCAAGGTATTTTTACCTTCCTTTTTTGAAAACTTGAAAGACAACTTACAATTTGAAATTACCTGCATTTTTGGCAATATAAGCAACCATTAATTCATGACAAGCTGCTCAAAAATCAATTCTATATGGGAACATTCAAATTACATGTCCAGAAATCTGGCAAACCTTTGTCTCAATGGCTAGAAATTACCTGCCTGAGGAAGTCAGTGAGCCAAACTACGTGGACTGTTCTAACTTCATTCTTCCAGTAAAATCAGAGGCATAAAAAGATTCTTTGTTTCTGTTTTTCACACTATATTTCTCTGTTTGATCTGCTTACTTAGTATAGCTCTTATGTTTGTCTAAGAGAATATGACCCAGATTTTTATATCAGTTTAATATTTCACCCTAATAAATGTTTTCTTTAGAAGACATTCTTGTCCATAAACTGAAATTCAAACCACAAAGGAAAAGTTTATTAAGAACAAAGTAAACTTGGTCAGAAATACACTAACTAATTTTATTAATAAAAATTCAATTTACTGATTTCTCAAACTAAATTCGAAACACAAGTTTATCTCATTTCTTTTCAAGGCTTGACTTAACAACTTATCCATTCATTTTACACAAGTCAGTCTGACTACACTTTTATATTAACCATACATGCCACTTCCCTTGATTGAAAAATGTTGTTAGGTTAAAGTCGGTTTTTTTTTTAAATTATGTTCTAAGCCCTAAAGGATAAACATTTATCCACCAAGACAGAAGGATAAAGATTTTAATGGCATCTTGCTTTAGGATTCAAAATAAATAAGGCAAAGATGAGTTTCCATCTTCTTAAGACTAAATTACAGAGATTAAAATATATAAACACAAAATGAATGTGTTCCATTTGCATATTATATTTCGCTCTTAAAGTTGATATTGAAGATTAAGGGTCACCATTTAATCCTCACTATCCTAATCCCTAAAATTACAAAGACAGGCATAAGTGCATGTCTGCTGCACTAAATTACCTTGAAAGAAAGCAAATTCCGGATGAAAAGGGAAGCATATTTATATTATGGTGATTTAAAATCTGTCGCCTAAACACATCTTCTCCCCTCGATCCATTGACCTGAATTGCACACTAAAAGCTTGTTTGTCTGCAAATGGGCAGCTAACACTTTGAGACAATCCAGAGATTCTTCACTTATGCAGAATCATGCCAACAATTTTTCTGACTACAATAAACACTGTCTTGTTCATATTCCACAGAAACAGAAATTGTGTTATAAAACAGAAGACTTTCTTTACAGTTTTAAAACCATTTCCTGGATAGTTAATTATGAAAATTCAGAACTCTGGATATAAAAGTTGTGGATACAAAATATTTATAAAACATTTCACTAAAATACTACCTAATCAAAAAAAATATTGCTAATTTTGTTGAATTCTTTCTTGTGCGTGAAAATAGAAAAGATGAGCTTTTTTCTATGATGAAAAATGCTTTATAGGCAAGGATTTACTTCCTGGATATTCTTGTAACACTTTCTGAAATCAAGTCCATTGCGATGAATTTTCTAAGCAAAATAAACTCAACTCACAGATTCACCTAGTGGCTCAAAAATCTACAAAATTCTTATTTTCTTTCGGAAAACTCACATTAATATCAATGTGCTTGTGTACAACAAAAACAGCATAATGGAATGGCAGAATAGTATACACTTGTAAAAGATCAAATTTCTTGCTAGGTCCTGCTGACTTTGTCAGATATACATTTACTTTATAAGATAATTTTCTGAAATCACATTATATCTATCAATCAGATCATAACCCTAGGATAGACTTGGTTCCTCCATAAATCTATTCTATCACCAATAGAGTATCATGTTTCTTCCTTTAAAATATGCTTCAGACAATTTTGTGTATCTCTGAAGAATGGGATCCCCACTGTTAAAATCTATGCTATTTGTGTGCATATGTAACAATTTGTGTAAATTCAGGAAATACTCTTATTACATGTTATAGTCCACTGTAGACTAAAATATGTCTCTGTTCTTGAATATATTTGAAAGACTACACAGTGTGATGTGAAATTAGTATGATGCCATCTTTACTACTGTAAACATATGTTCGAGAATATTTCAAAGCACACTGAAAATATTTTATTGCAAATCTTCATTTTATGTAGATGTAAAAACTACAATGAAGAGGTCTAATGATCTTAAAAGGGAGAGTACGCTGCAAATGATCCAGTGATACTCAGCATTTCAGGCCAAACCCCTGCTGTTTAGCCACAGTAGTTACAAAAGCAGACTAATGAAAGCTGCAAAAATTATAATTAATTTTCATTGTAAAGAAATTATTCTGCTCTAATCAACTGCCTATCAAACGTCAGTGCAAATTATGCTAAAGAAAAAAACATTACGCCAGGTTTGTAGAGTAAAATTTTCCTTATACTGTATTAGAATAAAGAATGCCTGTGTGGGAATTACTTTTAATGAACAACAAATTACAATTACTAAACTAAATGAACCATCTGCCTTTTTTTGTTTGTTTTCACGGCCTCACTGGTGCAGAATGCATTGTCAGCTTAATTCCCATTCAAAATGGCAGACTGCCTCATCACCAGGCTCTCGTGTCCATAACATTTTAACAGAAAATCTGTAACAGATGTTTTCAATTTTAGGAAGAGGACAAGTATGTTTTATAAATATGTTCTAAACATTAAAGGCTGGCGTTTATAATAATAAGGTACATGCCTTTTTCAGACTGGAGCACTGGGATAACTAAGTACTCCTAAGCCCTAAATTAGCACATAAAGTATTCATAGAGCAATACCAATAAAAACAAGTCCTGATGTACTTTATTAAACATTTCATTCAAGTAAATGTGTTTTGTCTCTGTCCTCTAATAGGTGATCATTTGTTTCAAAGGGGCATGCATGAGGACATTCAATGATGACATCTATTATCAAATCTTTACCGAAAGGTTTAAAGTGGTTAGCTGGATACATCATCTGGCATCGGCATAAAACATTAAAAATGGAAAATCAGTGTCTTATTAGCATGTGTCTCATATTAACTGGGCTTTCCCTGCTGAGGTTTGGGGACCATGATACTATAAAACACTTGGAAGACTGACTTTTATCAGGGCCATTTATGGAAGATAAAATCCAATCTGGGCATGATCTTAAAAAGAAGGAACAGCATATGAATAATATCTTAATACAATGCAAAAGAGATATTTACTAAAGTAAATGAAGATGTTTTCTTCATACTGCTATTTATGGCATTTACAAGTAGCACTGACTCAAAACTGCAAGGAGGACATACTTTAAAATAGTCCTTTAACATCTGTTATTAAATTTTTTTTTCTTCCTTTAAATGAAAGGTATTATCCTGACAGCCCCCGGGGCTCTGGGTCTCCATTGATCCACAGTGCACGCACAGCACAGACAGGAGCAGTGTGAGCTTCTCACTACCACCAGTATGCCTCAGCACAGATGTGGGGGATCAGGTCTAAGGCAGACAGAACAGCTCAGCTTTCATATTTACCCAGTCTTTAGTTATTCCACTGAGATGACCGAAACAGAAAAACAAACAAAAAAAAAAAACTATGGCAAAACTGATAGTTTATCTTTGAAGAGCAAAATGGACTGGTCCTCTATCTTTTCATGCTTTTCCTAGCATTGTTTCACTTTCCTTTTAATTTAAAGCTTTATACAGTCCCATCCCCTTAACCCCCACTCCTGAACAATCATTGGAAATGCAGATTCCTTGCAATTAAAAAACAAAAGAAAATTGTATTAGATTATTTCATGAGCTAGACACAGAGAGGGATATATGATTCCAGGCTTCTCCACAGGCTGGATGAGTCTCTGTCTAAATAGTCTCTGCTCTGAGTGGATATTTAACTCTCATCTGCAGTGGGAACTAAAACGTGCTTCTTTAGAAAAGCAGCTTGCATGCCAGGGTCCACTCAGTGTAATGGTGTCTGCTTTGAAGATTATTTTAATCTCCCCCCCACCCTTGTTCTGAAAGGAAAGACTGAAAAAAATGACAGCTCCATTATTAGAAATGCAGCTTCAGAAACAAACCAATGGAGAATACTTCGAAGGTATACAATGAGGGAAAACCAGTTTTGAAAAGCCCTTGCCCATTTTTGCAATTGTATTTTATGATAGGAAGTCATGCTTTCAAAACTTTGTTTTTCGTATTTGCCTTTTATTTTGTATTTGGATCAATGGAAATCAACTAAGACATTTTCTCTGTGCTTTATTTTCTTAGTTTCACCCTACAGTTATGGCCAAGTTAGAGGCCAACTGTAGCCACTGTTTTTGAAGAACTCCAAGAGAATGTTTAATTTTAAGTAAAAATGACTTTCTGTAAATAAAATACATATGATAATAATGTAGCCGTGTTGTTAATTTTTAGCTGCATTTCAAATTTACAAAATACTGCAAATATTAATAATTTAACAACTATACTCCTTTAGCATATATACACCCTTAGATATCCCATAAAACAGACTGCCCTTCTAAAAAGTCAAACAACTTTGAAAAATAGTTACCTTTCCCTGAATATGCCTTTATTAACCTACTAATACTAATGACATACATAGTTATACACTGACGAAGAAATTCAACTCCTGATAAAATAATCCTTTATGAAAATTATTGCATCTGAGAATTTATTAGAAATTACCATATGTTTTACTCCTTACAAAAATGTGATCATGGTCAGGTGTGGTGACTCATGCCTGTAATCCCAGCACTTTGGGAGGCTGAGGCAGGAAGATCATCTGAGGTCAGGAGTTCAAGACCAGCCTGGCCAACATGGTGAAATTCTGTCTCTACTAAAAATACAAATATTAGCAGGGTGTGGAGGTGCACACCTGTAGTCCCAGTTACTCGGGAGGCTGAGGCAGGAGAATAGCTTGAACCCAGGAGGCGGAGGCTGCAGTGAGCTGAGATCACCCACTGTACTTCAGCCTGCGTGATAGAGCGAGACTCTGTCTCAAAAAAAAAAAAAAAAAAAAAAATCATTAAGTGTGGCACCAACAACTGTCACATAAAGTAAACATTAATTATCATACCCATTATAAAGACGCTAGCTAAAATTAGTAAGTCCAGTGTGGTCAGCATTCATTCCTTTGATTCTGAAATATATATTGACACTAATTTTGTTATATATTAATAGAATATTGTTCTACTTTACTGATACTGAAAGTGTGAAACACTTTCAAAACTTGAGATTCTTTTATTTATATTTGTAATAAAATTTTTGCTCATATTCACAGACTGAGTAGGAAAGAAGTGGAGCAGCTCTTTTATTCACTCAAGCCCGTGTACTCACTGGCCATGTACTGCTAATAGCTGCATCACATCACAGTCTCCCATTGCTAAGAAGATAAATGCCTTCAATTATACTGACTCTCAACTATAATCTGAAGAGGAAACAACCAATCCTTTCTTGACTCAGACAGTGGGCTTCTCTCCCTTCTTCCCATCTCCAAACTTGACATCCACCTATCCAAATCCTGCTGGGATCAAGCCAAACACTTCCTGTTTTGCCCTACTAACTGTACTCTCTTTTAGCTGTAAAAGGGCTTTCCACTTTGTAACTCTTTGTGATCACTCTTTAGATAGTTGGTTTTACATATACAGGGTCTGAGAATCTTAGGAGAGGTATGGACACACTCTTCAGAGAGAAAAATGCATGCTTTTGTATATACTTAGGACAGTCTCCTTCCACACCTTTCTAGATGTCCTCCATGTGCATGGGCCCCAGGTGGGTAGCATCAGCCTTTGGAGAAGCTTATCAGTAAAGAATGATTATTAAAGCACAGCCTCCAGCAGAGAAGCCAGGGTTCATATCCCAGTTCCTCAAATATGTGTATGACCCTGGGAAAGACACCTGACCTTGCTAAGGTCCATTTTGTAATCCGTACAAGTGCATGTACTTCAGTGGGCTGCTGTGAGGATCGAATGAGACAATGGACATAAAACATTCCTTGCTACATAGGACTTAGCTGTGATGTAGTGATACAAAATGTAGGAGCTTTATAGATGTTGTATTAATTCTTTGTGTGTATCTCTTACCATCCCCAACTCAAGGACCATGTGCTAATTAAGTTTGCATACCTCAGGGCACCTTAAAAGCAATTTTATTTATTTATTTATTATTATTTTTTTCATTTTTTATTTTTTTCAGATGGAGTCTCACTCTGTCACCCAGGCTGGAGTGCAATGGTGCAATCTCAGCTCACTGCAACCTCTGCCTCCCGCATTCAAGCGATTCTCATGCCTCAACCTCCTGAGTAGCTGGGACTACAGGCATCCGCCACCATGCCCGGCTAATTTATAGATTTTTAGTAGAGATGGGGTTTCACCATGTTGGCCAGGCTGGTCTTGAACTCCTGACCTCAAGTGATTCACCTGCCTCGGTTTCCCAAAGTGCTACGATTACAGGCATGAGTTACTGTGCTCGGCCTAAAAATAGTTTTCAAAGTATACTGTTGAAGAAAAACTCTTAATAAAGACATGAATTTTGTAACAGCATATGATATGAACAAAGTTTGCAGAATGAATACATTTTCTTCAGAGTTTAAAACTCTTCAGTCATTATCTCTTTGTTCACGTGGTCACAAAGCATTCTATTGGCCACAACTAAACCAGTTCCTTCTTTTTAAAAATAATACAGATGGACCTCTTTGGGGGATGGTTTTAATATTTCCTGTCTGCCAGGAAGGAGACTCTTCAAGGTCTCTTTTGTCCTTATGATTCAAAATGAAGTTTTTTTTCTAGAATCTTCTAATTCAATTATTCCAGAGGTAAATTACTTTATATTAACAAATAGAAACACAAACAAACAAACACCAACTTCTCCTTTGTTGCTTTGAAATTTTTTTTCTCCTGGTTACACGGAAGGATCTCTAGTTCTTTCTGACACACAGTACAAAGATTCACATGGCCAACTTCATGTCCCTTTATTATTTCATAGACTTCAGTAAATTCCGCTCCTATTCTTCTTCTTTTGAGATTTATTAATACCAGCTTTTAGTCATCTGTAAACCCATACAGGCTGGCTGCAAGCATTCCTGTTACCCTGGTCTGGAGCTTTTCAATCTGTTATATGTCTTTTGGGGTGAAAGGTTCACATCTATAATATTTCTGTTTTGTTCATGCTGATGCAATAGAATTTTATAACACACAACAAAGAGCTAGAATCTCAGCACCGGCATATGTAAAATTATGTTAGGAGAAAAGGGCAAATCCCAGGACCACTGTAAGAGGCAGAGTCTAAGAGGCCCCATTCTTGAGCCATCTATCCCATGGGAGTACTTTTCCAATTAATTGGAATAATATGTCACCTAAATTGAACAACAGAAATCATCTTTGCTCTCTAAAACCATGAAAATTAGATATTTTGTACAAAAAGTAAGTAAAAAGGAGGCTTGTTAATTAACAATTTAGCAGAATCATTTCAAGTCACAACTCCCCACTTCACAAGCTCCTCTTCATTCCTAACCAAATAAAAACAAAATATTATTCAAGCAGGACCATTGTTTCAGCCTTAATCCCATCAATTTACTCACAGATTTATTTAAGTTCTTACAAACAACTAAGCTTCAAAGCAGAAAGTACACACCATATTTCTCCGCTTGTCACCTTAATGCTATCATTACAATCATAGTAGATCTATAAGGCGGGGATGTAGAAATGAATGGAAACTGCTTCCAAAAATTCTGCATTATCTTTTTATTGTGATTGTATGTGTCCTACTAAAGGATTTTGATTAAACAAATTTTGCTCAGTCAAACCCTTTAAGAATCACTAACAAGAGCAATTTCAGAAAGAAGGTTGACGTACCAATGCTTTAGCATTAAATTATCTTTGACCTTGAAATATTACCATAGACAATGAGGTCATATTCGTCATCATGAGATGATTCGGAGGTCAAGTCTCTCAAATAAAACTTACATTTTCCTAAAACCTACAAAAATGGTGGGAAATCTTCTGACCATCAGAACCAAAATCACTTATTTCAATAATTAATAGAACTAGTTGTGAACATGAATATTTAAAGAGTCAACACAAACAGGCCTTGATGATTCAGGGTAATCAGTTCCATAACAATTGGAGGGTGCTCTCCCAGACTGTGTTAGTTGTCACTAATAACCTATTTCAAACCTGTGACTTTGCAAGGACCTCATTTTGATGGCCTAATAGTGTCAGGCACGGATTTCAATGTTTAAATTATTAAAAACCATGATAAAGGCCGGTTCTTCCACCTGCATTGAAAGGGTGTATGCTCTTCCTTTCATCTCTTGATTAACATGGGGCTGACTTTCCAA
Source organism: Rhinopithecus bieti (assembly GCF_001698545.2). NCBI lineage: Eukaryota > Metazoa > Chordata > Mammalia > Primates > Cercopithecidae > Rhinopithecus > Rhinopithecus bieti. The sequence continues at coordinate 2,342,014 of NW_016804150.1, forward strand.
TTTGTGGATTAACTATACCTTTTACTAGTTCTTTTTCACTCACTGATTTCCTGCCTCTTGGCCATTTCTTAGCTCATTTTCATATCCCCCAGAGGGGAAAGAGAAAATTAAACTCAAACCTATGGAATTTGCTCTAATGAAAGGAAAAGGAAGATATTGGAAACCAGTGGCTAAAATGAGGTTTGGGGATTTTCATACTTGCCTTGGTTCCAGTTAACCTAGAATATTGAGGGCCTACTTTATATGAAGGCATTTATCCTCCACCTCCACAACATGATTTAACCGTGACCAGGATGGGAAAGCTATTATACAAACCAGAACTTTCATGAAGTTTCTTAAACAAAATTATATTTAAGAGGATAATATAATTCTTGAGACAGATATATATTTAAGATGCAAAATTTCACAAAAACAACTTGGACCACACATCTTTCTGACTTCAAAATTATTTTTATGTATTGGCCAAAAAAATAAAAATAAGGTATAACGGCTTAGAACGTAATGGATTTCTGCTTATTTGTTGCTTTTACTGATAGAGTATTCCAGCTCAAGTCCCCCAAAGGGTTAATGCTGCTGAGCGAGATGAAATTCATGAGTATAATCCTAAACAAGTGAGGTGAAGTTCTATCAGGTCTATTTCAGCTATCAGGGATTACCGCTAGCTGTCTAATCCTGCTGAGCCTCAGGGAAGAACGTTCTATTGTATTTGAAATCCTGGCCAGGAAAGAACAGAAGGTTAAATGGGTGCCTTGCTCTGTAATCAAATATCACAGGCACTACTTATCTATTCAATGAACAACTGACGTAGAAAATCAATTAGGAACCAAATAGCTTCTCAGGAATTTCTACCCAGGAAGAGGCAAGATTTTTTAAAAAATGAATTTATTTGATATGTTTTATGGTAGAATACTATGAATTGTGAAGTTCCAAAAGTTGTTTTAGCTGCTTTCTGAAATATGTATTCCTGCAGGCTCTAGAGCTTCTGTGCTATTTGCTTGCAAAACCGGGAGGATTTTAGGAATAATGATACCACACTCCAGGATAGCGCCTGAGTCACTTATCTAAAGAAAGGAGCAGCCATGCAAAATCAATCCACATGAAATACTGTTAAATCTGGATAAAAGTCCTGAGCAATAATGCAAATCTATATAATTATGTTTTTGTTGAGATGACAAATAATTTACCTCTTCTTAAATGCGTTTCTTTGACAGTACATCATCTTCTGTGAAAATATTATGAGGGTTGAAAATGATGGAAGAAACAAACAAACAAACAAACGAAAAGATGGCTGCAGCCCCAAAAGCTCTTTGTTTCCAGCAGAAAGAGGCTTCTTTTGGTGGCCTGAAGGTTAACACCCTCGTCTCACCACCCTCATCCCCTACCTGTCACTATGAGTAGATGTCACAATTCATGCACCCAGACAAACAGGCTGACCTGGCCAGTCAGCTTGACCTTGGATAGGCCTAAGATCAAATATGGTTATTAATATTGGGGACAGTCAAAATGTAATCTTCCAGACACTGGAGAAGGGAGCTAGAAATTATGCAGTAGGCACTCCCTGTCAATCAGAAGCATCATGACACTAAGCATTAAAATGTTCATCTGGACCTGAGCAGGAATTAAGATAAACTTCTTTTTTTTTCTATTCTGTGAACGCTGTTGAGTGAAATTTGCTCAGGGCCTTTATATGCCCAACTTATCTGTCCTTACACTTTCAATTATTTTTGGACTCTCTGCTTTATGAGAGTTTTTATAAGGTTATCTATTTGCAGGCTAAAGCAGATATAATTGGAAAAATATTGCCCTTTCATAGTCAAGGAAGATATTTTACAAATGGGATGAAATACTTTTAATACTCTCATTGTAGTTCAATGTGCATATAATTTTAACCATGGGTTCTCATTCTCTATAATTGTTATTCCTTATAACTTTCTCTCAGAATATATCCATAATACGAGTTAAAAAAGGGAAATATAAAAAGTCATTTAAATGCCCAGGCAAATACAAAATGTGTAACAGTAATAAATGGATTATTATTTCAAACCACTACTAAAATGAAAACAGATATTTAATCTAATATTCCACCACAATTTATAATTTCATTTCCACATTCCCAAGTTATGGGCCTCTTTATAAGATAGTCATGTGTCTATTATGATTTGGACAAAATCTCTGACAAAAGAATACCAATATTTCCAACAAAAATGTAGTTTTAAAATCAACAACTTTTTATTTAAGGACAGATCCAAAACAACACAAATAAAGAAAACAAACTCATTCAGTTCCTGGGAAGAACTTGTAGTCTGTGTTACACATGTACATTTTAACAAAGCAGTAAAATCATGTTCTTTGAAAAAAGATAGGCTCTTTTGATATTTGTTGCCTGCAAATTTCCAAAAAAAAAACCTTCTTTAAAAATGTATTAGGACTAATGTATCTTAATGAGACATTTTTGCATAATGAACTATTCATTTGAGCTCTTTGTGAAGGTACACTCAAAGCCTTCACACCACTGGCACGAAGATTTTACAGGGTATGTAGAATTATGATACAACAAACTGCCCCACTCCTTCAACCTCCTGGTATTTCATGTCAGTTGCTTCCTCAAGCAATATCTGTTAATGCTTTAATTTGTGACACTGCTAACTGGTATTAACAGATTATGCCAACGAAATGTCCCTGCAATTGTACTGGCACAGGAGGATGATATATTTGTCATAGCAGTGCAAATGTTTTAGGTCACACAAACATATAATATTGTACTATGTGTTTTACTTAAACAAAACCTCAAAAAGGTTTATAGTACACTGATGTTTGCCCTTTGATCATTATCTTAAAATAACAAGGCAGGGCAAGAACCTTATGCCCTTCGCTGATCTACATGTATCAACTGGTAATGATCAATAAATGATCAAACCTATCAAATTATCAGCAAAGTCTTGAAATAATTGGTTTGATTTTTTAAAACTAAATCACGCAGCTGTTTCATTAATCTAACTTTTTCACTCTGTGGGGAGGGGTCTTGATTTGTTTATGTCTTTTGTGAAACATAAGCTGTATTGCCAATGGAACTCAGATACAGTTTGGCACAGGCATTTTATACTAGATTCATATTTTGAAGCATAGCTCTTGTGGCCAGTACAGAACCACTAGACTATTTCAACTTGATCTGCAGAAGTGGTAGTTCTTTATGAAATAGACAAAGATTCAGTTTTTAACTTACAAGTAGTTAAATACAATGACTTTTCAGAGTAAAGTATTACGATAATGTACATTGTGTTGATCATAAGATTGTGTACATATTTATTTGCTTGTTTTTAGCACTGATTGTCAAGGTAGCTGCCAATGCATCTGTATTAGATACTGTATTTGGGAGAAAAGTAGGGGTTATCATTTGAAGAAAATTGTCAAATTATAGAACCTACAATAAGAGTTCCCTTTCATACACAGGATGAAGAGCTATACATACATATATACACATCAATATCTGCACATACACACACCCCCATATACCTGTACACACACATTTATATCCAAATCTACAGAGACAGAGAGAAAATATGTGCTGCTATGAAGTGAAATTCCCAAAACAAACCTCAGAATCTGCCTTCCTAGAACAGCAAGGAAATGAAAAACTGAAGAATCATTACAGTGAGTTACAAATGAGCGTGTAACCCAGTAGGCCTGTGGAAGTTGGCTCTCCTGAGACCTATAAGATTCCTGTTTAGAAAATAGACTATATATCTGCTGCCTGGGGATATCTTCATGTACAAAGGAAGTGGATTTCTGCAACCATGATGAGGCAAAGCATGATTCCAAAAATTTACCAAAAAGATATTCTTACAACATTTGATACAGAAGCTTTAGGTATTTTAAACCAGGTTCTGGACTCGGAATATGGTTTCTTGGCCCAACAGTTCACTAAAGTGCCAGACCTTCAACTAAAGAATGGCTTTTTTGTACAGAAAGGGTTTCTTTGAAAAGGCTTGCCATTTTTCCTACTGCAATGAGATTTTTGTATATCAAAACATGTCAGACTCTTGTCCTAAGAGGTAAAACAATGTGAAAGACAGGGTAATACCATCAATGATTTACTTGGAAAGAGTGTGCAGCATCGGCAGACCCTAGAATAATCCTAGCCTGTCATAAGAGAGGATTCACAGAGAAGAGCAGGAGATACATTTTCTCTCTTCTGAAGATGAGAGGAACAGATGCTAATGGAGCTAAGATTATCATAATCATCATGTTCACCATCTTCTCTTGGAGCCTTAAGATCTACAAGCAACCTTCAAAGTTTTCTAGTCCTCTGGTCCCCCAATTTGACTGATTATCATTATCATGACCTTGGAATCAGGATGTTATAAAACTTACAACAGGTTCATCTCCTTCAACCTTCGTTATTATATTCAGTACAGGTTTACCAACTGGATATACAGCCATCTCTAGAATGCCTTTTCACATAATCCTTTCATGACTCCAAAAAGTTTGAAAAGTTCTTTCTTTCTGATAAAAATCTCAGTGGTAAATGTTTTTTGGGGGTTTTGTTTTGTTTTGTTTTCTATACCTGATAGCCAATATCAGATAGAGTCCATTCATTTCAGCCCTGGCTACCTTTCTAACTGCTTCAATACATGATCCCATTCAAACTCTTCACTTTCCCCCAAGATTAGAGGAAGAGCTCCATGTATACAAATTGAAAGGTACTGATGACACAAATGTTCCACATCAAAAGTGCAAATTATATTACCTATTTACAATAAGTAGTCATTTCCTTGTTTAATAGGTGATTATATGTTGAATGCTTTACTGTCTCCTCCACTAAACCACAAACTCCCCCAGAGCAAAGCCTATGTCCATCCTGCTTGACAGCATATTCTTATTTCCTAGCATAGAGCCTGGGAGAGTGGGCACTCAATGAATGAATAAATGAAATGAGTAATCAAATAAAAAAAAAAAGGCAAGGGAATTAAGAGATATTTAGTTATTTTCTCCATATAATTTTACTTCCTGTTTATAAGAAAACAAATAAACATATATTATTCATGGATTAAACAAAACAATGGAAAACCAGCAACATGATATATGTAACTACATCAGTAATTTAAGATGAGATACGAGTTAAAGCTCAGCATAATTTCAGCTCTTAGAACAACAGAAGTGATTAAGCTTGGACTAGATCTCAAAGAGCATTACGTGAATGCTAATCTTCTAATTCTAATGGTAACTCAGAGCCCATTTTATAGATGAAAAAATTGTTGTATCATCCCTAAGGCAAAAGGAAAGTAATGCCAGATACAGAAACTTTACACATTCATTTTTCAGCTGTGAGCATCACTTACTACTGCTCATTTGCAAATTCTCACTTGGCTGACTTGAAAACTGGTATTTAAAAGTATAATACACAGTTCCTTTTCTGTGGGAAAACTTCTAAGAAAGAATGTATATTGAAGTTAAAGCATAAAATAATACACAAATAGTTATTTTCTATGAGCTATATTCACTGCTTTTCAAGTTGATGAGTATAGTTACATTCCTCTTCAAAGCAAATTTCAATTGAAGGCCAATTGGTGAGATAAAGTTAAGAATGGCTTTTCAGGAATGACAAGTCCTAGATATAACAGTGTAACCAAGTACACTTACAGAAATTTAAAAATAAAGTGCCTTACCAATAATAAAAAGGCAGAAGTTATCTCCAAGTACAAAACGCAACGCCAGTAGAGTGGATGTACTGACAAGACATGAGTAACATTTTCCACATGTAAGGAAAGGATTCATCTCAGAATCCTTTCTTTTTTTTCGAAGCTATTTTTGAATCTCAATTAAGATCTACAGAACTCAGTGGAGTATTTTTTCTCCATTTACTAATATATTAACTAAGGTACAGAAATGCTTGCAAAAAAAATAAAAAACATAAAAAGTGAGTCAGTTGGACACCTTAAGATAGAAAATGCCTAATCTTGTTTTAAACTTTTCTTGAGTTACAGAGAGATATAGGCAGGTGTTTGTGCATATTTTCCACTCTCTCTCTGAGACATTCCCTTATTCCCTCCCACCATGTTCCATCCCCAGTATGTTAATAATGGGAGGATATCAAACATTGATACCCACCTCATTAAAGCTTATTAAGCTCATCAAGTGTTCATAGACATAAATACTGAAATAGCAGTCCATCTTCCAGTTTCACTGTGGCACAGACTCAAGTAAGCTGATGCTGAGAATCTTTTAGCGTGTGATGTAGTATAGGAGCTTATCATGTTTTCTTGCATAATTTCCCCTTAACTCATTTTAACGGTAAAATAGAAAGAAAAAGTTACACAATGATAATGTTCTGACAATAGGAATATTGGCAGCCCTTGCCTGATCTCATCATACCCAGGTCAATGAGCCACATGAAGATCTCCAGAAACTGAAAACTTCAAGAAACATTAGGAACGGTTTGAAACAAATAAGATCAGGCCTGAAATAGCTATATATAAAACAGTAAGACTTTTTACATCAATTATTACATCAGATATGAGAAAGAGGCATATTCATACTCTTATACTCATAAAAAGAAAAAAAATCCTGTCCGTTAGCAAGAAAAGTACCATGAGATATTTTGGTTCATCCATATACTTATTATTATGAGAACATAAAAGTCATACATACAGTCACAAACATCACATAGGTGGAGAGGTGGTGGCGAAAGAGAGAGAAGACTCCAATTACACTGTTACTGTACATTATTTTTCAACAATGTGACAACAGCTTTACTGGTATGGAAACACAGAGACACTCTATCAAAGTTCTACAAAGTAGACATCTAATTTTTCCCCAAATACCGCAAGAAATCTAAATATTAATTCTCTAAATGATACAAAGAATTAAACACTACAAAATGTGTTATATAAAGACTAAAAATGTCCTCACAAACTTCTGGAATTCAGGAAAGCTGTGAACAAGGACAACTTATAAGAAAAAATAAAGCACAGAGAAAAAGTATAAGATATTTGCTTCTTAAAACTGGTGAACTTCTTGAGGACAGGAAGAAGCTCTCCAGTATTTCCCTTTGTGTCTGTCTCATTTGTCTTGGGGCCCAGAACAGGGTGTTTTTAATCAATGAGGATAAATAAGCCTCTCTGTGTTACTAGAACATCAAACAAAATATACTTCAGTCGATTTAAGCTGTCATAAATGTACCAATTTTTTCATTCCTACAAATACCGTGAATACAATTTGTAGGTGTTTTTCAAAGAACATAGTATGAATCAAATAAATGATTCACATTCAGACTTTATAAAGAACTAAAGCCTATATACTGTTATGAGTGATTTTTCTAATTTGCCAGCCCTCACTTCTCCTCCTTCAAAAGATTCTAAATCTTTACCTTTCTCATCATTCATTCTTTTCTTCCTGCCTCAGGGGATACATGTCCTCCTCAAAGACCAACTATTACAGTTGCACCTGTATTCCCATCTCCTCTGCCACAAACAGGGCCTTCCCTTCCAGGTATCCCCTCTCGAGGCAGTATCTTCACTGTAATAAGGTGTCCTATTTAACAACGTGGGTGCTGGAACCAGACAGTCTGAGTTCAAGTCCTGACTCAGCTATCACTGTTACTACTAGCTATGTGACCTTATATAAATTAAGATTTCATTGCCCTAGTTTCCTCATCTTCAAAATGGGCATAACAATAGTAGCCAATCTAACAGGATTGCTGTGAGAATTAAATAATTATATATATTTAAAGAACTTAGGATATTATCATGACACCAAATAAGTGCTCAACATATGCTACTATCAATTTTCTTAACTGAGCTAGTCAGCCAGAGAAGAACAGAAGGTGGATAAGAGACATTGAGAGAATGATAAAAATGTGAAGTATTCTTTAAAGGACAGGGGAGAAGGAACAAACCTTCTTTAATTTAAGGTAAAAATTAATTTTACCTTAAATTTACCTTAAATTTACCTTAATTTAAGGTAAAAATTAAGAACAGATGACAGTAATGTGAATCTAGTTAATATTATTGACTGTCAATCCAGTTGTTTCACGGCTAGGTATATACCCCAAGAGAAAAGAAAGCATATGTCCACACAAAACCTTGTATACGAATGTTCATAGCATCATTTTCCATAGTGGACAACAAGTAGAAACGACCCAAATATCCAACAATTGATGGGGTATAAATAAAATGTACTATACCTATGCAATGGAAATTTGGTAATTAAAAGGAATGAAGTGCTGATACATGCTACCGCACAGATGAACCTTAAAAACATTATGCTAAGTGAAAGAAGCTAGTCACAAAGGACCCCATATACTATGATTCCATCTATATGAAATGTCCAGAAGAGGCAAATCTATAGAGACGGAAAGCAATTAGTGATTGCCTAGGGCCAGGGGAGGGAGGATTGGGGATAAGGGTGGGAAGCTAAAACGGTACAGAATTTCTTCTTGGGATGATGAAAATATTCTAAAATCAATTGTGGTGATGGCTACATAATTCTGTACAAATTATAAAAATCATTGAATTGTATCCTTTAAATGGATTAGTTGAATGGCATATGAATTATATCTCAATAGAGTTGTTGGAAATAAAAAAATGAAGTGGAGATAAAAGCAGAAGACAATGGTCTCAAGATTCACTGCACTGTCAACATGGTAGATTTTGTAGCGTATCACTTTAGTCCTTTCTCTTTCTAATGCAGAACTGCTTTCTTAAAACTTTCAGTCATATTTGTATGTAGAACTGCAAACTTCAGTATTGGGATTGCTGTCTTATTTCATCATTTCCCCACTATGGACATCTGACAGTTAGTTGGTCCATTTAAGAAGGTACTTTTTTGGGTTACCTAATACTCTGAATTTCAAGGATGTCTCTAAGTCTAAGAATCTTGTGGTATCTATTATGCCTTTAAGACCAAATAAAAGAGCAGAGTGTTAATTAGGTAGACATTAATTTCAGAAGCACTTTACTTTTAAAATATTTTTTAAAAACAGTTAGTGCTAAAGCCTTTGCAAAGCATATCTACTCCAAGGTTGGGAGAAGGACCTGCCTTTTGTAGGAAAAAAAAAAATAATAATAAAGGCTTACTGTGCTCCCACAGTTAGCAAGGCTATTTGCTTTTTGGAGAAGCTATCACTTTTAGCAAATCATATCCTGTTCTCTGATCCTTTGATTAGTCATGTGTACATACAGAACTGATTTCAGTGCTTCTTGACGAGTCTTGCACAACATCATCAAAGGTTTATTATCTCTAGGAACTGAGCACACTTACAATGGGCAGGAAGAGATTTCTGTGATCTACTTTAAAATAAAATACAGGGCATTAATGATTAACCTGTAATCGTCATCAATTTTAATAAATTTTTATATATTCTATTCTCATTCTTCTCTCTCTCCCTCTCTCTTACACACACACACACACACACACACACACACACACACAATTCATTCCAAGGAAGTTTGGACAAAAAAAATACAATAGGTCTCCTTGGATATATATGGAAAACATCATTGAGGTACTGGCATTTGGCCTTTTTTTATCACTTAACACAAGAGATCTGAATAGATCCATGTTCTACATTCACTGAAAGAATTAAATTGTTCACTTTTTGGAAAAGTGTGTGTGTTTGTGTGTAATCAATTTCAATGTACTTCTTAATCAATGATTTGCCAAGAAATTATCAAGCTGCTGTAATTAAGGGGGTAGCCATAATTGAGTGACCTGGTATACGGAACAGAAACTTACCACTAAACATTATACCAGACATTTAAAGCGTATGTCTAAGGAAATGTGGAAAAAAAGTGAGCAATAGGATAATCAGGAAAAGCTTGTCTCATTTTGTGACTTAAAGAGAGTACCTCTACCTTCATGTTAAGAATTGATGCTCTAAAAATTAAATAACTCTTCAAAATCTCATTTTAATTTTCTAATATTTACAGAATTAAGAGAGCCAAGACTATTTTCCTCTGGAAAAAAAAAGTTATTTGTAAATTCCCCTTGCACCTATTTTTAAGGAATTCAGTTATGAAACTGGGGAGTATCTTCTCAGGAAATACTCATCATGGAAAAATTTGGTACTTCTATTCCATCCAAATGTGTGGGTTTTTTGAATTACCTAATTTTCTAATAAAATCAAAACCAAAAAATAATACACCAGAATTTGCCTTTAGACACATTACTTCTCAAAAGATATCACAGGGTTTCTGGTTAAAGAATAGCGATATTTGGCTTCAGAGAGTAAACAAGAGAGAATTTTCTCCCTTTATCTTATGATGTAAATTCATTAAATAAAATAAATTCTAAAAGGCAAATTCTGGTTTTATATAATTCCCAGTTTAGCATGTCGGTCTTTTTCAAAAAAAAAAAAACACTATTTGGTTTAAAAATTGAGAATTATTTTCCTCCTTCTCCATTACTGATACCGTCTACACTGTTACTGAGTAGTAAGTGCCGAATATATGTTGAGTTGAAAGGAGATGTCTTATAAATTGACTCTCCTTCAGAGGTGTTGGCAATTAGACTTGCTACCTGATTTTTTGCAATTGAACAATGAATGATTTTAGACCCTAAGGATATATGCTAGTGCTATTCTCAGGCCTGCCAAACGAATAGTTAGAAATATTTTAAGTCTTTTAAAAATACTGCACACTACAGTTATCAAAATATTCTCACAGGCTGGATGCAGTGGCACATGCCTGTGATCCCAGCACCATGGGAGGCTGAGGGGGGCGGATCGCTTGAGCCCAGGAGTTCGAGACCTGCCTGGGCAACATGGCGAAACCTCGTTTCTCAAAAACCACAAAAATTAGCCCAAGGTGGTGGCACCTGCCTGTAATCTTAGCTACTTGGGAGTCTGAGGTAGGAGAATCACCTGAGCCCAGGAGGTCAAGGCTGCAGTGAGCAGTGATCACGCCGCCGAACTCTAGCCTGGGCGACAGAGCAAGACCCTATCTCAAGAAAAAAAAAAAAAAAAAAAATCCTGACATGCTTTAAATACACCCCAGCCGTAGTTATTGAAAGTTTCCATGCAGTTAACGATTCTGTGATGCCAAGCTATGACTATTCTTACTTTCCAGTAAATGAACATTTCCTTAATAGATGTGGTCAACTGCAGCAATGTCAGTGACTGACAGTTTTCTGCAAGATCAGGTAGCCAGATTCAGGGAGGTGAGATTTCTCCAAGCATCTCTAAGTCCAGTTAATCTAAGTAGCTCTGTCAAGACTTTGGGCTTTACATTGAAATCATTAGCAGAATTGTCAAGAGGAGAGAGGAAAGGAGTGTATTATCAACATATGATGGAGAGAGAATCCCTCAAGTCTTGTAACTAAAATGGATCAAAGTAAGACGTAAAAGATAAAATTAAGATAATAATAATAATTCAAAACAAGATTTTTTTTTAAATCATAAGAAGTAGCAAGTGAATACAACTTCCTCCAGTAGTGGTAAGGAAACCAGGAGAAGGAGAAAGAGACTCAGGTTCTAGGCAGTGAGTAGATTGTGCTTTAGTTGTTCTTGTGTGGTAAATTAAATGCTTAGGGAGGCACATTCCCTCTTTCAGGTCAGCAGGGTACCATTTCGTACATTATTGCTGAGGTACCCTGGTGACCTGAATGAATTAATGCAGCTTCCAAAGGTGCTTAACTTGCAAGCACTGAGAGCTCAGGCACTAGAAGTGATAAATATTCTATTAGTCCTTTCTATTTAATATACCAAATACCCAAACATGCCAGTAAAAAGAAGACTTTTAAAGTGAAAAATCTCTGTCATTGCAGGACACACAGCAGCTAATAATTTTAACAACAGTTTCCCCTTCCTGTTCATCGATGACCCAGTGGGTTTAAGTTCATCATCTCAGTAGACTGCATTCACGTGCACAAACCTACCAGCCAGCTCTTACTGCATCGGCAATACCTTTAAGAAAATCTGCTAGCTTGAAGAAGTGAAAGTGGGCTACTTTCCCATAACCTGTTTTTCCTATCCTCAAATATAGAAGTTTTCTTAATTAAAAAACCTTTTTAATGTGGGCTAGGGGCATGAGCTGAAAAGAGGCCAAGGTTAGAATTCCAGCTCAACCTCTTGCTATCTATAAGGACTCAAGCAAGGTGTTTTTCTCTGAATCTGTTTCCTCATATATCAGAATATAATAATAGCATATAGCTGTTACGAAAAGTATGTGAAGTAATGTACATAAAGAATTTAACTTACATGATTATTGTCACTGTATCTTCTCTCCAAAAAGATAATGCCATTGTAAAAGGGAAAAAATAAGTAAGTCAATTATCAATATGGTTTCACTGTTGACAGATTATCTGGCATCAGGAGGGATTTTTTTGGAAAATTCCTCTGAATAGCCCATAAATTATATATAGACAGTAAATTGCCAACTATATCGATAAATGAGGCTCTTCTTGCAACAGGACATGTAATCATAGACTACAAATCATTATTTTAAAGCTTTAAAAGCTTTCCTCCCAAACTAGAGTTAACTGTCACAGTTGGATTTATCAATGGATCATTTCTTCCCACACTCAGCCCTGTATTCCAATAATTTTATTAGCAGATATACAGGAACAAATAGTTCTTCAACCATAACCTTACTCTGCACTACTCCTTAAAAATTGCTTGATGGACAAACAGAGTCCTAACACTAACTCTTTAAGCAACAGGAGAGAGAAATGTATATTTTATGCTAGTACTTCCAATGAAATAAAGTCTGTAGGAAATTCTAAGTCAAAAGAATATGGTCTCCGTACACTTTTATATTTACGTATGCACATTTAATATATTAAGTTCAAGATTACAAAATTTCCTTAAAGATAAGGAAGATAAAATGTTAATAAAATGATGTAAAACCGAGTGAAATAAAATGCGGTCACAACAACAACTGTTATTATCTGTAATAATAACACTGTAACTGATCATTACAATAATGTATCTTTAAGCAGCACTCTCATTGACCTTATTGTAGGTTGAATTTACAGAGGTTTCCCAAGAGTTATACTACATTTTTATCCTGGTTATTTAAAGGGGTGGATGGTAGTTGTAATTAGATACATTTTGCATTCTTTTTTTTTTTTAGAGACAAAGTCTTGTTCTGTTGCAGAGGCTGGAGTGCAGTGGTGCAATCTCGGCTCACTGCAACCTCTGCCTCCCAGGTTCAAGCAATTCTCCTGCCTCAGCCTCCCGAGTAGCTGGGACTAAAAGCATGCACCACCATGCCTGGTTAATTTTTGTATTTTTAGTAGAGTCAGGGTTTCATCATGCTGGACAAGCTGGTCTCAAACTTCTGACCTCATGATCCAACTGTCTCAGCCTCTCAAAGTGCTGGTATTACAGTCGTGAGCCACCGCGCCTGGCCTGCATTCTTTATTATTTAGTTTTCTTCTTCATATTCTAGGAGATGCACTAGTAGCATCATCCTCATGTTTGAAAACTACATATATGTCCCAACTAGTAGAAAAGCTCTATCCTGCCCTCAAGTTCCCACTATAATCCTTATCTAATCAACTGATCAATGAAGTCTTGCTATGCAATAGGGCAATAAGAATAAGCGAAGATACAGAAGTGACATTATACTACATCTACTGGTGACTCAAAAGACCACTCACAGGCAGCCCTTTGACTAAACATTGCTGGAAAAAAATGCATGGAAACTTTTTGAAACTAGGTCCATAGATTTAACTCTGAACAACTTTAATGTCCCCGACATCTAATCACCAAATCTAACCCATTATATTGGTGAGCAGAATGAGTTAGGAAGTATCACCTTAGAAAATCTTTGTCTCTGAGCAGCACTTAGAAAGGTGGCTTGTATTCCATCACGTCAATGGGACACAGACACCGTATCAGACACTTCAAAACCTTTCACATAGTAAGTGTTCAATAAGTGCTTCTATATTTACGAGAAGTAAAAATTGAGGTATTGTTTTTGTATTCTGCAAACAGAATGGGGCCTTTGTGCCTGTTATACTAATTGCCATCCTCTTGGGTTATAGAATCTGTGAAGGTGTTTCCTCATGGTTATTGGTGGCTGTGCCTTCATGCCTGTCCTTCACTTTTCGAACAAATCAAATCCTCCTATACACTCTCCCGGAATAGGCTGATAATTTGGGGGGCAGGAAGAAAGCACCTTTTAAGGCTTGAATTATCTGAATAATGAACAAATCTCCACATCTAATTGAACTCAACCTGAGCAGAGATTCAGACTCAAGGCAAACTTCGTAAAAACATTTCCAGCAAAGCTCAGGAAGGCCAGATGTTCTGGAAGTAGAACCATGGTTATTATACACATGCCAGCTCCTCCTCACTCCACCCAGGGCCAAGACCCTTTCAGCAGTGTGAGGACTGCTTAACGTATGACTTTGAATGCATTATGTCATGGCATCCCAGCACCCACTTGAACATTTCAGCAATTTTAAACAAGCTCCAATGATGGGGACTATTACATTTAAGCCACAGAAACACACAGGGAGAGCACATTAATTATGAGAGAACACCTTTGTCTGCATTACCTAAATGACCTCAGGGTGGGTGACAAATGAGCAACTTAGCACTTTTGATTAAATCATACCTGCACTTCACATGAAATAGAATGAACACAAGTTACAAAAAAAATGCAATGTGAATCATAAAGTATGAGTTGACATGAATGGGGGTGCCAAATTGTTGACTCTGTTTCTGAGGTGTGGTGTGTTGGTGGTGGTGGTTGTGGTGGTGTGTGTGTGTGTGTTCAGGAGTAAATGAAGAAAGCTCTTAAGGAGGGCCACTGCCCTACCTAACCCCAGTCGCTGACATAATCACTCCATTCCACACAAACATTAGAAATTCCTCCAGTTCAGGCAATTCCTTTTAAAAAATGCATGCTGAAAAGACTTCTAAGTCAATTACACCTTTGGATGCACGACTCTGCTTTTATAAAAAGGCTTCATTCCCCTTAATTAAAGGAACGCTAGTTTTCTGTGGGGAATTAGGTGATCTTGCAGCATGGAATATTTCCATGAAGAGAAGACCTAGGTGGGGTAAAGTAGTAAGAATTTCAGGAAAACAGAAAAGAGCATAACAGTATATTCCTGATGTGTAGGCAGACGGTGGTATTGGTTAAGAAAAGACACACAGAAAATAGAGTAGGAGGGTTCTGACACACTTCGCTTTGTTTAAATTTTGTCTGGGCTTGATAACAATCTCACACAATAAAAATCATTTTATCTATTCTGACATGGATGTAGTAAGTTGCTAATGCCTGGTCTAAGTCAATCTTCCTAGGGATTGATATCTATCTATCTGTCTATCTATCTATCTATCTATCTATCTATCTATCTATCTATCTATCTATCTATCTTTCTATCTATCTCTCTGTCCTTCGATTGACAGATTTTTGGTCATTTTTCTTTTCTGGTATGGTACAAAGAACGTTCTCAGCTCACAATGTAATATATTACTAGACATGTGAATGCAGTGAGAAAGTCCATATTTGTGCTGAAGTAGCCATGTTATAACATATAGCTGTGCTTCAGCAAAAGTCAAGCTTAAAAACAGAAGTAGATGTAGTTGATACTGCTGGCCAATTGCGTTTGTTCTGAAAACACCAGTGATTTATTAGTTGCTATTAGCAAACCAACTCCTCTTTATTTAATACATGTATTTAATAGTTATAAGCATTATGCAAGTATGTACTATTCTACTACAGAAACTGTTTTTTTCAATCTCTGCCCCTGTCTATTTATATGAGAATACAATAGAATAATTTGAATTGTGATTAGTTTTTTTCAAAACAAATCCTGCAACTGGAATTAAATTTCACACTGCATTTCAACCTTGAAATGAACATAAATCCGAAACTAATACAAAAGTGCAAAAATTTCCATATTCAGGTTAATGTTTAGTAACAGAAAAGAATAACTTTTTGTTTATCTCTGAAAACAGCTTTCTTCATCTAAACAAATGACTAGAATAAGATTAAGAAAAACTTGTTTTGGTTTCTTAGATACACACACATATTCCAATTTCTTTTCACACAATGACTTTTATGTAAATGTGTTCCACACAATCTCCTGACCTCCTTTACCATCACACCGGGACAATGACAGTTCAATAATTGAAATGGTACATATCTGGTATATTTGATTTTAAATTGCAAAGTTGGACTCAGGCCTATTGAAATGAAAATACCTGTGACTCTTCGTTAATTCCAAACTGATTGGGCTATTATTTCCTACTAAGAAAAAAAAAAAAAGCACAAAAAGGTAGGTGAACCTAATTATTCAATTTTTTTAATTTTCTTTACACATACTGTTCCCAATATGTCTCCTTGCATTCTCCTCTGTGGGCATCCCCAACACCTTGATTTTAGTTTTTAACCAGGATTCCTTAATCCATAACATGGATAATGAGAAAACCCAAAAAATGTTCCATGGGGAATGTTACACTAAAAGTTACCTAGGACTAAATCCCAAGTGTATTCCTTTGCTCACCATGGAGACAGGCAATTTGTTCACTGCTTTCAGTCAATTTGAAATCCAAATATGAAAAAGGCATTATGGAATTCAGACAGACTACTCTGCTTCACTACTAGCAGATGCAGGAAGGAAAAAAAAGGTAGTATAATTAAGGCTTTGACTTTGAACAAGCAAAGCTGTGAACACCTCACTTATAAATACATATAATATTAAAAGAGCAGCCGAAGTACAGATGCAGCAAGAGTATTTCTATGTCCTGTACCGAATGGTGGTTAGACCAATCAGCTGGCCAGAAAAGTCTTGGCCATACTGAGCCAAGAACAAACTAAACTGTAAATCCGGAATATTGCCGGTTTCATTTGTTCTTCCTCAGTTTGAACGTGTAGTGCTCTGTGGTTTTCATTATATCTTTTACTAGACTCTTTAGAAAAGTTGGAGATAATTTAAGGGGTAGACAAAATTACATTGCATTTTTTAAAATCAAGGCTGGAAGTAAAGGAGTTTCTTTAATTTGTTCCTTAGTTTATTTGTTAATCCATCACTCATTCTACAAATATTTATTGAGAACCAATTATTTTATCAATTGACTAAAATTTGTAAAGAATAGAAACATATGAAATTAGAAGAATATAATTAAATCAAATAAATGGGCTAGCTGAAAAACCACTGTTTTATACACACACACATATATTCACCTTGCAAGATTGACTGTAGCTAGCTACATATTTTGTATTTATTAATCTCACTTTGAATACATATTCAAACATTAAAAGTAAAGATTATGAGCAATCTTCAGTTTCATTTTATTGTTTTATTTTCCTGGAGCAATTTTGTTTCATCAATCAAATTTCTGGAGGAAAAGTCCAAATTTAATAGTGCTTAACACTTCAGAGAATCTCACTTGAAGACATGAGTAAGATTTTCTTAACAGTAACAAAATTGCTTTTAAAAAATTTCTAAGGAAAATAATGCTGCCAAAATGAATATAGCTTTGTTTGTTTTGCAGTCATCATTAGCAATAGGCATAAAGGTATTCTTTTTTTGAGTCCATATGGAAAGATCATCAACACATTCTGCCTCTGGGTTCTTTGCCAAAATACCATAACCCACAAGCCTTCTACCTTAAACATAAAAGGAAAGGTGTTGTTCTGGTCAAATAAAGATATAATTTTTACTAGCACACATCTAATGTTAAAGCTGCCTAAATCCTGCCAAATACATTAAAACGACATCTGTAAAACAGATTTTCATTAAATTGATCAGTTTCAAGTCAAGCAGCTAGGCAGATGATGCTTTTAAGCTAACCTTAACCTTTAACTTTTAACCTCCTTAACCTAGAAGAAGGACACACTTTTAGGTAATGCTGCTTCAGTTTGACAATGCAGGAGGTAAAGTGGCCTATTCAAATTGAAATGACACATCACCACATTTAGTGTTATGAATCAATATGTTGTCAATAACAAGACAAGCTGTTTTCTTGCAGCTCTGTATTTGTCTTATAACTGCTACTTGTCACTTCCCCTTAATGTTTAAATAATTCATGATGCAAAATGATGTAAATTAAACTCCTAATGAAAATGAATTTTATAGAGGAGATTACTGTCTAGTCATTAACTCTGAAACTATTTTAAGTCGAATTTTAATATTTTAGCCATCATTTCTTTTTCCGGGCTCAGGCCAATTTGTTAGTTTCTCATTTAAAAGCAATTAATGTTACTTATGAACCACTTTTATTTTGCCAACACAAGCCAACCAAGCTTGCTAATATCCTCATTACTGCACTTGAAAATCCTCTATGATTCACACCGTTTCTGAAATCACTTTAGAAGTGGAATCCTCAACACAATGCTACTTGGAGTATTTTTCCAGTTACTACTAGAAATAATGAATGCTTCTTGAAAGAAAATGCAAAAGAATTGTCTAATTGTTCAATTGTCTAATACCAAGTCTCAATATCTCAAATATTTATCTCTTCAATCTTCCATTAATTCAAGATACGTTTGTTCAAAGTTTGTTTGCTGACCATATTTAAGCATTACACTGAATAAGAATATTTAGGTATTTAAGAGATAAGCAACTAAAGAAGAGTAAACTTTTATATGATTTATAAGATTTTTAAGGAAAGAGTACACCTTTTGGTTGTGAGATCTGAAGCTCTCTCTGCTTTAAGGCCCTCTTTATACTTATGCTTTTATCTTAATTGGTTGCTACAAATTCAAAGACAACATCCAACTCTCCATGAAAAGGAACTTCAAGAGTAACTGCAGCACCAAGCAAATTGCCCTGAAGAGAATGAGGTGGTCAATCCCTGCTTATGGAATGAATGGATAAACTTCACACACACACACACACACACACACATACACACACGCATACATACATTTAAATTATCATCAAGCAGTTAGATTAAATGTTTTCTGAAAAAGTAAACAATAACACCCTACCTTCCTTTAGGTTCCCACAAAAGATTAAAAAATAGAAAATCTATACATCTATATCTTCTATTCACAACATGTTAATTTAAAGTGTTAGAGGAGCTGCATGAATATAAACACAGTTCATGAATATTCTATATAGCTCCCAGGGTCTAAATCTATTATTTATACAAACTTAATGTTTGTTTTTCTTTCCTAGGTATTCTAAAAGTTTTAATAGGTCAGGTATCAACAGAAAAAAAGTAGACAATTGAACAGTTGTCAACTGTTGCTGCAAAACCTATGAATTATAATACAATTAATTCTTTATATTATATTTTCAATACTGTCAACTTAGAAGCTTTCCATCTCACACTAGGGCCTGCACTCCCTTCAAACTCTGAACGTAACCCAAATCTAATGCTTTCATTATTGATCCACAGAGTGCCAATATCACATGAACAGTGTTACAAATTCTCATACTGAGTCATTAGGATTTTATGCACAGTACATTTATCTAGAATTTGAACTCCAAGAAACAACCCAAACACATAGTACTAGACCAATCCAAATAAATAATTCCTTCACCTAATCGAAATAGCCACAATCTGCTCTTTTCGTGTGTGGTTATAATTTTAAATAGTGTTAGAACAGTCATAGGTTTGATAATCACTGGTTGACTCCTGATAGTATAGTTATCACTGATTTGTAGTATAAATCAATAGATAACACTTGCAAAATGGATTTTGTAATCATATTTAGAGCTTGTTACAATGACTAATGGTTTGCAGTATTTTCTGAATTTTAATATCCTCTAGACAAAAAGAAGTTTTTAATAAGTTACCAAGTTATTCATCATAGTAATGAATGTGTTATATTTGTACATGAACCAAGACAATCAAGACAATCCAGTGA
>NW_016804150.1:2369285-2375958 GCF_001698545.2 Rhinopithecus bieti
AATAAGCTACATATAAATCAGAAACTAAGTCAAATACATGTCTTCTATACAATTAAATTTACATTTCATCTTAAAACCAACAATAACAAAACTATCTAAATTGATATAGCTAATAATATATCATTTGATTTTAAAATTTTATTTTGTTGCTATTGACTATAACCATGACAATGTTTTTCAGTATATTCTGAGGGAATCACTTTAGTTTGTATAGATAAAAAGTTATTTAGATCCTTACGTACAGTGACACTGAATACGATGCTAAGTGATTTCACTGTCATCAATGTCAGACGAGGCCTTTCTTCTATCAAAGTGACCCATTTAAGAAATTTACGATAAAGTTTTATAAGTCCCAGTAAAAAAGACCACAAAAACAACCATTTAACTTAAACCATAGAATTCATTCCAAAATGACTGCATAACAAGTTCACTCACTATAAAACTTCCTTCACCATTTAAGGTGATTTTTATTTAGTGTTCACCAACTTCTGTTCCCTACTGCCAGACATTCTGTTTGTAAAATCACCAAAGTCCTCAAGAAATCCCAGAGAGAAAACCTAACATAGTTTTAATGCTAAATTCAAAGCAATACATACCTGCTGCTCTGCTTAGAATATGTGTACATACACATTTTTGGTATTCTTAGTAATTCACAAGATCAGTGACTTTGATCATGTCAAATCCCTTTTTCAGAACTAATGGACAATATGCAGAAAAGAACTTTTATTAGTCGTTCTGCTTTGCTTTCGTCTACAGTCACTGCTGCCTAAACTCTGCTCTGCTAAATGACCAAACCCACCTACAAGGAGCCTAGCTAATGAAAGGGGGTGCTTTCTGAACAATAGAAGAATTCCTTTGCATTCAGAAAGCAGAGTTCCCATTAGAACCCAAAATCAGAGAGGCCAGTTTTACCTCTGTTTTTTAGCCCTCTTCTACGGTCCAGTGAGACAGTGTTTGTGAAATGATTAAAAAGAACGTGATCTGATCAAGAGGACAGAATAATGGGAAAGGAATGCTAGGTTAGCTACTCTGCTAAGTGCTGGGAAAGAAGACCAGTGGGCTCCTTAGCCTATTGTTTTTATTCTCATCTGTTCTTTAGCCATCTCATAACACTTTGAGTCTTTATTTACTCCGTTTTATGTGGGTTAAAAGTTGTCCACTTACATGATAATTTGGTAACTAGTTACAAATTTTAAAAAATAGAAAATAGATAAAAATCCTTGAATTATATCAAGTTTCCAAAAGGTCATCACTGTCTCTGCTGTGGCCTTTTCCCCATTCCAAATCCTCTATCAATATGTCATAGTGAGTTAGGCAAAGACAAAAGAGAGGCACAGTGTGAAAACGGCACATATATCTAATCCTGACAAAGCAATGAATAGACCTTCACAAGTATAATTATACTTGTTTATTTGTTGCCACGTACAGAGAACTGATGAAAAAATCCATCAAAGTGGTATTATGCAGACACCAAGAGCTTCTTTTCTTTGGTTGCTAAAGCCACATTGAGGGCTTAATACATATATGATATATGAGTATAAATTGCAGAAGAAAGAAAAAAAAAGAATTTTGCGCTAGATTCTTTTTTTTTTTTTTTTTTTGCATCAGTTGCTGACAAATCTTTTGTGTACAAGGCTGCATTAGTTCTCACCGCTATTGCTACCTCACTTTTACCCAAGTTGGAATTCATAATTATAAACTACTGTATAGAAGCTTTTAAAAGGGTGTGGTGTGCGAACTCAGAGAAGAGGGTAGGAGAATTGCCTGTTTCTCAGTCTCTCTTTTGATATATCATAACACAGGTTATATGTTATATGGAACACAGGTTCCACCTGTGTGGAAGTACCAGTTACATCAGGTACATCTTTGATCTCAGTCTTAAGTTGGTGCTAGTGTTTCTCTTTAATTCATCTTACTCTGCTATTTGCTTATTTTGGTATATGTGGAGTATTTCATGAAAGATTGCATAACTTTTTTCCCACTACAGTATTAAAAACATTAGCAAGAAAGATGGCAAATGCAAGGATGTAAAAGGATAGAAAATATTAAGTAAAAAAGGTTTCAAATCCAACTATTAGGGAGTCATTATGTTCCAATGGACACTAAATCAAATAACTTACAAAAGGAGATTTTAGAGGTGGGGTTGGGTAGCCAAACAAGCTTTTTCACTTGTAAGACAGAAATATATCAAAGTAAATGCAATCTGCATAGTTAATGTTTGTGAGCTTTACAATTTAAAACAGAAAAGCTGTAATTTTTCTTTGCTGGCAATCTGGAAACACTCTGGAGTTAATTACAGCTGATTTGGAGTGAACCACACAAACAAAGACCAGTCTATGTCCAGACAATTATACTGCATTAACCAGCTTAGAGCTTCCTGCTGATGTTTCAGGGCTCTTCTGTTACACCCTCCTACCTTCCCAGCACGAGAGAAAATGCTTCTGCAAGAAGGAATTAATGAAGAGAACTGCAAAAGAATGTGTGACGACCTCTCCTGACACGGCAAAAACTTTCCACCCATGTCACGACAAAGGGGAGAAGGTAATTAAGTTTGAATAGAAGGGTGTAACCAAATATATTCAGCATTTAAAACAGGCACATTTTTTAAATAGAGAAAGTTTACAAAGACAAGTATGAGTATGTGAGTCAACTAAGTCGTTTTTCCCTGTTTTCCTCTCGTTTTTCTCATTTGTGTTAGCTAGTCAATGAAGATTTGTTTTCTTCTCTGTAAATGGGACCCTGTGATTAAGAGTCTTCTTCTCCCTCTCTCATTCTTTTCTTTCTCTTCCTCTCTTCCCACCCTCATTTTCCCTCATTCTCTCTCACATCACTAAATCTGTATAGACTGTATATAACAATTACGTAGCATTAAACATATGTGATGAAGAACTAAAGAGAAAAGGTGCACTTTACCAATGTGCACAATAGCTCTAAATTTGAATAGTTGTGGGAAATAGGAATTTTATTCAGTTTTCTTCAAAACTTTAATCAAACTCCAGCTACTTTCCTTAGAGAGGAATCAATAATCTCTCCTTAACAAAATTACACTATTATATGACTCATTTTATTTGTTTGCTTCAGGAAAATTTTATAATCAGTGTGCAAGATGGACCCAATAATTTAGCTCCCCTCTGTAAACAAACTTTGGTACTTGCAACCAATCTAGTTGATTTCTAATTTTCTTATTCATTCTAATTGAAAATGAATAGTTTGCATTGGTGTGAGACAAGGACATGAACTGTAATTATGTTCAGTGCCTCTTTCTGATTCTTTCTTTGATACTGTTTTGCTAGTATTCCAGCTGACATTAAGGCTTTGTAGTGATTGCTTCATTAAAGGTTAAGGATGTCCTAATCAGCTAAAGTATTACTAGAAAGCTGTTGTTTGCCAATACTGAGAATATACCGACTTTTTTTTCCTGTCTTTATTGAACAAAAAGGTACTTCCAAATGCCAGTGACCCAGTCATACTTCAGCATTAATCATCTTCTTTTTGGCTCATCTATGCAAAGTAGGATTAGAATTAAATGACTATATGATCCTTTTAATTTTTCTTCCCTAAATAAATATTAATCCATAAATCAATCAGGTACTATAATAAAATGCATATAAATATACACTGAAGTTATGAAAAGATTGTGTAGATTATACTTACATTTACAGGGATCTCAATAATGGACAGGATTATTTTCCTTTCATGGACTCCCTCCCTCAATTTCTACCATATCTGAAAGTTCAAGTAAATTACACTGCTAAACATGAAGCTTTAACACAGAACACTTTAGTTCTCCTTGGAAAAACATGAACTGTGTCAATCATTTTTGGAATTTATAAATCACAGTTACCATGTTTTTCATATGTTATATTGTTCGTCTTTAAGATGTAACTGACTAATCTCTCTGGCATATGCATAATCTAAGAGTGTGTAGTTGATAACCTTTTAAGTTATCACATAAGAACATTTAAAAAATTAATCTTAATTGCTTTTATTAAGTTATATATAACTGTAGACTATTTGGCTTCAAAAAAAGATATACCAGACTAGTAAAAACCAGTGCACATACAATTTATTTTATATGTAAAGATATATGAAAGGCAATGTAAAGACAGTATATTTTAACGTGCGTCTGTAGTTTTTCTCCTTTATCTATTCATATATGAAATTGATTATTGAACTACTGGCAACCAAATATTTCAAAGAAAAAACAATTGTATAATTTTTTCTATTTCACAGTCCCTACCAATATGATCTCATAACCAATATAACAGTAAGTATAATAGTGTAGGCACTTTTTTAAAAAAAAAAAGTCATTTCTTGCAGGCTAAACCTACCATAATTATCTTCATAAAATCAATCACAGGTCAAGTATTCCAGCAAACATTCCTATTTCTTGAGCAATGATTTCAATAATTTTACATGATTTCAAATAGTTTCACTGAAGAAAGTTATAGGCATAAATTCTTTAAATCACTACCAAGTGCATCTTACTATATAATACTCTTAGAATCTACCAAATACAAGTGTCTTTTTACATCCCATGTAAATATTTTAAATAATTTTATATTAAAAACCACATTAGGACTAGCATAATAGAGAACATAAGTAGAATGCCAAGTTTTCTTCTGGATGAAATATTGTCAAATTTATGTTTGATCTCTGAGATTAGTTGTTATTTTATTGCTATTATGAAGAGGCTTTTGTTTGGGGATTTTTATTTAGGTTTTTTTTTTTTTTTTTTTTTTTTTTTTTTTGGCCTGAAAGTTAATTTGACTGCTGCCCATCAGTGAAGTGAGCAATTCAGTAATTAGCTTTTGTATTTTAAATGTATGAACTTTAATTAGATTTCATTATAAACAAACAACCGTCAACCATAATTATAAGCTCCTTGGTTTACCCACATATTATCCCTTTTCAAACAAACTTGATGTCAGACAAATTAAAATCAAGCAGCCAGCAATTTTGAGTTGAATTTTACATGATCTGCTGGTAACCTGATTACTTTAACTTCAATATCATTACAGGAAAAGTATCTTAGGAAAAATAATTACAAGAATTCCAACAGGAGACAAGCTTAATTGTATTGATTCAAAAGATGCATGTTCAGAGGAACCATGTTGAAGAAATAATGTTATCTCAAATCTACAGTTTCTATTAAAATGAAATTGTCCAGCATAAAAGAAGCAATTTAAGATTAGTGTCTACAAAACTAGAGATACTAAACTAACTAAATAATAATCTGGGCCCAATTATGTTGTACTTTACGTAGCAAAATATCAGTGTGGAGAAACTACAAGTCATGAGGTTTGCAGGTTTATTTACTGACTGGTGTATCTATTAGGACCAAGAACAAGTGGAGCTGTCAGGACATAATGAAGGTAAATGATTAGTTAGCACCAAGCTTGAACTCTTCTTCAATGCAATAAGAGTTAATTAAAGTTTACCACCAAACATCAACCAAAGCAGGATGTTGATCAGGTTTCAGCATTAAGTGCAAACAGACAATAGTTGGCAGCAATTAGTGCAGCTATCAAATGACATGCAATGATAATTATACATTTAAAACAGTTAAAGAGCTGGGGGAAAAAACTAATCAGCCTCTTTGACGACAAATACTCAAAGGGCAGGAAACAGGTATCAGATTATTTCACTTTAACACTGTAAATCAATAGAATTAAACAAGAAAAGGTTGTGTGGGTACATTATCTGAAAGAGAACAGTTAACTGGACCTAAAATGAAATAAATCTGCTAGTATTGGTCTATCAAAGATAAGAACTTCTGCAGCTAAAGAAAATAACTTGCTTTTCAATTAAAGTTTCAGAATTAAGTCTCTGTAAAGAAAATTTAGCTTCTTGGTTTTGTGTAAATTCAGCAATGCAACAAGTATTTCATCATAATTATTGTTATTTAAATTAAGTATTAACTTCCATTCTACCATAATGTCAAAAGTACTTTATGCCTGAATGTTATCTTTGTGTACTCCAATATTATCTACCTGAAAACTTTTCAAATGGATGTTAAGATTGAAATTCTTTTAATGCAGCTAAATTTAAAACAGAGGCCACATACATATTTAGTGGTATATTACACAGGTCTTCCTTGATACCATTCAAACCTATGACTTCAGTCTTGAAATTGATGAACCTGTATACAGCATATCCCTTAAAAGAATTTTATTAATCACCTCATTCTTTTCCATAGTTTCTGGCCTGTAGCCTGGAGAATGTCTCCAGAAATGTGCTCATCCTCATGACCCTCACCTCCCCATTTTCCCAACTAATTCTGTTGTGCTAAGGATTTGTACATAGTGTTGGCTAATCCCAATATTTCCCTGGAGCAAAAACTAAGCCATGGCCGACTCCCAGCACAAAAATGTCTCTCTCCAAAAGCCCTTTCGCCCCCTTCAGCACTCATACACTCATTGGTCCTGACATTTTCACTTCAGCCGTGACAAATGAGTTGATGACTCTGATGTGATTGCACGGGAGGATGGCTTTATCTAAAGATATATCAGTAACTCTCATCGCCATCTCCTAATATGGGCTTTTCTGGGTTCATGTAATGTGTTGCGAAAATTTGAGGAAAAATTTTTGTAAATATAGGCAATGTAAGTAACAAGAGACCAACTTCATCGAAAGAAGAAAAGGGAAGCCTGAGTGGACAGGATGGTTGGGG
>NW_016804150.1:2379808-2390661 GCF_001698545.2 Rhinopithecus bieti
GCGGAGGGTGGGGGGCGGGTTCAGGGGGAGGGGAAAAAAAAGACTAACATTAACTAAATGATGCTCTGGGGATTTAAGTAACTCTACTCAACCTCTGCCCCAGTGCAAACTAGCCAGCTGACTGTCTCTCACAGGTCCCTTCCGTTCAACATGGGCAGCTGGAGCAGAGCATAATTTGTTAAGTGGCACAAATGAAGTTTCTCAGATAAATATGGTTTACCAATTGGCAGGCCAACCAATTTCCTTGTTTTTATCACAGGGTGGTATCTATTTTATTCTCAAACCCTTAATTTCTTATGTTACTAAATCTCTTTAAATTCACTTTAGTCGGGGAAGGGATTATCAAAAACAATTCCACTTTGAGATCATTGTATTTTTCAATTAGAAAGAGGCAATAGTTTCCTTCCAAACTATTATTAAATGTGAAACTTTTAAGCTCTCTGAAAAGGAGAGCCTTTCCATTTAGCATAAGCACGGCAACCTTTAGGTTACGTTAGAACCCAAGTTCCAGTCACATAGTTCTTGTTATGTACACGATAGAGTTTACAGAGTAGATACTTGTTATAACCTCTTCTCTCAATTCATCTGAGGAGACACAGCCAATCAGAGTCAACTCTAGCACAACAGACTTCTAGAAAAGAGGTCAGGCTTTGAGGTAAAGTGCTATTCAGTCTTGGACCATGCAAGGAGCTCTTTATTCCTGTTCTTATTGGCATCAGACCGCCTTACTAGAGTAAGAACAAAGCCAAGTGCTCGTGTGAGGTTTATGAATAAATCAGAGGTGAGCCACTTTAAGTGCTGCCCATGATTTCCTTGTTGACAGTGAGCACTTAAACAGGCTTCTATGACCAGCAACTTCTGGCAAACCATAATGATTCCTAATCTGCACCCTGCTTCATTTCAAGAACTAAATGACCCACCCTATTTTTCCTGCAAGCTTTCACCTTTCAGGCAATTTTGGTCCTATCTCTAACAGTTTACCTTTATAATCTCAGAGCACCCAGCACAGGAATTGTAATAACTAAAAACTTCCTTTGCTTGGAAAATCTCACAAATAAAATAATCTCCAGCATAAGCATAACAAATTATTCTCATATTAATATTATATAATTTTTGGATAGGGAGAAGCTAAGCCAAATAAACTGAAGAGGACACACACATGCACACACACACTCAATTTCTTCAGCTGCACTCTGTAGTTATGTGATGTTTCCCAGGAATTTCCATGAGCTTCAGTTTCCGTATTGGTTAAACAAGGGGATTGTGCTATATCCCTTCTGACTGCAACAATCTATGGTTCTAATATAAAAACCCATTTAGATTTCTCTGTAAGATGGTTTGCTCTGTGGAATTTCCCAAAACAAGAAACAAGTCCAGTTGTTTCTAAGGTGATTTTTTTTTTCAGTACCTAGATTTCAGGAGGAAAGGCAGATTCCAGTAGTATAGTAAACTGAAGTTTTCTATTTATGTTTTTAATTATCATTCATTTATCCATTCATTCATTCAACAGGTATTTACTGAGCACCAAATATTTGCCAATAGTATGTCCATCACTGTGGATATAGTGTTTAAACAGAAGTGGGTGCTACCCTCATGGAGGCTGCAGTTTTGTTTGAGGAGACACTTAAACAAGCATCATGAAAAATGTTAAGATGCTAATTGCTTTCTCTACATGAATTATATCCTTATATTGATTAATATTAAAAAATGCTTTGTCTTAAATAAATGTACTTCAAATGAAATGTGAAGTCCAGGGCCTCTTATAAATATGACTAGAATATAGGCTATGCATACACTTTTATTTTTAAGAAGTGTTATGAACCAAACATATATAAATATTAAACAATAATCAAATACAAAATTAGAAAATTATAATCCAAATGCACTTAGATTTCCCATAAAATTATAAACAATAATTTTAAATGTGTATCTTATATGTATCACAATAAAAAATGTATCAAAAATAAACAGATTAAAAAAACAGAACTTTAGTTTCCAGGTGGTTCAAAAAATTGTACTTATATATATTAACTCATCATGAATTTAACCTCTTTAAACTTGGATAGTCCTCCAGAATAATGCATTATTATAAAACAGTAAAGGACTGTGATTCCCCAAGAGATAAACCAGATGGAGACCCACAAGTTAGTTATAAAATAACCTAAGAAAATTTAAAGTTTCATAATATTATTGGATTATTAATACCTGGATCTCTTCTCTAGGTTGGTATAAATTTTGGTCAACAGGATACCATGTAATAGTATCCATTCCCTTTTCTTGGCATATGAAAATATCACCAATATCAAGTATATAATATCATTAATACCAAGCACATAATCCAGTTTTGGAAAATCCTCCAATTCAGTGGCTTTCAAGCAAAGGCTTTCAACTTCAAGACTGAAATAAGCATTACAGTCATTTCTATTATTGTATTTAATGGAGGGTCTGGAATCTTGAGTTCATGTGGATAGACCAAGGTCTGAATTATTGAAAAGCTGTTTCTGTCTTAATTTGCTTCTTTAAAAAAAATGAAGATTCAGAAATGCATTAAATACCGAGAAGCCCCTCAGGACCAAACCAACTTGTAGTGATCGAGTGGCAGATAAAGATGTGGAGGAGCATCCACCTGTCAACCTAGATGCCATTTGGGTACCTGTCAGTGAGAAAATATGAAAAGAAGGATACTACTCCTTTCCTCCACCTCTTAGACATATCCATTGCCAAATTCATATATTTTTCTTGTAGGAGAGAGGGGAAACTCTACTCAAAATATCTATGTAGACTTGCTTTATCAAATGCTCTTTAGTTGATCATTACTTTAAAACAACTATTGGGAAAAAACAAAAAGGGAACTTTTGGATCAGTTGTCAGGTCCTGCCACAATCACTTATTTTAACATTCACAACACTTTAGTCTTATGTAATCTCTACAGCAACCCTGATATACAGATGAGAAAACTGAGGCTCAGGAAGATTAAGTAATTTGGACAAGGGCACCCACAACAGAAATGTAATCCAGGTGTCATATAGGTTGAATAAGATTCCTATTAAGCATTGGGTTGCCAACAAATGTAGTAGATGTTAAAATATCTAAAATGTAAGTTTAAATAAAGTGATTAAAAAAAAAAAAAAAGGAAACCAAAGTAAGCAGAATCAAAAAATGTCTGGTCTTAACTAGGTGTCATTCTTTTTGTATATTATGCTGCCTCGAAAACATCACAGCCTTGACTTCATATCCTTTCTTTACACAGAAGTGAAGCCTTGTTCTTGTTCACACCATGTTTATGATTGTGATAAATACATTTTAAGTCACTGAAATCATCAGTATTTTATGAATCGTAGGCTCTTCTTGTCCATTTGGAGCACCTCGTGTAACTTCCTGCTTAACACAAAAATATGTTTAACAGTCACAATAACAAGAGACCATCCAGATTCTACTTGTCTCCTTTCGATAAGAGAGCTCACTCTCTCAGACAAGACAGGTTATCATGCACATTTTCCTTTCCTCCTCTTCACCATCTCCACAACCTTCATATTCATTCATTCAACAAACATTTTTCAAATAGCCAATACAGTTGAGTGACCACTGGTCCTAGAGTTTGAATATGTCAGTTCTTGTCTTGACATTTTCCTACCTTGCTGGGCAATCAAAGATAACTTATCTTTAATTCAATAGCCCATATTTTAAAATGAGCTAGTTGAACCGAACGATGGTAAGGCCACTTCCCAGACTCTGGCATTTTGGTAATTTCTAATTGCCTTACCTCCCTAGCTGCTGTTTTCTGTTGAGATTATATTGGCCAATTCTTAGAAGATGAAAGTTTAGCCTATGAAGGGAAAATTTCACAAGCTACCACTAGGAATGCATCTAAAGAGGAAAGAAAGACCTAACACGGAAAGAGGGTAGATGTGAGTGTGTGTGTGTGTGTGTGTGTGCGCGCGCGCGCGTGTGTGTTTGTCTGTCTGTACATACTCTAGTGAACAGGAACGTAAGAGTGTTAGGGATGATGAAACACAGTTGTATCCACTAAACCAAAAGGGAAGATTAATTCTAATTTTCAATTAATGGGCTCAGGAAATCTTAAGTATTAATTGCGTTGTTCCAAAATTTATGGTATTTTAAAAACTACTAATCACTGTATTTTTGAAAATCCACATTAGCAAACTATTTCAGGTTTAATGAAAATAACATGGGAAATGTAAGAACAATTGGTCTTTTTCAATCTATTATTCCAAGCAGACAAACGTTAAGATTCCTCAAAACTTCCCTCTTAAGAAGTTATGTTTCATTTTGTTTTTAACAATATAACCAGGTGGCATACACCAGCTTGTATGTTTTTGTATTTTGACATTGTTAGAGCTATGGATTTCTTTTCTTCTTTACAGTGAAGGAAAAGAATTTTATGGACAGTTATAAAATGCATATTTTAACCCAAAAGTCAATTTTCCCTGGTTAAAATGATTTAGACCTGAGTAAATATTTGCAGAGTGATTTCCTTTTTATAGCTAGAACACAATGAAACCTATAAATGTTGTCTTTAGAGGTATGTCCTATAGTGCATACCATTCAGTAATTATCATCTGAGCACTGCTGTGTCCTCAAGTCAGACAAACATTAGAAATGATCTATTATCTGAATTATGATGCTGGTGTGTGAACCCCTGACGTGAAGGACCAAAACACTTACTCACAACTTTTCTTGGACCATCAGGACATTATGATGTATTAACTAAGTCAGTCTGCCCAAATTCTTAAATTGTATTTGTTTATTTTATCCAGTCTCTAGAATGTTAAGGTGGTTAATTATATTAGAGATAAGCTGCCTACTAAATATGACTTTAGTGCCAAAGTCATATTTAAGTCGAGTGCATAAACTCAAATATGCCTTAAAGTGGCAAATATTTTATTCTATTCACAAACCTCTAAAAGAAAAGGAAACGAGAGAGCAGCCATTCTTGAACTGAGGATTGTATGTCGAATGTGAAACCATATCAAACTTTCAAGGCAACTTGTGAACCTCTGAAACTAGGGAATTAACAGAACATCAAGTCCAGCAAGATCACAAGGGGCACAATCCTTATGCAAGAAAATAATGCCACTGAGCCCTCATTAAAAGCCCATTTTGTCTTTAGCCATCAAAGACTGTGAGTGCACTAAGATCTTGGTTATATCATCAGGGATAACTAAAACAAGTGCCAAGAGAAATTGTGCACTTTTAGTTCTCACATGTGTCCATCTGTTCACATATAAACATATATTCTGCTTTCTGTCTGATTTCTAAAATCTTGATATCAGAATACCGTGGGCTTTTGCCCATTTCATAAGAATGTAGACATCACATAAGCTACTATTAACCCATGTGTGATCCACTTCCATGGTGGCTGGAAAACTGCCAGTTACAACACATGGTGCCTGGTTAACAATGTCTTAAAATATAAATGAATTTATTTTTTAAATTAACACATTTTCTTATGGAAATACCTTAATAAGCCCTTCTGCATGTAAAAGAATAGCCTCCATGTGGATTTTTTTGTTCTTTTAAGACTTTTTTCAAGCATATCATAAAGTTAACCATAAAAGTTTCTGAAGCAATCCAGAATTTCTTGACAAATTTTAAAAGGACTCTAGTAAAAAATTTGGGGACTGTATAACATAGATCAAACAGTTTTCCTTTACAATATGCTGTACTCAAGAGTCAACCCTTACACTTTAATTTATGTAAAAATACTTGTGATTTCCCAAGTTTCCATCTAACCATCTTAATAGTACCTCCACAACAAAACTGCTAAAGTGATGAGGCAAATGGAAGTTCTAAAATCTAGCAGCAAACAAGTTGGGTTAATATCTGATGAAATCTTTTAGTCCTGTTCTGAGGCTGCCATGATCATTAGTGGTGACTTCAAACGTGAAAGAGCTTGTTTAAAATGTATACATATAAATAATTATCTGCACTGTATTTGATTTACATATGTACAAAAGAACCAATTCCCACTTTTGAAAGAGTCTTAACACTTATGGTATTTTAACTGTCCTAATGATGGTTGAAGAAACATCATTAAGAGTGTTGATCACATTGTCAACTGATAACCAGTTACATCCCTAACTAGTGACAGGGGACCCTACTACAAACGTCTCCAAGAGTGAACTTATAATACCTAGACACTTTTAAAGACCTATCTCTAAATAAAATACACAATACACCTACAAAGCAACATGAAGACTGCATTCAGAACTTCATGAATTAAATCTTAAGAAAATACATCTGTACCCTCTTCTCTCGCTTCCCAGCCACAAAAGCTGATAGGCCACTTAAAACACTTAACATTGCCAAAAGTCAGATTACACAACTCTTTCCCAAGTGAAGTGTTTCACCAATCGAGATAGTTATTTATAGCCGATGTGGTAAAATACAGACACTTTATATTCCATCATTAACTGAATTAAATATCCACACCATACTATTGGCTCTTCTAAAATAATTGTTTTTGCCAGCAAAGTGCTGGGAATTCCTGATACCCAATAGTCAATATTTGGCTAGCCTGGAATGTTTCTGAAACTCTTCTATATACAAACCTCTGTTGATCATCTTCTAGCTGCACTATTGTCATACACATTACGTCCCAATGATGATGAAAACACAGCATCTTATAAATTTGCTGAAATCTGAACCCCTGCTTGTTTTCTCAAGTCTTGGACAAACATAACTTTAGAGAGAGCGGAGCACAGACATAAAGAAAGAGAAGCCTGCATTTTCATCTTCCTTTCATCTTAGTCATTCAGTCAGCCATTCAGGACCCTATTCAACAGAGCTTTTCATTATGCAAAAAAATGCTAATCCTTTTCCGATGCTTTCACACTTGTATAAACCCCCATTCCTTCAACTGAAAAGCAATTATATCAGTTTACCTTTCTGTCAAAAACAGGATTAATATTCCAATAACAGAATCTCCTTTCTTTTCCTATCTTTTTGCTTTAGGAAACTAGAGATTATTAGTAGAGGCATTCTTAGAACAAGAATCTATTATTTTAAATATGATTATGTTAACCAATGGGTGGACAAGGGAGAAGAAGAAGAAGAAAAGTCCTTCAGTTACTGCAGAAACTCTTTTCTGTGACAGAAGTGACCTTCCTTTTACAGATGCCCAAAAAGAATGAGACTCACTCTGGTCTATTAATCAGAAACAAATTATGAAAGAATGTAGCTGGACTGGTTGACACTATCCCGTCTTGGGAGACTCAGTAACAGCCTAGTAACAATGTCCTCTTCATGGGTAATGAACAGCCATGACAAATGGAGCAGAGAAACTATTTATTTGCATATGCAAATTCTCACACAAGGGAAACATGTACAAACAAGTGTCATTGTAAGGTGGATTAGGCAAACAACGCTTTCTTTTTAGGACATTCTGCAGCCCAGAACATTAGTCAGCACAATTAAACCAGTCTCCATGGAGACTAATGAAATTTCACCACGGTATGAGTTAAATTAGATAGCTAGTTATGTGTTTCCACAATCCAACTTGAAATCCATTATTGTTT
Organism: Rhinopithecus bieti; assembly: GCF_001698545.2. NCBI lineage: Eukaryota > Metazoa > Chordata > Mammalia > Primates > Cercopithecidae > Rhinopithecus > Rhinopithecus bieti. The sequence continues at coordinate 2,387,347 of NW_016804150.1, forward strand.
CAGAACAATACTGCAATTGTGCCTAGCTGATCTTTGCCAGCTCAACAAGCTCCTAAGTTGACAATTTGCATATGTTAATATAATTAAGCACTAATTACATGAAACTTGTACATATTCACATGCACTTTCCCTGGGCGCTTCTCAGTTTGAACCTTGGCCAAGTCTTTAACCCTTAGAGTGGTCTTAGAAGAGGGGGGAAAACCCTCTCCCTGTGGGTACAGCCCTTAGGCAGACACAGAAAGGCTCCTCATTTATAAACACAAAGCTTAACCTGGCTTCTCATATTTCTAGCAACAATGACAGAACATATTTTGTGAGAGTGCTAGAGACCAGGGATAAGGAAAATGAAGAGAGGGGGATGGATTAGTCTTTAAAGACTCATAACGAGTATCTTCTCAAAGGAAGGCAGGAACATTCATTTCAAGAAAATGTTAAGAAAGAATTTGTTCTCATTGACATTGTCGAACACCGGGAGATGAACGTGGTTTGACAACAGCAAAAATAGCAAGTAGGAAAGGGAAAAGGAGTCAGCAGCACCTAATGAGCTTTACATAAATATATGCAGAGGCAATTAAGCAATGTTAATTACTATGACAGCAGTTAATTGAATATAATTAGATATTTTAAGCCACTGAATAAAGCATAGTTAAGATTAATTTTATTGAGATTAATTGTAAATAAGGATAGATTAACGCTGTGTTTTGACAGGCATAAAAAGCAGTTCTGCAAATTAAGCAGAAGCGTGGCCACCAGTCCAAAAATCATATATTATTTTAATGTCACACCTCAGAATCATCTCCTCAATAAACATGACTTTTCAAACCCAAACAGACAGGAATCTTGAAGAAAAACAAACAGCTTGCAGAGATTAAAGAGGCTTTTGTCCTTTTTCATGTGCATTTCTTTTAACAGACTAAATTAAGCGAGTCTGGTGTACGTTTTTTAGGAAGGAACATTTCACACTGAATGGAAAAAATGTTCTATCACATATGAAATTCGTGCAGCTGTGCGGAACTTGGTCCAGAGGGTTTAAGACTATAACACACCATCAAATGATAGACAGTAGGCCCTCCCAAGATTATGTGATAAAGTCACAATCTTTTATTTTGACCTCCCTCCAAATTTCTGCTTTGTATTCTTTCCAGTTAAGTCACATATTTTCTTTCATAATTTTCTTTCTCTAAGAGGATAAAAAGAAACATTGCACCTACTAAGTGCTAGAAACAGAATGTAAAAGGAATTGAAGAAGGTTTCATTTAACATAGATCAGCTAAGTCATTCAGCCACAAAATGCAGTGACAGCTATCACAACAATGTATGCAAATGACACCTCTGGATTATTACTTTCATAAACAATGGTTTCTGAAAATATTTCTTAGGAAAGTATTGCTAATTGAAAAATCCTCTGCCCCAATAGTTTCACACCAAGCTAATTCATGCATACTCTTTAAGAAAATTAACACAGTCCTCAAGAAAGCTGAACAAATCATTAATAAGAAAGGAGCTTCAATTGATTTTGAAATAAATCAATAGGTGATTAACATAATATTTTTAAAGCAGCAGAATGTACATATATATTACATAAACGTATATATTATATTTTCAATACCTTTTAGTTCTTAATCGAACAAGGGCTTTACACTATTGAGTCTGGGTCTACACTGCCTCACAACTTCTTTAGGATGTCTTTAGTCTTTATAACGAAAATCCTAAAATGGTCTATGAAACAAGACTACAACAAGCCATTCTGCAGTGAAAGATTTTAAATCATCCAGCCTCTTCTAATAGACTTGAGACTTATTGAGGTAGAAACCATAAAAAATGAAGAAGGGAAATTTAATCCCTGAAATATTGATTTGCACATTAATATCATATAGGCAGAGGGCAATTTGGCTTCGTGGAAATGACACATTGTCGACCCTTGGTGAAGTCAGAGCCAATCTAACTGCTGAACATGTCTGAATCTCAAGAGTTATTAAGGGCTTCCCTTCTTGCCTTTATGACTTTTCTTCAGCCTACCAATGCAATCTTAAATGTATTATCTTTAAGAAATAATTGTAAAACCTCAGGGGTTTTCCAGTTAATGGAAGGGAGGCCAAACCACATCAGATTCTGAAATGCAACATTAAACCCTTGCAATCAACAAAACCACCTCAATTCTCATCCATCCAGTGCAGGATCTAATATTGTTATTAGAGATAATCAAATTTCATTGTGTAAATTTAGGCTCATGGTCAGAATGGAAGCAGCAAATTCTGCAATATTAAACGGTGATTTTCTCAGCCTCCTTTATGTTTTCCTTTGATGGTGAAGCATCTTTTAAAATAATCCAACTAGCTCAAAATTAATGAACAGATTTGGACTCATTTGCTAAAAACTGCAAAATATTATAAAAGCGCTGAACATGTTTGCCTCATTTTTAACTTTAAGTGGCAACTTTCACTTCATTGAACCAGAGTCCACTATCCCTGTCTAACCCCACAGTTGGTGCTATTGCTTTGACTTACACAGCTGGTTTACCTGACCTTTCTTTGTTCCTTGGGTACATTTCACTTTTCAGATTTATGATATTTCCCCCATATTTCATTGACCCTATCTTCATTGCCATAAACATGAAAACACCTGAATATGAGTTTACTTTTTTAAAAATCCAAAATCAGCCAGCAACTGAATAAAAACACAGTGATGCTCTCCTTAGTTTATGCCATAAATATTAAAACCATTTAAAAAAATAACTGTATAAACCTTATGATCCCCACACTGAAGCCAGGTGCAAGAGGTTAAAACAGCTGGCTAGCCATCTTTTATTTTTGTGTGCCTTCCTGCTGATTGAAACCACAAACCTTGAAAACTATCAAATATTCCCTTAAGAATATATTTTTTTTTAAGATGAGGAAGGAAAAAAGAAAACCTCCATTCTCTTTAATATGCTCCTCAGTGGAAAAGGAAAACTCCGAAACAGTCAGTCACAGAGGTAGTGAAATAATTCTGAATATCTCCTTTCTGTTTTATTTAAACCATCCTTTTCAGCAATTTCTATACACAATTGTTTGTATTCTTCAGTTAGTAAAGAAGAAACAGAAAAAAAAAAGAAAAAAAAAGCAGAAAGTCTGAGTTTGCTCAGTCAGTTTTGCCAGTAAATACAAAGTAAAACAAGTGTTGATGGCACCGAGAGTGTTACATACCCGGGCTGTGTTTTTGCATTGCTCTCAATGGAAGCGATCGATGCCCGTGTCACTGTCGCGTCCCAATCGCAGCCAAGTCTCAGCCTTAATCTAAGCAACACCCGAAAAGGCAGCGGCAGCCGCAGCCTCT
>NW_016804150.1:2391068-2417869 GCF_001698545.2 Rhinopithecus bieti
AAAGACACGGTGGGGGCCGGAGGTGGGGGGGAGAGTAGGGAGAATGTGTGTCTGTGAGTGTGTGTTGAGTGTGAGTGTGTCTCTGTGTGTGTAGGGGTCGAGGTGGGGGGGTCCGTGTTTGCGATCTGAACCTTTGGTACCTACAAGGAGGGTGTCTCACCGAACGGTAGCTAAAACCTCACCAGAACCGCGCGGAAGTGAGAAGTCGCGGCCACAGGCGCCCGCAGAAGCCTCCTCTCTGGGCCGGACCCCAGCCTGAGCGGCCGAAAGGAGCCCCCCGCCCGGATCACAGGTAACAAAAGAAATAGAAACCAGTGCATCGTCTTCTGGGGGAAGGGGGTTAGGATAGGGAACCTTTTGTAACTTGGACATTGGCAGAGAAACTTTATACAATTTCATGAGAAAATTTATTTATTTTTTTTTTTCTGATAGAAAAGAGCAGAGAGAAGGGGGTTGGGAGTGGATAGAAGTAGAAGGAAGGAGAGACCCGGTGCATTCCAGCCCCTTTTCCCTTAGCTGCTCCCAGCCAGAAGGCGCACTTGATGCTTGGAGAAGCGAAGGAGGTGAAGTTCATTTGTAGGCATGGAACCCTTTTAGGGGGGGCGAAGAATGAATCGGTTCTCACAGCCGAACACAGACACTCAATACACACACACACACGCACACGCACACACCCCTTGCCCTTTGCTAAAAAGAAAGGAAAAGATTCTTGACCCCAAGCCGCGGGCGTCTATCCGCTGGTCTAACCCACACCCAGCGGCTTTCCGTCCCGAGCAAGCAGCCGCCGCCTCCCGGGTCCCCGGCCCAGCGGCCGAGTGATCCCGCCTCCTAACGGACCTGCCTTCCCTCCGCGGCGCCCGCGCCCGCGCAGCCGAGAGCAGCCCTCGGCAGCGCCCGCCGCGCCCGCTCCGGTGGGCCGGTGTCTACCTGCAGCCCCAGCCCCAACGTTCACCCCAGTCTCTTGAAATCCCCTCCCCAGAGCGCACGAACCCCCGGGCGTCCTCCAGCCCCGCACACTAAGCGACCTTCGGGGAACTTGAGAAGGGGAAGAGGGGCGGGTGGTAAAAGGGGGAAGAAAAACGAGGCTGAATAAGGTGGGGTGGGGGTTGGAGGGTAAAGCAGGGAAAGAGCAGGAAGAGAGGGGCTCCCAGCCCCACCGACCAACGTCCAAACTTTCGGAGGATGAGTGCGGAGGACTAGTCATCCCGATCCGGGTGCGGGGGCGCGGGGCGAGCAGGGACCCCTGGCAGTGCCGGCGCCGCTGCGGAGCTGACAGCTTCCCCCAGCCACTAGAATGCCCGGGGCTCGCGAGGAAGGCAGAACCCGAAAAGACAAGGAAAAGGAGAGAAAACTGCCTGAGCAAATGTAGATGATCCTCCGCCACTTAATCCAAAAGTTAAATCCAGAAAAACGCAGCCCCCCTAAAGAAAGTGGAAAATCAGGTCCCTCATTGCCCCCTCCCTCCCTCAGCGGAGCAAAACCTTGAGCCAAAAAAGGGGGAAAGAGATAGAAAAGGGGGGCAGAGCGGAAGAGATGGTCGGGATGAGGGGATGTGTGCGAGAGCGAGCAGGAGCGAGCGAGCTAGGGGCAGAGAGGGAGAGAGGCGGAGAGGGAGAGGGAGAGAGAGGGAGCGAAATATCAAAGATTGTGCAAGATCAGGCTGGAAAGATAATCGATACTCGACCTAAATTTAACACAAACTACTCAATAAAAGTTAAAGAAAAAACTTACTTTCCATTTCCCCTGCAGTTCCTACTCGATCTTCGCCTCTTTTTTGTTTTGCTTTTATTTTACTTACAGCTGATCACATCCAAGTAAAACGAGAGGGTTCATTAAAAAAATAAAAAAATAAAAAATAATCCTCGAACTTTATTGGGTGAAAATAAAAACGCTGGAGCAGAAAGTGGGGGGCATGGAGCGGTCCTCGGGGGTCCGGGAGGAGTTAAAGCATGTGCCGACCGCGGTCTCGCTGTTTGGTTGTGAAGGGGTTGGGAAAAGGAGGAAAGGAAATGAAAATCCGATATGTCTTTATTCTGCTAATTATTATCGTTTTAGCCCTGTTTAAAAAAATGGCTGATTAAGTTGAGTGCGCATGTCTTTGTGTGTCTATTCCCGATATGCACTCTGGGAATGAGAGAGGAGAGCGAGGGAGAGGGAGAGGGAGAGGGGGGAGAGAGAGGTGTAATTAGTGAGGTGATCAACATTCCCCAGACTGCAAATGACGCGCAGCCCGGACTCAGAGCAGCTCCGGAGCCTCATGGCTTCCAAGGCTCCGAGCGCTGCGGTTGGAGCCCAGGACGCGACGACCGCGGAGAGGACAGGGGATGGGGACCTCCGGGGCTCGCACCCCACGCTCCCCTGCGCGCGACTCCCAAACTTCATTAGACACACACACACTCTTACACACAAACACAGGCACACACAGAGCAAGAAGGGGAAGGAAATAAAACATAGATACCGCCAAAGCGTTGCCCTTTAAACATTCGAGATTTTTTTTTTTTTTTTTTTTTTAATGAGGCAAAGTAATTATTATAGGACCGGAGATTTGTTTACTAGGGAGCTTTAAGCAGAAATATGAGTTAGGGTAATGAAGAGCTTTTCTCTGCCGAGTTTATTCTGCTGAGCACATGAACGCACTTTAATGGCGATATGCGGGGGCCTGAGCAAATATGCAGATATATGTAAATAAAGGGTGCCTGCCTGTGTGCAAACACCGCTCAGCCCAGCCTATTTCAAAGGAGGAATTGCACTCTGGATCCTTAGGTACTCTATTTAAACACGTATACGCAGGAGAGAAAATCCAGGTTATGGGAGATGGAAGCGGTTAGTCAAAGAAAACTTCCAAATGAGAATAAGTGACGGTTGCAAGAATGTTTGGCGGGGGGGGGGGTACAGTTCTAGCCTTTATGTAATATTCTTGAATATTTTATCAGAATTGCATAAGTTCAATGTAATAACTTTAAGAAGACTTAGAAAAGAAAAACCTTTCATCTTTTGAGTCTGTTGAGTTATCTTTCTTGAAGCACATTATGATGAATTTTAAAACCCCACTACAGATCTCATTAGAATGAAATATACTTGGTATTTTCTGGTGCAAAATTTAAGGTGGCTGATTCTCATTTGAAAATCTAATTATCTCTTTCCAATATTACAGATGTGAAGATGAGTGACACTTTCATTAAAATATAATTAACTAAAACTAGGAATAGACATACTTTTAAATACCCCCTACTGAATTTGGAATATATATATACGGAATATATATATATATATATGCATTACTAGCCAGCATCTTGATGCATTTATAACTACTATACTACAGGTCACAGGTAGACACCATCTATGTAATATTTCAAAAATAGGAATTCTAAACAGAAAGTAAGAATAACAAATCAAATGAGCTAAAAACAGGAAATACTTGCAGTGTCCAGCTTCCTGGACAGGTGATGTGTCAGCTGCCTTTGAGTGACAGGCCTTTGAAGTTCTGGATCGCCAGGATCTGCTTCAAAACCTTGTCTTAGGCCTTAAGCACAAATCTACCAAATACCAACAGAAAGGTTTATCGCACAAGTATTTGGAACTACAGAGGCTGCAAAAATGCATCTTTCCAGGCCTAAAACCTTGCGTTATCAGAGAACATTTGGAAAATCCTAGGACTGATGCAAATGGATTAAAAACCAAACAAAACACCTGGGAGGATAAAAGCACAGTCCTCAAAAAAGCAGACCTAGGCCCAGATCAGGAAAGCTGGTTGCCTTCAGCAGCTGGCTAAAGTTACAATGAAAGTCCAGAGGCATGGAGTGGAGGAAAAAAAAAAAAAAAAAAACAAAAACTAGATATGGTCTTTATTAAGAGAGAAAAAAAGCAAATCACCACCTTAGGGAACCGGAGTCAGTGCAGGTACTAGTGTTTTAGGAGCCAGGGCTACTAAATGTTAACAGAAAGAAAATCATCTGTCTCTCCAAAGACTTTATTCGATTTTAAACTTCTTTGGGAAGAAATCTGTTGAAAGTCGAAAGCTTTCTAAAATTGTAAATTTACTTTGTTTACAGCCCCACCTTTACCCAGCAATTGTATCACCAATTTGCTAGCAGTATCTGATTGCACCTCAGTGGGGTTTATCCATATGCCTTAAGAAACATACATGCACACAGGGGTAACATTTAAATTCTCTGCAACTTGTAAGTGAAAAAGGTGTTTATGTAGCGTTACTGTTTACTGAAAAACACCCCAGAGAGCAAAATTTCTGGCTTTAAGAAAACTATTTGAGGCGTGTGCATGGGGAAGGAGAATGGGAGCTTTTAAAGAGACTGAGGGGAAATGAAGGCAGGGAAACTTTCAGGTTCAAATCAGAAAAGATCAAGCCCTTTGCGGGAGAGGGCTCCATGTACAAGCTCACTGATGGAAAAAACATTTCCTGCGACTTCAGACGGGTAAATGGATATGATGAAGGAAACACCTGAGAACAATAAGTCTGTTTCAGGCTCAGGTGAAGAAAGAGGTCTATTTCTGGCATGGAAGAATAGGGAAATGATGATCATTTCGTTTTCAAGTTCTTTATTTCTTTTGCCTTTTTCTCCCTGAAACATCAATAACATTAATGTCATTAATGTCAAAACAGCAAACGTCAAATCAGGAAAACAATTACAAAAAATTGGTGGCTGTTTCTCCTCTACACCTCCCCCGTCTTTTCTTGGAAAATACAACTGTGTGTATCCGTTTGTGTGTGTGTGTGTGTGTGAGTGTGTGTGTGTGTGTGTCTGGTGGTGGGGGCGGTTGATTTCTAAGTAAGAAAACAAAAGAGGACTTGTAAGGGGTGCCCACTTTCTCAACCCCTTCTTTTGCTGGCGAGGATTCTCCTCCTAACGTGTGTGTGTGTGTATGTGCGTGTTGTTGTTGTTACCATCTCTTTCTCGTTTTCTTTCACCTTTTCCCTAAGAAGAGAGACTGGAGGTGAGGGTCGGGGGTTAATGGGCTGAGGGAAGGGGCAGAGAGGTTCTAGCGCAGAGTCAAGAGTTTCCTCCAGGGCTTGGCCTCGGAGCGCGCCAGCGTGAGGAGAGCTGTTGGGCTGAAGTGGCGGCGGGACTGCGTGGGGTGGGCCCGGGGGCGCGGAGCGCGGCACCGCTGGCAGGGGCGCGGGGAGGCGGGCGAGCCCGAGCCCAGCCCGCGGGCCGCTATGGGGCGCGAGCGCGATCCGAGAGGCTGGACCTGGCTGCGCCGTTGTGCCGCGGCCCCTTGCTCCCTACATCTCGGCTCCCAGCGTCAGGAAACCCAGCTGCTCCTCTTGGGTCTCTGCGGACGCCTTGCCATCCACCTTTGACCCTGACTCCCACTCCCTGTCCCACCCCCATTCCACTGTCCCTAAACTCTGAGCGAACCCGCCGCCGCCCTCACGGAACGTTGGGTCACTTTTTATTTCAAAGTGAAAGGAGCAGAGGTTTCCCTGCCGCACCAAGAACTTTCCCTGTATCCTCTTCAACACTTTACAGGGCAACCCCAGGCCAGCCACATCCACTGCAGAGCACTCGGACCCTGACATTGAGCGCCGAGTTAGGGGAAAACCAAAAAGGAATACCAAGTGGTTAGGTGTTGAGTGTTGGAGGCGAGGAGTAATTAACATTGAGACAAAAGGTAATTTCCACTTCTGGCCTTTTTCTTCGGCGTATTTTATTTCCCAAATCCACTCCGAGGACACTCTTCACAATCGGTCTAATGAGTTTTCAGCTGTTTGTTCTGTCCTTCTCCCACCCTGTCCTCACCAATTCACTAATAAATACCCCACCTCCCTCTCCCCAATGTCCCTCCAGCTCAAGAACAACTCCAGCCCAAGGGGGAAAAGGTTTCCAGTCTTTTGACCGCGCTTCCGGGGTCTATAGATGAGCTCAGTTTGAAACGAGGTATTACAAGATTTCAGCGTTAGGAACTCTTTATATCACCACAGACACTTTCAGATCCTCAGCCCCTCCTCCTCTTCTCTTTTGTTGGGTCTTCTCCACCCGGGGGCTATTTAACAAAGGCGGTGTGTTAACTAACATTTTTGTTTAAGTTAGCAACCCTTTTCCAAAACACACTTAAGCCTGATACCAATATTTGTCACTGTGTGTGTAGGGGGGTGAGGAGTGTGACAGGGTTGGGGGGTATTTGTGTAAGGGAGGGATGTGGAGTTAACAATGAATGGAAAGGTGCAGGATTTGTTTTGGAAGGTGTCATAAACACATTACATTTATAGTGAAATAATTCAAGAAATAGTGGGGTGTATGTGTCTGTGTGGCTCTGTGTGTGGTGAGGGATCCCAAGCTTTCTATACAGAACGAGATATATATTTTTAAAGAACTAACAAAAAAGCGGGGGGCTTAAAATATGACCTAATATTGAGAATGGGCACTTTCTTTGATGGAGGGAGTGAGCTAGTGGAAATCAAAAGGGAATGGCATTTTGAGTGTGTATATATGTGTGTAGTATTTGTGGGCAGTTAAATCTCTCCCTGAATCCCTCCCCTCCTCCAGCTACACTCTTATCTCCTCTATGGCCTTCTTCTTTTTCTTAAACAGCATAGCAGTGTCCCCCTTTTGTTCCCAAGTTTCTCTCTCTGCACCTCTATATCCATGTGTATTTCTCTCTTCCTGGATTAAAGTCGATTTTTGGCTTTTACTTTGGAGTAAATGTTTTAGCTTTTTTTTTTTTTTTTTTCCCCTTGGGGATTCTGACCTTTTAGGGGGAAGGGGAGTCATTATGTAGAGTTAGACACAGGTAGAAAGGAAGGGAGAAGGAGGGAGAAGGGAGAAGAAAGGAAGGGAGAAGGAAGGGAGAAAGGAAGCTAGAGGGTTTGAGGAAGGAAGAATTAAGGGAGGAGAGGAGGGAAAGGGAGAAGAAAGAGAAAAGTCAGATGCCCTCTGGCCTTTCAGAGGTCAGAGCTCAGACAGTGCTGTGACCTCTTTTCCCTCTCAGCAACCAGCCCAGTGTTTATAAACAAATCAGACAGGACTCTCCCCAAACAATAACAGTTCACTAACTTCATAAGCACTTCCACAGCACTTACGCAAATTAATGAGGACCCCTTATCACGTTCCTCCCCACAACACACATACATGTTCACACCACCAAAACCAAGATCACAATCACACAATCCTCAAATATATATGGAGATATTTCCAGCAAGAGTATCCAAAGAAAATGTTACATTCTGTCTGGGGAAGAGCTCCAAGACAAGATCCAAATGGGAAAGGAGAGAGAGAGAGAGAGAGAGAGAGAGAGAGAGAGAGAGAGAGAGAGAGAGAAGATACAGACAGACACACACACAGAGACCGAATAACTAATTTCATTGAGCAGAAGATAAAGTGATATTTTAGACTAAAAGCATCTATATCTAGTCAATGAAGAGTTGTATAGACAGTATACTAAACTCTGGCCACCAAATAAAATTATTTTAAAATGACATTGCATTCATCCAAACACCCACATTTCTAAGACAAATGTGCAGATATTTACAGCTGAAGAAAAGCCACCACCACTATATGTAATGTCCCTAAATATTAGATACAAGAGAACTATTAAATCCTACAGCAAAACCAACGACAACAACAACAACAAAAACAGCCCATCTGATCTAAGTTACAAAATGTATAATTGTTTCTATCTTTAATTACTTAAGACAACTAGCAGAAACTAAATGAATCAAAGATTTTGAAAGAAAATGTGGTTTGCCAAGGTACAGGAATGGTAGCTTTACATTAAATTATAACCAAAACACCAATTCANAATTTCTAATAATAAAAGGAAAAACGATGAAGATTTAGTTTTTTTTTTTTTTTTCAAGGGAGAATGTTAAAGGAAAGCATTAGCTTTATTAAAATCATTCTGAACGTAAAATCAAAAAGCACAAAATGGTTGTTTGTAAAACACTAAACCTTTAATCGATTTTATTGGCATTCCGATCGATTAGATAAACGGAAATCTATAGCAAACATCAAAGCATTTAAAACATTTTCTCTATCTCATTTATAAACAAAACTTTTCTTTTCAGCAGAAAAAAATGATTATCAAACGACTAACAGGAAATTCTTCAGATATCAAATTACGATAATAAAATTATTTCCACATGGAAAGGGATAATGACAATGATGATAGTAATTACAATAATGAATAATTCAACAACCCTTTGACATGTATGGAAGAACCTCAGCAGAAACGGGCGTTTGAAGGGGGGCTACTTTAAAATAAATACTTTATTTTTAAAGGAATATTTGAAGAGACAACTCGAGGGCAGTAGCTTAGGTGTGCCTGCCGAACTAATGTTGATTTCCCTGCAGATGTAAAGGAGTCGATTTCTTTGCCGGCCGTTGCCTCCCAAATTGAGTTACTTCTTATAAGCAAAATTAATATGCAAATAAGAGTGAGCCCTACCAGATTTGCAAACTAGTGTCTGGACTTGTCTTCTATCTATTCTTAAAGATGATTCCCAAATTATAGAGAAGGGCGAGGACTAGGCTCTCCAAACCTGAAGTGAAGGAAAACAATTTATTTGGAGATGTGAAAACTGCTGTCCGGAGAAATGCAGTCATTAGAGCTTATGGCATTCTAGCTGCGGCAGCAAGAGGAAGTGTTGCTGTAACGGGTATTATGTTTATTTGTTAAAGAAAATCAATGGAAGTGGCTGTAAAGTAGTTAGTGAGGCGTGTGCTTGCGACTCGCGGGGAATCGTGACACCGGCAGACTGGTTGAGCAGCCCTTCTCATTGCCAGTAAAGTCCCTGCGTCGCCCGGAGCCGCGGCGCGGACCGCGCGGCACCTGGCTTCGCACTCGTGAATCTTGCCCCGCGCTGCTCTGGTTGACCGCCTGTCTACACAATCTTCTGCCCTCTCTGGCCGAAGTCCTAGTAATTGCTGACTGTCTTTGGCTCCTTCCAGTAGTTGACTGAGGTTGTCTTCCCACGCCCCGCCTCAGCAGCACACACCTTTTTCCTCTTTTTCTCTTAGGGATTCTTGTCGTTTCCTCCTTTGCTTACGCTGGGAGCCTGAACTTCTGTTCCTTTCCTTCTGCTGGAATCTCTCTGAATCTCCTAGTCCCTTGGGTGAATCGCGGACTGTTTCTTTCCTACCCTGCCCCTCCCCCATTTATCTCTCCTGCGATTTATTTAGCACCCGGGTCTTCTTACCCTCACACTTCTATCCTCTCCTCCAGACATTCCAGAGAGTTCTCATCACACCAGAATGCACTTTTTTCTCCTCCTCCTACTCCCATTGGATTGGGGAGTAAAGGGGGATTTCGAGTTGAACTCCCGGGGGTTTTATTCTATTCTTTTAACAGCTTTACTTTCCCTTTTCTTCTTTGCATAACCTTCACCTACCTACTAATTTATAACAGAAGCGGTTTCTTTCCCTTTCATTTCCTAGTTTACAATTTCCGTCTGGGGTTGTGCATTGCACATGCACTCTCTGACTTCCCCGCCCCCTCACCCCCCGCCCCACCAGCCTCCGTCCAAGGCAACTATTTTCTTATACTCGGTTGCTGTCTAATTGCACTTTCGCTTCTTGGAGTTAAGTCAGTTTCCATGATATAAAGTTCACCGTACAGCGCCTTTACATCTCTCAAATTATTTCGTTGCCCAAATGAACGGTAGGGTGTGGGGGAAATGTATCAACCACTTAGGTCCCTTTTAACACCTTTTTACTCTCAGTCCCACCACCCACTCCAGTAATGTCTAATGTGAATAATAACGAATTCTGGAAGACGGTTCCTCTCAGCGCGTGCTGATTGCTCATGAGTTATTCCTGAGCGGGTCTCAAAGCCCTAGCTTGTATCTTCTGACTTCCAGTGGTCACCATTTCAACTGTGCACCCTTTCTTCTCTTTCCCTCACTGGCAGCCCTGACTGCAGGAGGGGGACGCAACCTAAAGACCTCGTCCTCTTGCCTCTTGTTTCTAGCTGCTGCAGCTGCCGCTGAAATTCGCTGTGGCCGCTGCCTCTTCCCGCTTTAATCCCAGACCTCCAGTCATTGGGCAGCTCCTCAGAGGCAAGAAGTCAACACCATGGCAACCCGACAAGCCTATCAAATCACCGGCTGGCGTGACAGCAGCAACACTGCAGGCAGGAGTGGGCTGGGCGGAAGAGCAGAGTGGCCACTGCGCTCAGGTACACAGTCTGGGAGTGGACAGCAGCTGCCGATCTCCACGTTCTGGCTACACATATGTGCACCACCCAGTCCATACCCCTACCTTATGTGCCCTAGTAGGTTCTGGAGGAGAAAGGGAGGAGAAGGAGAGATGCATATAGGCTTGGAGGAACCCCAGAAGAGAGTTTTAAACTAAAAGGAATCCAAGTCTTAGAAACTGTAAACTAAAGATGCCTTGTATCCCAGCAGTCTATGAAAACAGGTCACAATAGGCTCAAAACTAAATGGAAGGAGTTTGCACAAACAAGGGGTGTGTGTGTGTGTGTTTGCCAGTTCTGTTATTTGTTTGAACATGAATGCAACATTCTGTTCTGGAGCTCCAAAGGATAAAGGAAGATGTTGCTCTGGAGTTCCAAAAGGTTAAAGGAAGATGTTGCATTTTAAAATTTTCTTGTCTGCCACTGTTGGAGTCTGCTCAACTTTAATTTCATTTATGGTAATGGTAATTGACTACCTTGGAGATTACCTGAAATCGTCTTTGCCTTGTTCTTTCATAAAATGTGTGTTACGTGTACTGTGCGTTCTAGATCCTGATTCCATAAGAAACAGAGGACACCAGGAAATGTGTGTGTTCCTCTAAGGCCTACCTAGCCTTTGTATTTCCTCATTTTCCTTAAGACATTTTGAATTAGGCAGATGGAGGAAGTTGGGCATTTCACTAACATTTCAGAGCATTGTGTAAATTACCATGAGATAGATTGGATTGCATTGTTCTTTTTTTATTTTAAAAGCAAACAATATTTTCGAGAAACACACAACATATTTCTTAACTTACAATTTCATTGTGAAACCTTTGACAAATATTTGTACAAGAATATAGAATGCTATCATTGACCAAATATCTCCCTCAGTCACTTATCTCATCATGATTTCTAAATTTTAGAATGCAAGTTTGCCTGCTGAAGTTGTATAGGACAGAAAGGAAAATTCATTTAATAACAAAGGTAACTTGTCTTATTGAGGAAATCTTGTATGAATTATAAAATCTACACTTAAGTCCACTCCACATAAACACGATTCATTAAATAAACAATTTTATATTGATCTAATATTTTATGAAGAGGGTTTCAATGTGTAAGTATTTAAATTGTACTTGGCATACATAAAATGCTAGAGAACTAGAAAGGCTTTTAAAAGCAGCAATTGCAATATTAAGCAAAGTAGGATGGAGAGCCAATGTTTTAGGCTGTAAAGAAAAATTCAATGAAATCTTGAACTTCATTTCCTTACTTTCTCTGTATTTCATTGTTGATAGGTCCCAATATTAAAACAGTATATTTTCAAAATGTAATTTATTATAGACCCAAAATGGGCATAATTACTGGCACTGGAGAAACAGGCCATGATATCCTAGAAAAAACTTTTGGACATAATACGATTTTTCCTGCATTGAAACTCTAATGTCATACTGGTAACATTTTCTTATTCTGTGCTACTGTGCAGAGTTGCTCAGTGAGGAACCGCCAAGCACATAGAGCTGAGATTTGGTTATTGTTTAAATGGCTACCTCAATGCCAAGGTATTGATGTCCTTAAATATTTTTGTCTAATTCACATTACATTTAACATGTGCTTAGTGTTTACAGTGGAAAACATATGAAGAAACATAATACTGTAATTTAAAATTAAAATGCATATGTTTAATTTATCTCCTGAAACTACATTTGTAAATTTAAAATATTTTAACAATAAGTTTTAAAAAAAGTTCAAAAAATTTCAGTATACTTTGGCTTTTGTAATAAATGAGCACAGGAAATATGGTGACATTTAATATTTTACTATTTCTTTTAATGGCATGTCCTCAGTTACTGGAAGACTTTAAATACTTCGGGATCTATAATACTATCCGTGTATGTGTTTGCATATAGTATGCTCTTTAAAGATGCTGTCACTCAAGTGTTCATTTCTATGTTAATATTTCCAATCCTAAAAAATTAAAATGAGATTAAGTTAATAAATTAAAGAATTTAAACCAAAACAAATGCTTAGGTATTTTANGGCTTTTGTAATAAATGAGCACAGGAAATATGGTGACATTTAATATTTTACTATTTCTTTTAATGGCATGTCCTCAGTTACTGGAAGACTTTAAATACTTCGGGATCTATAATACTATCCGTGTATGTGTTTGCATATAGTATGCTCTTTAAAGATGCTGTCACTCAAGTGTTCATTTCTATGTTAATATTTCCAATCCTAAAAAATTAAAATGAGATTAAGTTAATAAATTAAAGAATTTAAACCAAAACAAATGCTTAGGTATTTTAAGACATCCTTTGAATTTTCTTAAGTTTTCTTTATCATGAACTTGCCATTTATGGATGATTAAAAATTGAAGCAATTTTTTGCATTTACAACACAGATATTTATTTTTTAATTATAAATCAATTTTAATGTTTACCATTAAAAATGCCTTCATAGGTTGTATAATATATGACCATCTGTTTAAGTATAGATTCATGTATATGTCACACACATGTTGCTAATTATCTCTACATTCAAATTTTTACATTTAAAGCTATTTTCTACACCTTTAGTACTTTCCATATGTATGCTGTTAGAAGCATGAAATTTCTATCCTTTAGCTAATGAATAAGACAGTGGAATTAAACATAGCTTAAATGCTACCAAAAAAAAAAAAAAAAAAATCAATGCAAGGATGCCTCACTCGTTTTCAACAGGATGGATACCATCTCCATAGAGTTCATTCTTGACCTTACCTGAGTAAGTACTTTAACTTAAAGTATGAGATGCACCTAGAGGGGTAATACATTGAGCTTAATAGGAAGACAGTTAATAACCTTTTTTTAATCCTCGTGCACTATCAATCATGGCTGTCACCAGTCTGCTGAATCAAAGCAAAAGTGTTCTTCACAGATGACTGATTAGAAACGCAAAATCACAAGATCCATCTTCATGGTCACTTTTATTATAGTCATTTTTAAACTGACAGCAACCTGCTCAGTTTCAGCACACTGGGCATCACAAATAGTGTCACTCAGTGCAGCTAAGCATGAGAAGAGGTTGGTTGGATTATACTTAAAAATAATTAGGCCCCCAACCCATTGTGGAGCCTCAGAAAAGGTATTTGGCTCTCAATCTCCCCTCCCCCACTCCTAACGTATTTTGATTCTGTTGTATCATTAGTTTACGATTAGAAGGGAGGCGTCTGAGGGTATAGTTTTATCTTTGTTAATTGTCTGGGAATTAGGAAATGAATATGTCTACTTGATAATCACATACAACTTTTTGTGTACTGCTTTTTGTCAACTTCGTGACAACAAACACTATTGCTACCCTCTTGGGGATGAATAGTTCACATAAGGTGGTTTTTATACAAATATGTGTGTGTGTGTGTGTGTGTGTGTGTGTGTGTGTGTGTATGGCTTCAGAAATCTAAGTAGTCAGGTCGTAGTAAGATGCCCACTTACTAATAAGGTGTCCTTTAATAGCATCACTTGAATGCTGTAACACTGGCATTACTGAGGCTATAACTAAATGCATAGTCTTAAAGATGGCCAAGATATTAACTCTTAGGTAGCGATGTAAATTCTTGACATGTAGTGTTATATTATTTTTTTCAGCCCTAGAATATTGAGAAAAGGACAAATTTGGAAGACCAACAAATGATATACGTAAAAAGCATTACAGTAGGAGTTTTGAAACAGTTATAGCAGAATCAAATGATAAGGAATTTTGTCTTTACTAACACTCTTCACCTTTGTGATGCAAGATGAAACTTTTGGGTTT
This sequence comes from Rhinopithecus bieti, assembly GCF_001698545.2. Taxonomy (NCBI): domain Eukaryota; kingdom Metazoa; phylum Chordata; class Mammalia; order Primates; family Cercopithecidae; genus Rhinopithecus; species Rhinopithecus bieti. The sequence continues at coordinate 2,404,989 of NW_016804150.1, forward strand.
ATTTCATGATATTTTCATACATGCCTTAAGAATATTTTATAGTACTATATGGTAGTATTGATAAAAGCATTTACGTGGGGAAAGTTTTCAAAAGAAAATCTTCAAAATATAGTGTAATTCTAATGCCCATTTTATAGGTTCAGTATTTCATATTTTGGAAAAGTAAACCTCAATAGATTTAAGTTTTATTTTAATAATTTTAAGCAAAGTGCCTTATTTTAGATCTCCATACAGTTATCTTTTCCCTTCATCTCAAATATCCACTTTCTTGTTAGTGAGTACACACGCACACACATACACACCCCAAACATTAAGAGAAAGAGTGATAAATCATTAATAATGTTTATATGATAACATAATACCCTTAGATTAATTTTCAAACATGTGAATATCCTACCTTTAACTTTTTTGTAAGGTACCAGTTTTTTTCTCCATCTCTCTCTCTACACACACACACACACACACACACACACAGACATACACATACATCTCTATTTATTCTAGATTATGACAATGTTTTTCTTCTCTGTGCAAAATACATAAACAGCATACATACAGACACAAGCATATGTATGCATGTATGATATATCTGTGTTTTCTATACATGGTAATAGATGTCTAAAAGTACTCTATAAAAAGGCTAAAATTAATTTCTTTAATATTGTACTTTGTTACACATATTTTCTATATAGAAAATCAAATTAAAATTGTGAAATAAATCCAATTAGCTATCTAGTTTGATTGTATATTTTAAATAACACTGTCTTAGAATTTGAATAGAAATATGTTAGTTAATATTTTAAAATATTTTCACCTTATAAAATTAATAATGACAATACTTGTATTGTTAAACATGTAAAATTAGGGCTTACTGAAATGGTTATGTATTTTTAAGCCACATAATTACATAAATGACAATGCAATAATCATCTTAATGTGTTCATTTTCAGTTCACTTTAACAATCAAAACAGAATGTCTCTTGGCAAAATGTCTGTGTGTGTGTGTGTGTGTGCCTGTGTGTGTATTTACTTTAGATACATTAAGTTTACATTTCTAGAAAGGATAATCTCGTAGAATTCAATATGCTTTTAAATTTTTGGCGGTAAAATAGTCTTTATGACTAGATCATACACATCAAAATATTTATGAAAAAGATATTTATTTGAAATTTCTGGAATCTGTCCAGAATACTTTGCTGGTAAAATTAATGCAGTGAAATGATACACATTTTTTTTTTGGCAATGTCTTGGTAATCTATGCAGGTGGTCACTATAGATCTTTAATGTTAATCTTTAATATGCATCATAAATATGAAAATTTATAAAGTTTATAACAATTTCAGGTTTAGCATCATGTTTTCTTCTATAGATAGGTCTTAATGGACTGAGAAAACAAAAATAATTTTCTCTTTTAGAAATTTAATTACAACAAAATATTTAAAGAAAATTAATTTCTTTTAAAAGTTATCATGAAATGTTATTATTTGAGATTTTCATGTTTTGACATAAATTGAAATCAACATTGACTTACACTTAAAGCGTTATTGTTAATTTGGAAAGATTTTTTGGGGAAAATATTAGCATTTTTATTTCTCTGAAATCTTTAACTATTTTGCTGTTAATTTTAAATACCTATCTTGTGTCCATTGTTTGTGCTTACATTTTCATTACTGAGAACATTCTTATGTTTGTCAATATATAAAGCAAGCAACTTTATTTAATATAAGAATATTACATGATAAATGGACTAGCATAGTTGGTAGAAATGTTCTTAATATATAAATACATGTTAATCAAAATATATTTTAACTGAAAAAGCCTAATAATGTTTGTGCATTTTAGCTTTGGCTAGAATTTATATTTGTGCATTACATGTAATATTTCTATACATGAATGCATATACATAACTATACCTAAACCCTTTCATATTTAGGTCATTGACTTATTTTGAATGTTATCTCACAAATATTACAATTATCTTTGCCATACCTGTATTTACGCAGATTGAATATGCAGTGACAACATTTCTCTTTTTCCTGGAGTGTGATTTTCCCTTGGTACCTGAATTGTTCTTTGTTGAATCTTTGTGATTAAAAAATAAATAAAAACACTGTTGTATGAGTGTCAGTTTGCAATAAATGTGTGAGAAGATGTATGGTCAAGATAGTCTGCCCATCTTTTAGCATGTCTTTTCTACCTGGGCTTAACTAAAGCTATTTAAAGAGAAAATAAAAGAAAGCAAAGGTCAAACAAAATCACTGTTAGCATCTTATAGAAAAGAAAGAAAATCTTGAGATATTTATAATTATTATATAATTTTATTGTATGTTAACTTTCAAAATGCTGCTATTACTATCACTTTTATTAAAATCGTCTTTTGTTCAATTGTTGCTTTTTAGTTAAAATGTGACATATACAGACCTTAAAAATCTCTAAAACTAGAACTACTATTTTCTCTGCTGCTCATGTTCCCCAAGTCTTTCTGCCCCTCAGCCACTAAAGCTAGAGGATGCATTTAATAACAAATAGACTATTTTGATCGGTGTGCTTTATTCTTACCTATTTCGGTTTACAAAAATATGCAAATAGGTGTAATGACAACTTTCAGAAGGTATTCTAAGATGTTAATGATATTTTCAAGTAAACGTTTAGGATAATATTTTATAATGATCCTTTTTTGATAGCTAAAGCTTTTATATGTAAACCTTCACTTATATATTACACTACCACTGAAGAATTTTAATGTATTGCAGTTCATTTTGTAATAGATGCACAAACATTCAGAGTAGCATTATATTGCCTAGTTATTCATTGTAGTTCACATTTAGATTTTCATTTGGATTTTTCCTTTTTCAACATTTGGATATCATTTCATTAACTATCATAAACCAGTAGTTTAAGAAGGAGCAATTCTGAAATATAAACACTCCTTCTAGAATTTTACAGCATTGCCATAGGAGAGAAAGAAGGGACTAGCATTACTTTACTCTAAACATTTCCCTGTTATGATTATAAGAAAAGATCAGATGCTGTGGCAATTTTTTTCATATGTGATCTTTCTTTAGAATTATTTTCAAAGTCAACTGTTCTTAGACCTTATTTTCATCTCCAAAAAGCATAAGTTTTGTTTCTTTGTAAGATATTTCTTTAGAGCATATCTTAGTTTAATTCACGTTTAGTAAAAGAAACACCCAGGCTCAATCTGGAGACCTCCTTCCAACATAATTTAGCTGGACCTTTTCTTAGTAAAGGTTTTCTGGTTTTCATTTTCACTTCATATTCTCAAATAAAAGATCCTTTGTTGTCTACCATTTGATTGGACTTAATGAAAAACACTCCATTTTAACTTAACAGTATTTCCTTTTGAATTTATTATATTTAAGAACACTGTCAAAAATCAAACATTTAATCTCAGGTTTTATATTTCAAAATATATTACTATCACATGGCTCAGTGAGGTGATGTAAAAAGTATACTGAAAAGATTTCAAAAAGAAAAGCAAAAGTGAAAAAATCTGACTTCATTTTAATATGAAACTAAATACTATGGCTAATGTGCAGATTGGGTACGGCAGCTGACTGTGAAGACGAACATGTGACAGGGTGCCAACAGCGGAATTGTGCAGTATTGACTAAATGAGGTTCACTGATTTGTATTGAGGCTAATATCTTCTTTAAACAATTCCGTGTAAATTGTGCGTATAAAGTCATTGGAAGCTATTTCTCAGGACAGCCTCGCTGGCTAGCTACCTGCTGGAGTGAGGAAGATAATCAATAGGAAGAAATAGAGCTGAGCATGAGCCTGGGAAGCTGCAGAGCAGTTAATGCTGATAAAAGTAGATGATGTCAATATTTGGGAATAGCACAACTCTAGGATAATAGACAAAAGAGAAGTGCATATGTTGTAGGGTGTTCAAACAGGGGCAAAATTAAAGCCAAAGTGACAGATGATGTCCTAGGCTGCAAAAGACATTATTTATTACAGATATTGTTAAATTTCTACTGAAAGCCATACACAACAGAGCAAGATATTGTATATAAAAGATACCTAGCTTTTATCAGAAGCTTAAATGCCCATTTCTATTTCAATGGTCAGTAGGTTTTTGCTCATGGTTAATATAAGAAAGACTGTCTTTAAAACATTTGGTAGATATATTTTTACATGCACACAACTACATGCCTCATTAAGAAATTATTTTTTAAAAATTATCTAAGTTGCTTCCAAAATAGAGTTAAAAATCATATAAAAGTGTAAATGAAAATAGGCTGTCAGTCAAAGGGTGACACCAAAGACATAAACCTAATTGCCTTAGCATATATTTGTGATTATAGCAGATGCCCTATTTTTTAAAGCTAGTAGACTTATTGGAAGTGAGTTAATGGTATATCTTTACACACTTAATACTGAAAATCAGTTTTCCTCTTGCTGTCAGGTGATGAAATTTTGTTCTTCTGTGCTGATCTTTCTGTTGATGTATTATGACATAGTCTGTCAACATGAACAGATATGTGAAAGGAGATTGGGTGACTGAGAGGTACAACCTGCATAGAGCTCTTCTTGAATTTTAAGCGTGTTATCATGTTTGGGTACAACAAGTAAGATTGTGCTTGCTTTAAAATGCAGTTATTTTTATATAATTTAAGCCCAAGCAAAACAGGTGGACCATGACAAGGTTCTAAAGTGGAATGAATGAAACAATTCCAAAACACGTATTTCAGGATATCTTTTATAAAGCTTTTCACATCCTAAGTTGATTTTTTAAAAAAATCATTCGCAAAATGTAAAAGTTTCTTGACGAAGAGGAGAAATCAATTCATGCACATGTGATTATTAAACAAACCATTTCTCCCAAATTAAACAATTCCACAACTGTTACATGCTTTTATTGTCGCAGATGTTTTTATTGTTTGGTGTTAGATATCTGGATTATATCAAGTACACGATTCTGAGGTTAGGTAAAACAGCCAAGCCTGATAGTTTTTACTTAGAACCAAGCTAACAAATGTTATTAGAAAAGCAAGTATATTTATCTAGGACTTTTCCTTTTAAGCATATTTTTAACCATGAAAATACAAATTTAAATAAATGGTACCTCTGCTTTTCATTTTGTGCTTTTATTTCGAGAATAACTATCTATTTTGAAAGTAATTTTACAGATCTAGCTAACTATGCATTGTAGTTATTAATCTAAGATACTAGATAANGTTACATGCTTTTATTGTCGCAGATGTTTTATTGTTTGGTGTTAGATATCTGGATTATATCAAGTACACGATTCTGAGGTTAGGTAAAACAGCCAAGCCTGATAGTTTTACTTAGAACCAAGCTAACAAATGTTATTAGAAAAGCAAGTATATTTATCTAGGACTTTTCCTTTTAAGCATATTTTAACCATGAAAATACAAATTTAAATAAATGGTACCTCTGCTTTTCATTTTGTGCTTTTATTTCGAGAATAACTATCTATTTTGAAAGTAATTTTACAGATCTAGCTAACTATGCATTGTAGTTATTAATCTAAGATACTAGATAATTATACTAATTTCATATTCCAGATAGATAATTTTATAAGCTTTCCTACAAATAAAACATTTGCTTTAAAAAATTGCTAGGATGTTGTCATATATTTCATTTTTCATCTTAAATACAAAGAAATAAAATACCCTTATTCATTACTGAATTATAAAGAAGCCTTCCTTTCAAATAAAGTATGAATTTCGATTTAGAGACACAGAAAAAAATCTTTTAAGATCTATACTTCAACTAATTTGTTAATCTTGTGCCACTTTCAGCATTTGTCACACATATAGACCAGGAAATTGGCTCCATCTCATTCTAGCTCTGTATTGAATTAAAAACCTCTACTGCAAAGAAGAGCATGATGTGGGGAAAGAATAAATTTAGTTCTTTCTTTAGTAATGCACATATATTTCCATACATTTCACATCCTAAGGGAGCCTATGAATGCATTCAATAAATACAAAACTATAAAGTATAATTCCAAAAAAGGAACAGGTTAAATTTTTTTTTCTGGTTTCTGTATAGCATTTTAACTTTGAAGACTAAAATTAAGTATTTTATTCATTTATTTTACTTTTCTTTTAACAGACACCTTCAGTATTAAAAGTAAATCCATAATAATGAATCTTAGTTGTTCCATCCACTTGGATAATGTTAGTGGGTTTAGATCAAAGCAAATTAAATATCAGCAGTGGCAAATCGAGAAAAATGTTTTATGCCATTTGAATTAAGGTTTGCATTTAGTTCACTATAGTCCATCCTGGCTAATTTAGTAGACATTGTATGCAAACCACATATGTGTATACATTGAAAAGATTGTCCATTCCTATTTCATTTGTCTAGGGTAACAGAAAAGGTCTTTTTCAATAAAGTATAATAATAAAGGGTTAGCTTTTACACATGATGAGGGCATTTCTATTAAGATTTTGTTAAAATGAAATATGTCCCACAGGTGATTGAGATTACTGACTAGGAAGATAGACTTGCTCTATGTCTAGTTCTCTATACTTTCAAGTATTTGAATCTTTGACTGCATTCTGAGAAGACAGTACAGTGTGGTAGATTTATGATGGCCTCACGGAAACAGAGCTAGCAAAGATTATGGCATACTTGCTTAGAAAAATGGTGAACTGAAAGTTCCTGATTTACACCAATATATATCTAGATGAAACCATAGTTTGCAAATTGTCCTGAGGAGTCATCTTTTATTAAGTGTTTGATAGGTATGGAAATGTACATGCCTATTTTTAAACATATTCTAATAACTATGCTGATATTATATTTGCAAATGTTCTATTTAATATTTTTAGGTTAAAATTAATTTACCTTATATATTTATGTTTCTGAAATACCTTAAAATTTAATTTCCAGGAATAAATCATATCATCTTAGAAGATGTTTTATAATATATATTAAAAAAGGTCCAATAGTATTAAAAATTTTGAGATGTCACAGTAAATCTGCATATGAAGACATTCAAAATCTTTGTCTTTTTTAACATTTGTATTCGTATTCAAGGACAAAAAAAAAAACCATCAAAGACTGCCTACCTTGGTCAACTTAAAGCTACCCGACTTCTTCACTTTTTAAGTGTTTAATCATCATGATCTTTATTTGAAGGGTAGAGCTGTTTCCCTCTGACTTTATAAGGCTAGTGAAGACACTCCCTTACTAAATTTAGGACTAAAATTGTGAGCAAATGTGCTTATAGACTTTTTTCTGTGAGAAGTCTCATCCATGTATTATCAGAAATGACAGAATGCATGACATAAACTTGTAATTATTCTGCTATACATTTCTAATTCTTGTGACTATATTCTTTGCTGTCCCCTTTAAAATTTTTATATATATATAATAGCTTATAGTGTTACCATTTATATTTAGGAGAACCACAAATTATTTTTCCAAATCCCACATACCAATTTATATACTTCCATTTAATCTGAGAAATAAATGTTCCAGAAAAGATGAGGATGTTATACAATTAGATGACATAACTTTGAAATTACTGGAGTCACAGCTCCCTTAAAATCTTCACTGTGTTGGTTGGATTATTTTTGTATTTTAAAGCTTAGGAGTTTAAATGCTTAATACTGGTATTGTGTAAAGTAGGTGTTCCTGGAAGTCACACTTAGGAATTATTGTGTGCCCCAACTGTTTCAGGGCATAAAATTTCTCTAGCAGACAGCAGCTGACAGATTGGGAGAATCTAGCTCAAAGTGTCAGATAACTTTTAACTCTAATGTAGGTTTTGAAAGTATCTTTTGGGTCTCTCATTTTTTAAACGGACTTAATAAAAACAAATGGAAAGCATTTGAAGTGCATACTTCTACTTTTGGCCCAGGAATTGGAGGGATACCAGCTCAGGCTCCTTCTTCCTTCATTTCCTTTTTCCGTCTTCCTTCCTTTTTTTTTTTTTCGTTATTTCTATTTTTTTCTTTTGCTGTGGTTAGAAAGCACCTAACATGAGATTTAACCTCTGCTATGGTTTGACTGTGTCCCCGCCCAAATCTCGTATTGAAATGTAGCTCCCATAATTTGTGTGTGTGTGGGAGGGACCCAGTGTGAGATAACTGAATCGTGAGGGCGGTTTCTCCCATACTGTTCTGGTGGTAGTGAACAGTCTCTTGAGATCTGATGATTTTATAAGGGGAAATCCCTTTTGCTTGGCTCCCTGATTCTGTCTCGCCCAGACAGGTAAGAAGTGCTTTTGACCTTCCACCATGATTGTTAGGCTTCCCCATCCACATGGAGCTATGAGTCCATTAAACCTCTTTTACTTTATAAATTACTCAGTTTCAGGTATGTCTTTATCGGCAGTGTGAAAATGGATTAATACAACCTCTTAACAAGTGTTTAGTTGTTCAGTACAGTATTAGCTATAAACACGATGAGGTACAATAGGTCTTTAGAGCTTTTTTCTTCTTGCATAACTGAGTACACCCATTAAAAACCAACTCCCCATTTCTCTCTCCCTCTAGTCCCTGGTAACCACCATTCTACCCTCTGCTTCTAGGAATTTGACTCCTTTAGATATATTATATAAGTGGGATCATGCAGTGCTTGTCCCTTTGTGCCTGGCTTATTTCACTTAGCATAATATCCTCTAGTTTCACCAGGATACCTTTCTGTGTCTAGTCATTATCCTCTCCTTCCTTGGAGGATCACAGGGAAAGGGCCTAGTTGGAATGTTCAGCATGAAATGAAGCAGTTCATTTACTAAGAGTTTGGCAGATGAAAGACAGTAGAGCAAGACTGCTGAATTCTATGGGAAATAAGCACACTAATGCTTTTAGCCACCATTTTAGACATTGCTGACTGTTGGGAAGCAAAGCTAATGTTCACTGAGTGCTCACCATGTACCAGGCATGGTGATAAGTGCTTTACTAAAATGGTCACATTTATCCACATAGCTCCCCATTGAGGTAAGTACTATTATTATTCCCACTTTACAGAAAAGGAAATTGAGTCATAGAGAGGTTTTAAGACACTTGCACACGTTCATAGAGCAGATAAGTACTAGAGATGGGATTCAGTCTTCTATTTGAGCACTGTCATGCTGCTTCCTAAAAGTCACATAGCAAAAAACGTTCTTTTCTTTGAATCCAAGGGGGTAAAAAGATACTCTGTCTCAATGGGGAAGAAACAGCCCTTCGTTCACCTCTCCTAGTTAAGAAATAAGGAGAAAGTGTCCTTGACCAAAGTCAGCTGACTTTGGCTATTTGGTTCTGAAGAAGAGTAGATGTATCTGGAGTTAGACAACCTAGGCTAGCTGTCAGAATGATGGATGTGGCAGGTCTGATTTTCAGGCTCTGTCTCAGTGGTATGATATCTAGACCTCCACCATTCTCAGTGGCATGAATTTTACCAATGGGTTTGTAAAAGATGCACAAGTTTAGTGGAATCCAAGTATTCCATGTGAAAATATGATATTTTGAATTACATGTTTCTGTAACATTAATAGGAATTATTGATGATGTCCTTCTTTCCAAGAGCGTACTCCTTAGTTGTGGTTGTTGTATTTACATACCATTGTTAAAGACCAAGTATAAACTTATGATACTTTGAGAGAAATTATTGCTTTTTACCCTCAGGATAGGATTCAGTGCCTAACTTTCTGTACTTTTATCAATAATCGCTTCTATTATTTCTGTTGCATTCGCTTTTATTCAAAAAGGCTTTTATTAAAATTTGCCTTTTTCTGTTACTCATCAGAGTTGCAGATTATGTGAAAATCATTTACAACCACTGAGACAAACTCTAGGTAACCATAAAAACAGGAAGATAGTAAATGCAGTTTGCTAGTACATATTAGGGAGGAGACAGAGATGTCAGAAAGGCACACACATATTATTAAGCAAACTATAGAGCAAAGTACATAAGAGTGGAAGCATTGGGGTCAGTGAAAAGAGAGAGAGAATTCTAACTCCAGTTGATATGGTGGTGTGACCCTAGACCGTTAATTAACTTTCTCGAGCCTAGTGTTCTTTTTCTATACAATGGGTATTATAATAACAGAGATAGATGACTCAATAGAGGATTGTTAAATATCCTGTGAAATGGCACAGGTATAAGCACTCAATAAATATTACCCATCATTATCATCAATTTATAGGAGATTTTAATGCATCTAAGTATATACCAGTTCGCCATTTGAAAAGTTACATTTTTGGCATATTACACTAATAAATGATATTTTCAATAAAACCTATATAATTTTGAAAATTCTAAGAATCAAACAGACTCAAATCTGAGGGAAATTTTTTTAAAGAAGAGATATAATTTAGAACAGTATATAAACTTGTTGAGTTTATAAAAATTAAATTTTAAAGAGCTTGGTTTTATATGTAGAAGAAATAGTCTATAAACAAAATTTAAAATTAAATGTAATTAATGTAATTTTCTTTTTATAAATGCCATGGGATTAACATTTTTTCCTACATTGTGGGCTACTATGTTGAATGAGATCCCATCTCCTTATGAAATGTGTAATCCACTGGAATATTTAGTGATGAAAATTATAACAAAGAGTAATATGGGAAAAACTAATTCCATGAAACTAATTTGAGAGTATAAAGCTGGGCATGTAATCTATGTTGCAGACTACTGAGAATGCCATGCCGTTATCAAACCAATTTAAGCCTGCGTCTGTCCCTGTTGTGTATGTATGCATGTATGTCTATATGCACATGTTCATGAATTGTGAAAACAAAGCAAAAAAGTATACTTTCATGCAAGATATCATTGCCTACTTGTAGAAAGAAAAATCGTGTTTTTTCTTCTCACCCTTAAGTGAAGATACTATTTCCCTAAAGGAACAATTACATGCTGCATAAACTGACATGCACGCTTGTATAACACAGTCATGATAACAGTGAAACAGTTTGTAAATAGCAAAATCTAACCAACAAAATTAATGTTTATGATGTTTTCTGCATTCTTTCATTTTTAAGTTTTCCACTTTCTTTCAAAGTCTGCCGAGCAACGACATACATAATTTTAGAAAAGAAAGGCAAAAATCTTTCCCTTTATGACTGACAAAAATAACAAATATTCCATCTTTTCCTTGTCCTTTGACTTGGGTCACTTGTGCCCTCGTGTGTGACCACAAGGCACCCTTTCTGTTGACAGTTACAAGCAAAGTGTAGATGCCTTGATTGACTGTGGCGCAGTCAAAATAAGCCAAGATGTCTCGAATGATTTGGGCAGCCAAAGTGTCGCTGCGTAGGGCATAGTACAGTCATCTGCAGGATGCTTGGGTGAAACAGGCAAAAGGAGAGAGTGAACACACATAGATGTTCTACCCTATTAATTCACGAGTGAAATGAACTTGATGAAAAATGGCTTCAGACTTCTTGTCTAACTTCACCTTGTTAGGACCTTCTAGCTGCTAGAATCAAAAAAAAATCATCCTAGATTATTATTGCTGAAGTTAAACCCAAATTTCATGGTCTAAGCTGTATGTAGTAAATGCTGCTTTCAAGCGAGATATTAGGCATTATTTCCTCTTCTAATTTGGCATTAATAATAAAAGCAGGCCTGTCTATGACCTGTTATCAGAGGTGTCTTCTGATGGAAATGCTGATTTTTGAGATTGACTTTGATGCTCCGTCTGCCAAGGCAAACAGGAAGTCAATAATCTACAGTGTTGACTCTTCACACTGAACTGTTGCTCTCTGCATGGAACCTCATGATAGAATTACGGCGGAATGTTTTCCAAATCTTTTGAAAATCATTTGTTCCTAACTCAGAAAACCATGATTAATGTATGCCTACTTGGTACTAACAAGAAAAAGGAAAACCATTACCTGGAAAAAAGAAAAAAAAGAAAAAAAGAGAGATGGAGAACATGAGCAAAGATTTGCTACTCTTATTCAGTCTTTTCATTAGCAGATTTTACTCAGTCAGTCATACCATTAACATGTCCGGGGGTGCCCACAGGGCAACTAAAAAAGAGGCACTGTAAAACTGGAACTACAAAGCATGGACAAGTCAGGAAGTTCTACATATTAAATGAAAGTGAGGTGAGCATCTCCTTAATGTAATGTACCAGGAAAAGTTTCTTAAAATAATTAAGCCCTGAGCTGCAATTTGGTGGATGGACACTGTATCATAAGCTTATTTCCATTGTACTGCAGTTTTCATTAATTTGATCATGGATGGATTATTTTATTTTATGTTATTTTGTTTTATTTTATCTTATTTTATTCTATTTTTGAAACACTGTTGCCCAGTGCAGTGGCACCATCTCGGGCTCACTGCAACATCTGCCTCCTCGGTTCAAGAGAGTCCCCTGCCTCAGCCTCCCGAGTAGCTGGGATTACAGGCACCCGCCACCATGTCCGACTAATTTTTGTATTTTTAGTAAAAATGGGGTTTCACCATGTTGGCCAGACTGGTCTTGAACTCCTGACCTTGTGATCTGTCCACCTTGGCCTCCCAAAGTGCTGGGATTACAGGCGTGAGCCCACGCACCAGACTGATTTATTCTGTTTTAACCGCTTATATTATTATACTTTTGGATTTTTTTGAAACTTTTGTTACTATAGAATGCATTTGTTTAAATGTTGAAAATCTGTAATTTAATGTCCAATTACAAAGAAATAGTAAAATAAAGCATGGAAATATACAAGAATGAATTATATATCATTAAAATTATTCTTGCCAACTTTCTAATGACTTAAAATAAAAGTAAAGCAAAACTGTATTACACAAATTTATATATTATGAGCTCAATGATATAACATTTTGTATACCTAGGAAAATATTAAGGAAATTTAATTTACCAAATTTTGTGGTTAATTTTTAATGGTGGGATTTTGAGTGATTATTAATTTATTTTTCTTCTTGGCTTTTAACAT
>NW_016804150.1:2419181-2421245 GCF_001698545.2 Rhinopithecus bieti
ATTTTTGAATTTTGAATGAAACAGAATTATTTAAAAAAAAAACATATGAGTCTGCAAATAAAACATGTGTAAAGTTTCAAGAAATTTGCTTTTGTATCAAAAGAAATAAATATTTTTGTAGTTTTGAAAGATAATTCTAGTTTTTAATCTACATTATTATTTATCAGTTCAAGTGGGCACTGAGGCTGCCAGTAATGCTAACATTGAGTCTGATTGTTAAAAATTTATCTGATTTAATAATACTGTCTCCTTGTTATTTTAATTTGCATTTCTTTGACTAGAAGATATAATAATTATTTTTCTCCTGTTTGAGTTCTAATTACTAAAATATACTCTCTTTTGTCTGAATTATATATAATGTCTTTTGTCTGTATTTCTGATTTTATTCTATTTGTAAGAATTCTTTATATAGCCTTAACACTTGCTGCAAATATCCTTCTTTGGCTGCATTCTTTTTGTTTTACATTAATTTTTCTTCACCAGGAGAATGGCCAAATTTGTCAATACATTTCTTTGTGGCTATACCTATAATTTCAAATTTATAAAGTGTTTAATACTTCAGAGTTCTAGAAGTATAAAATCATTTTTTGGTAGTTTTCAGTTGTTTTGGCTAGTTTTTTGTAATTTTAATCAGACACTTTAAATTAGCACGTTTGAAGTGTTGAGTTACAGTTTTTCAAATGATAATAAATGGTACCAATATAATTTATTTACATATTATTTGGTGCTTCCTTTAATCGTATATACATGTATACATATATACATATGTATTCACATACACATATTAACATATATAGTGTATGTATGTGTATGTTATTCTTGAATTTATTATCTTATTCTCTTGGTTTGTACATCTGTCTAGAAGTTTGTACATCTGGCTAAAATACTACACTATTTAGTTATCATTGCTTTAATTTTAATAAATTGCAATATTTTATGTTAGTACACACCCTCATGACTCATACTTTAATATCCTTGCCTGTTTGCTTTTCTAGATTAATTATTATTTGTTGCCAATGTCTGTCAGGCTATGAAAAAAAATTCAGTTGTGTTTATTTAAAATTGAGAATTATATTAAATGAGCAAATTAATTTAGAAAAATCAAACATGAATAATTAAGAATACTGAATTTTCTGACTCAATAAACGAGGCTGATCAAATCCACAGAAACATGAATGGAAACATAACCACCAAAACTTTTTTTGTATCTTCCCCTTTTCTCCCATAGGGCTCTAGGAAGCAACAACTCTCTCAAACTGTATTAATCAGGGCTATATTAGGGGAATTGGCTCCCAGAAGTATGGAGGCTGAGAAGTCCCACAATAGGCCATCTGCAAGCTAGAGAACCAGGGAAGCTGAAAGTGTGGCTCGGTGTATATTCAAAAGCCTCAGAACCAGGGAAGTCCATGGTGTAATTTTCAGTCCAAGGCCTGAGAACCCAGGGGCCACTGGTGCAAGTCTGAGTCTAAAGGCCGGAGATCTCGAAGTTCCGATGTCTAAGGGCAGCAGAAGAAAAACATGCTAGCTCTAGGAGAGAGAGAATGTAAGGAAATTACCTTTTCTCTAACTTTCTGTTCTATCTGGGTCCCCAGCTGATTGGACGGTCTCCACCCACACTGAGGGCAGATCTGCCCCCACTCACTCCACCAGCTCACACACCAATCTTTTCTGGAAACACCCTCATAGACACACCGAGAAGTAATGCTTCACCAGCTCTATGGGAATTCTTTAATCCAGTCAAGTCGACGCCTAAAATTAACCATCACACAAACATAACTAAACTTACTTTTTCTGTGTTGCTGATGGTTACAAACAAATGTTCCACAATTCATGGGACCACTTCTTCAAAATAATAAAATCTTTTTTTTTTTTTTTTTTTTTAGTTCCAAGTTTCTTTTTTTTTTTTTATACTTTAAGTTCTAGGATACATGTGCATAACGTGCCAGTTTGTTACATATGTATATTTGTGCCATGTTGATGTGCTGCACCCATCAACTCGTCATTTACATCAGGTATAACTCCCAAAGCAATCCCTCCCTCCTCCCCCCTCCCCATAACAGGCCC
>NW_016804150.1:2422595-2441687 GCF_001698545.2 Rhinopithecus bieti
GGATCTAATTAAACTAAAGAGCTTCTGCACAGCAAAAGAAACTACCATCAGAGTGAACAGGCAACCTACAGAATGGGAGAAAATTTTTGCAATCTACTCATCTGACAAAGGGCTAATATCCAGAACCTACAAAGAACTCAAACAAATTTACAAGAAAAACATATTAAAATCTTTAACCAATTAGAGATTACTTTTTAGATTAACAAACATGTTGAGAAGAAGACATTAAACCTAAAAGTCATCCTTACCTGATGACAAATTGTGACATCAGATTTTCTAGCACCTGAAATTTCAATTTTGAAAAAAAAAAAAAAGGTGTTGGTTAGAAAGAAGCAGTTAATTCTAGGTTACAGGTCTGTCGTAGGAAAAATAGATCCAGTCAGAGCAATGTGTTTGGGGCTTTGAATCATCTCAGAATGAATCAGATTGTCTGGGGAAAGAGGTCTGTGCAAGGGCTCTTGCAGACATCTTTTACCTGTTGCAATTTTGTATGATGCCCCAGTATTTGTAGCAGAAGCATTTATTTTTGAGCCATGGTATCAGTTCCTGCTTTGATTCTTAACATTCTTTTTTATCTCAGTTAAGATCTCTCTTATTCACTGCCTTATATTTTTGGCCATTTCATCAGAGGCATGATTATCAGTAGCTTTCTCTATATCATTCATTATAGCACACATATACTTTGTGCCAGCTTCTGGATTGTATATTTTACACGTATGATTTCGTTTACTCCCCAGAATAAGTCTGAAGTGCACATATTATTTTGAATTACCACCTAATTTTTTTACTAACACACCTGCTCCTTATATCCTTTAGCACCTTTAGTTTTGCTGTATATGGACAACTGTCCAGATGATCCCCATAGCTTCAATTAACTCCAGAACCTACAGTCTGCTCATTAGATTCCATTTGATGACGCTGCCAACTGACTGACTCAGTGAGCTTTGGGTGAGGTGGTGTTCTGTTTATGGTCACCATCTGGATCTAGGTTGAGTGTCTCTGACCCTTATTCTTTAGCTCTGCATCAATAATCTGTTATCTTGTCTTATCTCATCTCATGTTAATTTTACTCAGTCATATCATTAGCATGTTTTCTTGTCTCTAGCCCTTATTCTTCAGCTCTGCATTAGCAGTCTGTTATCTTATCTCATCTAATCTTTCTATCTATCCATTTGTTTATTCATCAATTTAGACTTGTTATTTAACATGTTTCTCAAGGATAAGCAAAAATAATTCTAGTACTTCCAACATCCCATAAAAATGACTCTTAAGGGAAACTAGAGGCAGTCCTTAAATTCAGTATTGATACTAACATAGAAAAATGTGTCACAGTCAGAGAGTTCTGGCCAAAATAATTCCTATTCAGATGCATTTCTGTTGTTCCTTTATACCTGTGAGTTTGTCTGGATACAGTTTTAATACGTAACAATGTTCCCTAGGTTCTCAATAAATAATCATACCAAGGTAAAGTCACAGGTAAAGGAATACTAGACTTTGAATAGAAGACCATGATTTAATTTTTGGCTGTATTATATATTAGCTGAGTGTCCACGCAACTCTACAAAATCTTCTGTGTCTCTGTTCCTTTATAAAATATGGGTTATATTATCAATTTATTCACAGGATTTTATAAAACAGTATATAGAAAAAACTACAAACTCAGGTACACAGTGAAATATTGGATTTGTGGGAAATAGATGACACATTCAATGAGGCAATTACGGAAATTTATTAAAGAATTTATTTATAAGATATGCACAAGTTTAAGTGAAACTAACAAGAAGGAACTGTCACCATGGTTAGGCCAGAAGGAGCAAGAGAAGCGAAGAGTTTTTGGAATATAGAGAAAGAGTTCTGCCTGTTTGAAAGGACTGCCATACAGGCGTTCTGGCTTAAGTAGAGTTAGCTACAACTGCAAACTCTTACTTCATCTAGTACTACCAGACAAATCCATTAAGAAAAAAGAAATAGAGCCCAGTTGGTCTAGAGTTCTAGACATTAAAAGCCGGCCTTCTAGAGCAATGAGAGAGTAGATAAAGGATAAAAGCCAGCCTTTTAGAGCAATGAGAGAGTAGATAAAAGATAGAAATTGGATCAGGAGGGGCAAAGAGACTGTTCATCAGAATGCTCAAGAAATGTTTGTTGAATACAAAAATGTTGAATCTAAATCTAAATCATTCTAAAGATACAATAGTAGGCCATGGACTGAAGACTGAAGGTTTGATGGCAAAGTGAAAAAAAATAAGATGGGAGGAGGTAATTAGGAAATTATACTAATTTGTTAAGGATTTAAAAGAATGAATAAATTAAAAAGCAATGGGAAAAAATGGAAAATAAAACAGAAAAATAACATGGAACATTTGAGCAAGAGCAAGTGTATCACTAGACTAAAAATAAAGTGTAGACTTTAAAATTAATATATCATGTTATGCTATACTAGTCACTCTGTCATTTACACTAGTAAAGGCGTATTCAATTTTGAAGCTTTAAAATAACTAAAAATAGAAAGCTGTTTATTGTGCTCTTGACTGAAACACATAGTCTCTGTTCCACATATGTATAGTCTTCCAAGGTAGAGACAAATTTGGAGTTAAAATTTGGAAACTAAATTCAGTTTGGCATGGTCTTGATGCAATATTCAAATGAGTTAGATATCCATGCTACAAAATATAAGTTTGAGGGAGCTCAGCTTTCTAGGATGTTTCAAAAATGAAGATTTTTCTCTTAACCAAAAAAGTGAGTATTTTGCAAATTAAGTTGTTTGTATCTGTTTAAAAGGGGAACTTAAAATCCATATAATTTACCTGTTTTCTGCCTGTGTATTTCATCACGTAAGTATTGGAGTCTAACTGGGTAATTTCACAAGTACACACAAAAGCCTAGTGAGATGCAAGATCTAGTGCTCATTGCTACGGAGGATACATAGAAAAATATGTAGGAGAATGCACTTTGCTTAACGTTTAGCTGAGACTAGTCGGAGGAAGAAAATACAAGAAAGAACTAGAACTAAGCCAATGAGAAATTAAAGGAAAGTTATATCAAAGATTATAATCACTTTGACCCAAATGGAGTTTCCCTGATATTTGTGGTATTTAAGTTGGTTTGTAAGACAAGAAAAGGACAATATTTTGATGGAAATGGGAGAGTAGAAAAGGTTTTCTACATAACTAAGAAAAATAATAATTCTAAGCATATACTGACTGCTTACTGTGCATCAGGTATTGGCTTAAATGAGTTCCATGCAATTCACTAATTACAACTCAATTTTACACAAAAAATGAATCATCAATTCTGCAAGACTATGTGGGTACCCTTGTTTCTAAAGACTTAGGTTACCTACCATTCCGTGGGCTGAAAAAAGTATTTTTTCTCCTAACAGCCAAGTACCTAATAAAGAACAGTTTCATAATTTTTTGTGTATAATTTCATGATCTTAATAATTATCAAGCATGGGAAAATGTTTATAATGTCTTAATGACAGATATAATCATTTTCCTAAAACAAGGTAAACAATATTCTCAATAAATAAGAATGATTAGCTTCAAGTTCATAATAAAATTGGTGAAATTAAGTTGTTTAAGAATACATTTGGAAAATCGTTAAGTATGAAGACTAAATAAAAGTGTAAATTACAAAACAAAGTGTTATGAAATATCTGATTATATTCTTCCAAAAGGGATGGTATTTACAAAAAAAATGCAGATTTTTATCACTTGATGCATTCTAAAAATGTGGAGGTTCTTTGTAGAAATGACATATAACTACATGTAATAAAAGTACAATTCCCCGATATAAAGAAAGTATGAGGCAAACTATATCTATCATTATATGTTTTATTTATTTTCACCTTTAACAAATGTAGCTCTCCAGATGCAAGCTACCTCATGTCAAATTTAGATATCAAGTAAGTTTTTCCAGAGAGTTATATGGAAAATGATTATGAAAATGGACTGGAAAGTGGAGGTGTAGACCAGAAAAATGCTTTGAACCAGCCAAAGGACTAATGATCTATGAATCTAAGAAAAGACATGGAGAAGGCCGGATGCAGTAGCTCATGCCTATAATCCCAGCACATGGGAGGCCAGGCCAAGGAGGGCAGATAACCTGATGTCAGGAGTTTGAGACCTGCCTGGCCAACATGGTGAAACCTGGTCTCCACTAAAAATACAAAAATTAGTCAGATATGGTGTCACGCACCTGTAGTCTCAGCTACTTGGGAGACCGAGGCTTGGAGAATCACTTGAACCTGGAAGGCAGAGGTTGCAGTGAGCCAAGATTGTGCCACACTGCACTCCAGCCTGAGCAACAGAGTGAGACTCCATCTCAAAAAGAAAGAAAGAAAAAACAGACGTGGAGAACACTTAAATTTTAAAAGTACAGTTGGTGCCTGACATAACAATGTCAATGATTGACTACTTATATGGCAGTGGTTCCGTAAGATTATAATACCATATTTTTATTGTGCTTTAAAAATGTTTAGATATGTTTAGACACACAAATACTTTCCATTGTATCAAAACTGCCTACAGTATTCAGTACAGTAACATGTTATGCAGATTTGTAGCCTAGGAACAATAGGCTATATCATCTAGTCTAGGTGTGTGGTAGGCTGTACCACCTCTCTTTGT
Source organism: Rhinopithecus bieti (assembly GCF_001698545.2). Classification (NCBI taxonomy): domain Eukaryota; kingdom Metazoa; phylum Chordata; class Mammalia; order Primates; family Cercopithecidae; genus Rhinopithecus; species Rhinopithecus bieti. Next base: position 2,427,224 of record NW_016804150.1, read on the forward strand.
GTAAGCACACTCTATGATGTTTGTACAACAATAAAATCGCCTAATGGCACACTTCTCAGAACATATCTCTATTGTTAAAAGACGCGTGATGTAGTGGGAATCATACAGTATGTAACCTTACAGATGGGCTTTTTCACCAGTAATATACATTTAAGTTTTCTCCTTGACTTTCCATGGTTTTTAGTACATTTCTATTTGATGCTGAATAATATTCTGTTGTTTGGATGAACATCAGTTTATTTATCCATTGAAATATGGAAGGGGATTGTGGTTGCTCCCAAGTTTGGGAAATTATGAATCAAGCTGATATAAACATTAGTGTGTATGTTTTTGTGTGAACATAAGTTTTCAACTATTTTAGGTAAATACCAGGAAGTACAATTGCTGGATCTTATAATAAGAATATGTTTAGTTTTGTAGGAAACTGCCAGACAAACTGTCTTCCAAAGTGGCTGTACCATTTTGGATGCCCGCCAGCAATGAATGATAGTTCCTTTTAGTCTACATCAATGCTACTTGTATTCTGGACTTTGGCCATTCAAATAGGTATGTAGGGCTATCTTCTTTTTTAAAATTTTTAATTTTTGTAGGTACATAATGAGTGTATATATTTATAGTGTACATAAGATATTTTGATACAGGCATGCAATGCATAATAATCACATGATGGAAAATTGGATGTCCATCCCCTCAAGCATGTGTTCTTTGTGTTACAAACAATCCAATTATGCTCTTTTAGTTATTTTAAAATATACTATTAAATTATAATTGACTATAGTCCTCCTGTTGTGTTATCAGATACTAGGTCTTATTCATTCTTTCTAGCTATTTTTTTGTACCCATTCACCATCCCCACCTCACCTACACTTCTCCACTACATTTCCCAGACTCTGGTAACCATTCTTCTATTCTCTATCTCCATGAATTCAATTGTTTTAATTTTTAGATCCCACAAATAAGTGAGAACATATGTTTGTCTTTCTGTGCCTTATGTATTTCACTTAACATAATGACCTCCAGTTCCATCCATGCTACTGTAAATGACAGAATCTCATTTTTTTTGTGACTGAATAGTACCCCATTGTATTAATCCATTCTCACATTGCTATAAAGAACTTCCTGAGACTGGGTAATTTATGAAGAAAAGAGGTTTAATTTGCTCACAGTTCTGCAGTCTGTACAGGAAGCATGAATGGAGAGGCCTCAGGAAATTTACAATCATGGTGGAAGGTAAGAAAGAGGAAGGAAGCACATCTTACATGGCCAGAGCAGGAGGAAGAGTGTACAGGGGGAAGTGCTACACACTTTTAAACAACCAGATCTCATGATAACTGACTCATTATCAGGAGGACAGCAAGAGGGAAGCCAATTCCCATGATTGAATCACCTCCCACCAGGCTCGTCCTCCAAAATTGAGGATTACAACTCAATATGAGATTTGGGTGGGAACACAGAGCTCTACCATATTATTCTGCCCTGTCTACTCCCAAATCTCATATCCGTCTCACATTTCAAGACACAGTAATGCCTTCCCAACAGTCTCTCAGAGTTTTAATTCATTCCAGCACTAACTCAAAAGTCCAGGTCCAAAGTCTGATCTGAGACAAGGCAAATCTCTTCCATTTATGAGCCTGTAAAATCAAAAGTTAGTTACATCCAAGATACAAGAGGAAACAGACATTGGGCAATTGCTCCCATTCCAATGGAGAAATTGGCCAAAACAAAGGGGCTACAGGCCCCATGCAAGTCTGAAATCCAACACAGCAGTCATTACATCTTGAAGCTCCAAAATAATCTCCCCTTTGACTCCACATTTCACACCCAGACCTCACTAATGCAAGGGTTGGGTTCCCAAGGCCTTGGACAACTCCACCCTTGTGGCTCTGCAGGGTAGAGCTCCTGCAGCCACTTTCATGGGCAGGCATTGAGTGCCTGTGGCTTATCCAATTGCACAGTGCAAGCTTTTGGTGGATCTACCATTTTGGGTTTTGGAGGAGGTGGCTTTCTTCTCACAGCTCCACTAGGCAGTGCCCTAGTGGAGACTCTGTGTGGGGGCTCCAACTCCACATTTCACTTCCACACTGCCCTAGGAGAGGTTCTCCTTGAGGGCTCTGCCCCTGAAGCAAACTTCTGCCTGGACATCCAGGCATTTCCATGTATTCTTTGAAATCTAGGCAAAGGATCTCAAGCCTCATCTCTTGCCCTGTGCATACCCACAGGCTTACACCATGTGGAAGCTGCAAGGCTTGCAGCTTGCACCCTCTGGAGCAGCAATGTGAGATGTATCTGGGGCCCTTTTAGGCATAGCTGGAACTGGAGTGGCAGGGACACAGGGAGCAGTGTTTGGAGGTTGCACAGGGCAATGGGAACCTGTGTCCAGGCTGCAAAATCAAAGCCAAACCATATCATCTATTGTGTATACGTATCACATTTTCTTTATCCATTCATTTGTTTATGAACACTTAGGTTGCTTTCAAATCTTGGCTATTGTGAACAGTATCATGACAACATAGGGGTATAGATATCTCTTTAATATACTGATTTCTTTTTTTTTTTTTTGGTATATACTCAGAAGTGGGATTGCTGGATCATGTGGTAGCTCTAGTTATACATTTTTGAGGAACCTCCAAACTGTTCTCTGTAGCAGTTATACTAATTTACATTTTCATAAATAGTATACAAGGGTTTTTCCTTTTCTCTTCATCCCCACCAGCATTTGTTACTGCCTGACTCTTGGATAAAAGCCACTTTAACTGATATCCATTGTAGTTTTGTTTTGCCTCTCTCTGCTGATCCATGATGTTAAGCACCTTTTCATATGCCTATTTGTCATTTGTATGTCTTCTTTTGAGACCTATCTATTCAAATCGTTTGCCCATTTTTTGATCAGCTTGTCATTTTGATCAGGCTTGTCATTTTCCCCTATTCGGTATGATATTAGTTATGAGTTATGAGTTATGAGTTATAGTTATGAGTCTGTCAAACATGGCTTTTATGTTCCTTCTATAGGTAGATATTTGAGGGTATTTTTAATCATGAAGAGATGATGATTAGATTTTTTCCCACATAGAATTGTTTGAGTTTCCTATGTATTCTGGTTATTAATCCCTTCTCAGATGGGTATTTTGAAAATATTTTCTCCCATTCTGTGTGTTGCCTCTTCATTTTGTTAATTGTTTCCTTTGTTGTGCAGATGCTTGTTAATTTGATGTGATCCTGTTTGTCCAACTTTGCTTTGGATGTCTGTGCTTGTGGCATATTACTCAAGAAATTTGTGCTCAGAGTCATGTTCTGGAGAGTTTGTCCAATTTTTTCTTGTTGCATTTTCATGGTTTGAGGTCTTATATTTAAGCCTTTAACCCACTTTGATTTGATTTTTCTATATGGCAAGAGATAGCGGTCTAGTTTCATTCTTCTGCGTTTTGATATCCAGTTTTCTCAGCACCATTTATTGAAGAGACTGCCTTTTCCCTAATGTATGTTCTTGGTGCCATTATCAACCGTGAGTTTACTGTAGGTATGTGGATTTGTTTCTGAGTCCTCTATTATGTTCCATTGGTCTATATGCCTGTTTTTATGCCAGTACAATGCTACTTTGGTTAATAATTGCTCTGTGGTATAATTTAAAATCAGGCAATGTGAGTCCTCCAGTTTCATTCTTTTTGTCCAGGCTTTAGCTGTTCTGAGTCTTTTGTTGTTCCATATAAATTCTAATCTTTAAAAATTTCTTTCAAGAATGTCATTGGAATTTTGATAGGGATTGCTTTGAATCTGTACATTGCTTTGAGTAGTATGGACATTTTAACAACATTGATTCTTCCAATCCATGAACATGAAATATCACTCTATTTTTTGTGACCCTCTTCAATTTCTTTCATCAGTGTTATATCATTTTTATCATAGAGATCTGTCACTTCTTTGGTTAATTTCTAGGTATTTACTTTTATTTGTGGCTAGAGTAAATGGGATTATTTTGGAATTTCTTTTCAAATTGTTCACTGTTGGCCTACAGAAAAGCTACTTATTTTTGTATGTAGATTTTGTGTCTTGCAACTTTCCTGAATTTATCAGTTCTAATAGTTTTTTTTTTTTTTTTTTTTGGGGGGGGGTGTGTGGAATGTTTAGTTTTTTCCAAAAATAAGATCCTATCATTTGCAAACAAACAAACATAATGTGACTTCTTTCTTTCCAAAGTGTATGTTTTTTGTTTCTTTCTTCTGTCTGATTGCTCTGGCTGTGACTTCCAGTGCTATGTTGAAATAACAGTGGGAATCTTTATCATGTTCAGTATTTAAGAGGAAAGGCTTGTCATTTTCCCCTATTCGGTATGATATTAGTTATGAGTCTGTCAAACATGGCTTTTATGTTCCTTCTATAGGTAGATATTTGAGGGTATTTTTAATCATGAAGAGATGATGAACATTATCAAATGTTTTTACAGTTTCAATTGATTAATCATATGGTTTTGTCCTTCATTCTATTGATATGATGCATTGCATTGATTGATTAGAATGTGATAAATCATTCTTGAATCTTAGGGATATATAGCACTTGTTTATAATGAATGATCTTCATCTTTTTAATGTGTTGTTGAATTTGATTTGATAGTATTTTATCGATGATTTTTGCATCAATAATCATCAGAGATATTTGCCTGTAGTTTTCTCTTTTATGAATGTGTCTTTGGTTTTGGTATCAGGATAATACTGGCTTCATACAATGATTTTGAAAACATTCATTCCTCCTTCATTTTTCAGAACACTTTGAATAGGAGTAGTATTTGTTCTTCTTTAAATGTTTGGTAGAATTCAGCAGTGAATCCATCAGTTCCCAGACTTCTTCTTTTTTTTTTTTTTAAACTGGGAAATTTTTCCTGATGGGTCTCAGTCTTGTTACTTGTTATTAGACTGTTCAGATTTTGAATTTCTTCATGGTTCAATCTTGGTAGGTTGTATGTGTCTAGGAATGTATCCATTTCTTCTAAATTTTCCAATTTATTGCTATATAGTTGTTCATGGTAGCCACTAATGTTCCTTTGAATTCTATGTTATCAATTATAATGTGTGTTTTTTTTTTATTAATTTCTGATTTTACTTATTTGGGTCTTCTCTCTTTTTTGACTAAAGGGTTTTCCATTTTGTTTATTTTAAAAAAACAATTGTTTTGTTTCATAGATCTTTTGTATTGTTTTCATAATTTCAAATTCATTTATTTCTGCTTGAATGTTGATATTTTTCTCTAGGTTTGAGAAGTTCTCTATGTTATCCCATTGAATAAACTTTCTTCCCTTATCTCCTTCTCTACATCCTCTTTAAGGTAAAAAGTGCTTAGATTTGCCCTTTTGAGGCATATTTTCTATATTCTGTAGGTGTTCTTCACTGTTTTGTATTATTTTGTTTTGATTTCTCTGACTATGTATTTTCAATTGGCCTGTTTTCAAGCTCACTAATTCTTTCTTCTGCTTGATCAATTCCACTTCAACATTATTAAGAATTCTTCAACATGTCCATTGAATTTTCAACAATATAATTTCTATAATTTTTACTTAATTTGTTCAAAGTCTTTCCATCTTTCTTAAATTTATCTGATAGAATTCTGAATTTCTTCTCTGTGTTATCTTGAATTTCTTTGAGTTTCCTCAAAAGCATTTTGAATTTTCTGAAAGGTCATATATCTCTATTTTTCCAGGATTGGTCCCTGGTGCCTTATTTAGTTCATTCATTGAAGTATGTTTTCCTGGATGGTCTTGATACTTGTAGATGGTTGTCTGTGTCTGGGCATTGAAGAGTTAGGTGGTATTGTAATCTTCATAGTCTGGGCTTGTTTGTATCTTTTTTCCTTGGGAGGGTGTATTAGTTTGTTTTCACATTGCTATAAAGAACTACCTGAGACTAGATAATTTATGAAGAAAAAAGGTTCAATTTACTCACAATTCCACAGGCTTACCAGGAAGCATGGCTAGGAGGCCTCAGGAAACTTACAAATCATGATGGAAGGTGAAGGAGAAACAATTATGTCTATGTCTTACCATGGTGGAGTGGGAGAGAGAGTGAAAGGGGGAGTGCTACACACTTTCAAATAACCAACCAGATCTTGGAAAACTCACTCACTATCATGAGAACAGCAAGGGGAAGTTTGCCCCCATGATTCAATTACCTCCCAGGAGGGCCCTCTCCCAACACGTGGGGATGTAATTTGAAATGAAGTTTGAGTGGGAACACATAGCCAAACCATATCAGAGGACTGTCCAGGAATTTGAAGGGACCTGGGCCTCAAGCCCAATAACACTGTGGTTTTTGCAGGCTTCTTGTTAGTAATACAAGACTGTCTCTCCAGTCTTTCTCAATGCCTCTTCTGGTGATATGAAATTAAAACCTGGTACTGTGATTGCTGACTTGATTTCTGGTTCTTGTCATGGTGCTTTTCTGTGTGCAGATAGTTGTTAAAATTTGGTGTTCCAACAGTGGGGGCAAACAGTGTAGGCTTTTATTCTGCCATCTTACTCAGCTTTATCTTTTTTGTCTTAATTTGTAATTATATAATAGCACTTGATGTTAAACATACTTTTGTGTATTTATTTGTCATGTATATATTCTCTTTGTTGAGGTGTCCATTCAGATCTTTGGCCTGTTTTTTAATTGTATTTTTCTTATTGTTGAGTTTTGAAAGTTCTTTGTATATTTTTGGATAACAATTCTTTATCAGATATAGGTTTTTAAGTATTTTCTCCCACTCTGTGGGTTATCTGTTTATTCCTTTGTCAGTATATTTTAGAGAGCAGAATTTTTATTATTTTAATACAGTTCAGTTTATCAATTACATCTTTCATGGATCATGCATTTGATGCTGGACCTAAAAAGTTATTGACAAACCCAAAGTGACTGAGATTTTTTCCTATGTTATCTTCTAGAAGCTTAATACTTTTGTATTTTACATTTAAATAAAACACAAAATTCATTTTGAATTAGTTTTTGTGAAAGGTGTAAGTTATGTGCCTAGGTTCATTTTTTTTGGTATGTAGATATGTAGTTGATCCAGCACCATTTGCAGAAAAGACTGTGTTTTTTCCTCTATATTGTCTCTGCTCCTTTGTCAAAGATTAGGTGACTACATGTATGTGGGTCTCCATCTGCTCTCTATTCTGTTCCATTGATCTGTTTGTGTATTCTTTTGCCAATGCTATACCTTTTTTTAATTTAAGAGATGGAGTCTCACTCTGTCACCCAGGATAAAGGGCAGTGGCATGACCACAGCTTTTTGGAGTCCCAAACTCTTGTGTTCAAACAATCCTCCTGCCTCAGCCTCCCAAGTAGCTGGAACTTGCAGGCATGCACCATCATGCTACTGTGTCTGGCTTTCATTTTTTGTAGAGATGGGGTCTTGCTATATTGCCCAGGCTGGTCTCAGACTCCTGATCTCAAGTAATTCTCCCACCTAAGCCTCCAAAAGTTCTGGGATTACAGGCATGAGCCAGCACACCTGGCCCAATACCACACTGTCTTGATTATTATAGCTTGATAGTTAGCCTTGAAATCAGTCCCCCAACTTTATTCCTCTTCAATATTGTGTTGGCTTATCAGGGTCTTTTATCTCTCCATATAAACTTTACAATTAGTTTGTTAATATCCTCAAAATAACTTGGTAGGATTTTAATTAAAATTGCATTGACTCTATAGATTCAGTTTGAAAGAATTGGCATCGTGACAATATTGTGTCTTCTTATACTTTTTTTTTATACTTTAAGTTCTAGGATACATGTACACAATGTGCAGGTTTGTTACATAGGTATACATGTGTCATGTTGGTTTGCTGCACCCATCAACTCGTCATTTACGTTAGGTATTTCTCCTAATGCTATCCCTCCTCCAGTCCACCCCCCCTTCCCCGTGACAGGCCCTGGTGTGTGATGTTCCCTGCCCTGTGTCCAAGTGTTCCAAGTGGTTCTCATTGTTCAGTTCCACCCTCTGAGTGAGAACATGCGGTGTTCGTTTTCTGTCCTTTACAGTGCTGAGGAAGATGGTTTCCAGCCTTCATCATGTCCCAACAAAGGACATGAACTCATCCTTTTTTATGCTCCCATCCATGGGTGTATATGATTCACATTTTTTCTCATCAATCCACCCTATCATTGATGGACATTGGGGTGCTTCCAATCTTTGGCTATTGTGAATATCTTTGCAAAAACATACATGTGCATGTTCCTTTGTAGTAGTGTAACTTATCATACCCTTGGTTATATCCAACGTAATGAAATTGCTGATCAATGGTATTTCTAGTTCTAGATCTGAGAATCCGCCACACTCTCACAATGGTTAAAATAATTTACACTCACACCAACAGTATAAAAGCATTCTTATTCTCCACATCCCTCTCCACATCTGTTGTTTCCCTGACTTTTTAATGATCACCATTCTAAGTGGCGTGAGATGATATCTCATTGTGGTTTGGTTTACATTTCTCTGATGACCAGTGATGATGAGCAATTTTTCATGTGTCTGTTGGCTGCATAAATGTCTTCTTTAGAGAAGTGTCTGTTCATATCCTTTGCCCACTTTTTGATGGGGTTGTTTTTTTCTTGTAAATTTAAGTTCCTTATAGATTCTGGATATTAGCCCTTTGTCAGATGGGTAGCTTGCAAACATTTTTCCCATTCTGTGGGTTGCCTGTTCACTCTGATGGTAGTTTCTTTTGCTGTGCAGAAGCTCTTTAGTTTAATTAGATCCCATTTGTCTATTTTGGTGTCTTCTTATACTTGATCACAAAAATGTCTCTCCATTCATCTATTATAGTACTTCCTTGATTTTATTAGAGTTCTGTAGTTTTCCTCAAATAAATGTTGCACATATTTTGTTAGATTTATGCTCAAATTTTTAACTTTTGGGGGGTGCTAGGGTAAATAGCATTTTGATTTTAATTGGAAATTCCACTTATTCACTGCTGGTGTATAGGAAAGTGGTTGACTTTGTATACGTGCCTTGCATCCTGCTACCTTGCTATAATTGCTTATTAGTTCCAGAATGGTTTCTTTTTCTGGTTAATTATTCTGGATTTGCTACATAGACAATCACCTGCATCATCTGCAAATCGGGACAGATTTACTTGGGTGCCATCATGTCTGGTTTGTTTTAAAATAGAGACAGGCTTTCTCCATGTTTTCTAGGCTGGTGTTGAATTCCCAGACTGAAGCAATCCACCTGACTCAGCCTCCTGAAGTGCTGGGATTACAGAGGTGAGCCACCATGCCTGGCCATCTCTGTCTTTTAGTTGTGCACTTAGATTATAGATATTTAAGGTGATTATTAATATACTTGGATTGATATTTATCATATTTGCTATTCTTTTCTATTTTTTAACTTTGTCCTTTGTTCCTATTTTTGTCTTCCACTATTTTCTTTTTTTGTGGTTTTAATTAAGCATTTAATATGATTTCATTTTTATCCCTTTCTTAGTATATCAGTTATACTTCTTTATGTTTTACTTTTTAAAGAGGTTGCCCTTATTCTAATATATGTTTATAACTAATCAAAATGCACTTTAAAAGAACACTATGCAGCTTCATGGGTAATGCAAATATCTTATAACTCTAACTTCTTCCTCTTGTCCCTTGTATTACTGCAGCCATTCACTTCACTTGTATATAAACACACACACACACACACACACACACACACATAATCAAATGTATTGTTGCCTTCTTTATTTTGAGCAAAATGTTATCTATTAGATTATTTAGAAATAAGAAATATCCAAGTTTTTACTTTACCTTCACTTATTCTTTCTCCAATGCTCTTTTTATATTGATTCAAGTTTCTGACATATATTATTTCTTTTTTTGTTTAAACAGAATTTTTACTTGATACGCATTGGTATTTAGACATATTCAGACACAGATTGTATCACAGATCACTCTTTTAAATACTTTATGTAAAGTACATATACATAAGGGAAATAAATTGTATCTAGTACTCCTTCTTCAAATGAAGTATCAAATTCTTCTGAATCAATTTTTGACTTGGTTATCAGTACTGTTCTATGCATTGGTGACAGAGAATTTCTTTTTCTTTTAATTGACAAATAATAATTGTATATGCTTATGGAGTACAATGTGATGCCTTGATACGTATATACGTTGTAAAGTGAGCAAATCAGCGTATTAACCACACACACACGCTCACATACACACACATCTCCTTACATATTTATCATTTCTTTGTGGTGAGACTATTTAAAATCTACTCTGAACACTTCTTAAAAGTATGCTCAACTGTTTTTATTTATTTCAATAGTTTTAGGGAACACATGGTTTTGGTCACATGGGTAAGTTTTTCAAGAGTGATTTCTGAGATTTTGGTGTACTCGTCACCCAAGCAGGGTACAAGGTACCCAATGTGTATCATTTTATTCCTCACTCCTCTCCCACGCTTTCTCTGGAGGCCCCAAAGTTCATTATATCATTTTTATGTCTTTGTGCCCTCATAGCTAGCTCCCACCTCTAAGTGAGAGCATACAATACTTGGTTTTCTATTCCTGAGTTGCTTCACTTAGAATAATGGTCTTCAACTCCATCCAGGTTACTGCAAATGACATTATTTCATTCATTTTTATGGCTGAGTAGTATTTCATCATGTGTGTATATACACATACACCCTCCACACACACACAAACACACACACACGCACACCACATTTTCTTTATTCACTGCTGACAGATGGGCATTTAGGCTGGTTTTATATTTTTGCAATTGCCAATTGTACTGCTGTAAACATGCACGTGCAGTTTCTTTTTCATATAATGACTCCTTTTCTTCTGGATAGATACCAGAAGTGATACTGCTGAATCAAATGGTAATTCTACTTTTAATTCTTTAAGAACTCTCCATACTGTTTTCCATGGTGATTATACTAGTTAATATTACCACTAACAGTATAAATAAATGTTCCCTTTTCACCACATTCATGCCAATATCCATTACTTGTTTGTTTTTTAAATTATGGTGATACTTGCAGGAGTAAAGTGTTATCTCGTTGTGGTTTTAATTTGCCTTTCCCTGATAATAAGTGATATTGAGCATTTTTTTTTCATATGTCTGTTGGTCATTTGAATATCTTCTTTTGAGAATTGTCTATTCATGTCCTTTGCCCACCTTTTGATGGAGTTAGTTGTTTTTCTTTTTTCTTACTGATTTGTTTGAGTTTTTTATAGATTCTGGATATTAGTTCTTGTCAGATACATAGTGTATTAGTCTGCTCTCACACTGCTATGAAGAGATACCAGAGACTGGGTAATTTATTTTAAAAAAAGGTTTAATTGACTCACAGTTCCGCATGACTGGGGAGACCTCAGGCAACTTATAATCACGGCAGAAGGCACCTCTTCACAGGGCAGCAGGAGAGATAATGAGAGCAGAGTGAAGGTGGGAGCTCCTTGCAAAACCATCAGTTCTTGTGAGAAGTCACTATCATGAGAGCAGTATGGGGGAAATCACCCCCATGATTTAATTATCTCCACTTGGTCCTGTGCTTGACATGTATGGATTATTACAATTCAAGGTGAGATTTGAGTGGGGACACAAAGCCAAACCATATCACATAGTTTGAGAAGATTTTCTTCCACTTAGTGGGTTGTCTGTTTACTCTGCTGATTGTTTCTTTTGCTGTGCAGAAGCTTTTTAGTTTAATTAGGCCACTCTATTTACTTTTGTTTTTGTTTCATATGCTTTTGGTTCTTGGTCATAAACTCTTTGCCTAAGTCAATGTCTACAAGAGTTTTTATGGATGTTATTCTCTAGAATATTTATGGTCAGAGCTCCCAAATTTATAAAATGGTTACCACTAGACCTCAGAAATGAGGCATACAGCACCATAATAATAGTGGGGGACTTTCACACACCACTGACGGCATTAGGTCATCAAGACAGAAAGTCAACAAAGAAACAATGAGCTTAAACTGTACCCTAGAACAAATAGATTTAACATATATTTACAGAACATTCTACCCAACAACTGCAGAATATACATCATTTTCATCAGCACATGGAACATTCTCCAAGATAGATCATACAATAAGTCACAAAAACAAGTCTCAATAAATTTCAGAAAATCAAAGTTATATCATGTGTCCTTTCAGAAAACAGTGGAATAAAACTAGAACTTAACTCCAAAAGGAACTATCAAGACTATGTAAATACATAGAAATTAAATAATCTACTCTTGAGTGATATTTGGACCAACAATGAAATCAAGATGGAAATTAAAATTTCTTTGAATTGAATGATAATAGTGACAAAATTTACCCAAATCTCTGGGATACAGCAAAAGCACTTTTAAGAGGAAAGCTCATAACATTAAATGCCTACATCAAAAAGTCTGAAGAAGTACAAATAGACCATCTAAGATCACACCTCAAGGAACTAGAGAAACAAGAACAAACCAAACCCAAACCCAGTAGAGGAAGAGAAATAACAAAGATCAGAGTAGAACGAAATGGAATTGAAGTAAAACCAAACAATAATAACAACACCAACAAAATAATAATAAAAACATAAATGAAACAAAAAGCTGATTCTTTGAAAAGATAATTAAAATTAATAGACCATTAGTGAGATTAGTCAAGAAAAGAAGAAAGAAGATCTGAATAATTAGATTTGGATCAATTAGACTCAAATAATTAGATGGGATCAATTAGAAATCAAACAGGAGATATTACAACCCATATCACACACACACACAAAGTCATTCAAGGCTATTATGAACACCTTTATGTGCACAAACTAGAAAATACAGAGATGTGCAATATAAATTCCTGGAAATACACAATCCTCTTAGATTAAATCAGAAAGAAATAGAAACTCTTAATGGATCAATAACAAGTAGCAACATTGAAACAGTAATAAAAAAATTGTCAACAAAATAAGTTTAGGATCAGATGGATTCACAGTTGAATTCTATCACACATTCAAAGAAAATTGGTATCAATTTAGTGAAACTATTCCAAAAGATAAAGAAAATAGGATTTCTCTCTAAATCATTCAATGAAGCCAGTATCCCCCTAATTCCAAAATCAGGACATGACATAACAGAAAAAGAAAACCACAGACCAGTGTCCCTGATGAACATAGATTCAAAAATCTTCAAAAAATTCTTGTGAACTTAATCCAACAGCATATAAAAAAGACAATGCATAGTGATCAAATGGGGTACATACCAGGAATGCAGGGATGGCTTACCATACACAAGTCAATAAATGTGATATCTCAGATAAACAGAATTAAAACAAAATCATGTGGTTGTCTCAATAGACACAGAAAAGCATTTGACAAAATTCAGCATCACTTTATGATAAAAACCCTCAGCAAAATTGGCATAGAATGGACATACATATAGGTATGGTTTTTCTAAGAACCAGCTTTTAAAAGCCATCTATGATAAAACCACAGTCAACATTACAGTGAATGGGAAAAAGCTGAAAGCATTCCCCCTGAGAAGTGGAACAAGATAAGGATACTCACTTTCACTGCTTCTATTCAACATAGTGCTGGACATCCTAGCCAGAACAATCAGACGAGAGAAATAAATCTTTCCAAATCAGTAAAGAAGAAGTCAAACTGTCACTCTTCAATGATGATATAATCATATACCTAAAAAACCCTAAGGACTCACCCAAAAAACTTCTAGGTCTGATAAATGAATTTAGTAAAGTTTCAAGACACAAAATTAATGTTCACAGATAACTGCTAGACACCAACAATGACTAAGCTGAGAACCAAATCAAGAACTCAATCCCTTTTTTACAACAGTTACAAGCAAAATAAAATACTTAGGAATATATCTATCCAAGGAGGTGAAAGATCTCTGCAAGGAAAACTACAAAACACTTCTGAAAGAAACCATAGACAACACAAACAAATGGAAAAACATCCCATATTCATAGATGGGTAGAATCAATATTGTAAAAATAACCAAACTGCCAAAAGCAATCTACAGATACAATGCAATTTCCATCAAAATAACATCATCATTCTTCACACAACTGGGAGAAAACAATCCAAAAATTCATATGGAACCAAAAAACAGCCCACAGAGCCAAAGCAAGACTAAGCAAAAAGAACAAATCTGGAGGCATCACATTACCTAACTTCAAACTATACTACAAGGCTATAGTTACCAAAACAGCATGGTACTGGTATAAACATAGGCACATATACCAACAGAACAGAATAGAGAACCCAGAAATAAAGTCAAATACTTACAGCCAACTAATCTTTGACAAAGTGAACAAAAACATAAACATAAAGTGGGCAAAGGACAATAGTGCTGGGATAATTTGCAAGTCACATGTAGAAAATGAAACTGGATCCTCATCTCTCACCTTATACTAAAATCAACTCAGGATGGATCAAAGACTTAAGTATAAGACCTGAAATCAAAATATTTTCTATCTTTCTAAAGGACTTTTTTTTTTTTTT
>NW_016804150.1:2442075-2474987 GCF_001698545.2 Rhinopithecus bieti
TTTTGAGATAGAGTCTCACTCTGTCGTCCAGGCTGGAGTGCACTGGTGTGATCTCGACTCATTGCAATCTCTGCCTCCCGGATTCAAGTGATTCTCCTACCTCAGCCTCCCAAGTAGCTGGGAGTATAGGCACATGCCATCACACCCAGCTAATGTTTTTGTATTTTAGTAGAGATGGGGTTTCACCAGGTTGGCCAGGATGGTCTCGACCTCCTGACCTCGTGAACTGCCCGCGTTAGCCTCCCAAAGTGCTGGTTTAAAGTACCTTTAAAATTTCTTGCAAGGCAGGTCTACTGGCAACAGATGTCTTCAATGTTGTTTGTCTGAAAAAGTTTCTATTTTTCCTTCACTTTTAAGAGATAACTTCACTGAGTATAGTGTTCTAGATTTGTGTTTTTAAATTTTACTTCATTTAAAATATAAAATATACATATATCATTTACCATCTTTACCATTTGTAAGTGTGAGGTTCAGTGGTAATAAGGACATTTAATTATATTTCCCCTCATCTTATTCCCCTTTCTGGTCTCTGGTAATCACTGTTCTACTCTTTATCTTTATGAGACATGTTTTATTTTTCAGTTTCCACATATGTCTGAGAACATGCAACATTTTTCTTTCTGTTCTTGGCTTATTTCACTTAACATAGTCAACTTCAGTTCTATCAATGTCGTTGCAAATGGCAGAATGTTATTATTTTTAACAGTTGAGTAAAATGGTGTACATAATACCATACTTCATTCATTCGTTGATGACCACTTAGGTTAATTTCGTATTTTGACGATTGTAAATAGTGCTAAAACAGTCATGGAAGTATAGATATCTCTTTGATATATTGTTTTCTTTTCCCTTATACCCAGTAGTGGAATTGCTGGCTCACATGGTAGTTCTACTTTTAGATTTTTGAGGAATCTTCATCCTGTTCTCCATAGTGATTCTACTAATTTGCATTCCCACCACAGTGTTTGAGGGTCCTCCTTTCTCCATGTCATTTCCAGCATCTCTTATAACCTCTCTTTTTGATACAAGTCATTTTAACTGGAGTGAGATATCTCATTGTGGTTTTGATTGCATTTCTATGATAATTAGTGATGCTGAACATTTTTCATATACCTGTTAGACATTTTTATGTCTTCTTTTGAGAAATATCTGTTCAGATCTGTTGCCAATTTTTAAATCTATTTATTGTTTTATTTTTTTCTTTTGCTATTCAGTTATTTGAGCTCCTTCTGTATTCTGGCCATTAATTCCTTTTCCTATAGGAAGTTTGCAAATATTTTTTCCCATTCCGTGGGTTATCTCTTCATTTTGTTGATTGTTTTCTTTGCCTTCCAGAAGCCTTTTAGCTTGATATAATCCCAATTGTCCATTTTCACTTTGCTTGACTGTGCTTTTGAGGTCTTACACAATAAATCTTTCCTCAGACCAATGTCCTGAAGCATTTCCTCAATGTGTTCTTCTAGTAGTTTTATAGTTTGAGGTCTTACATTAAGTCTTCAAATCACTTTGATTTGATTTATGTGTATAGTGAGAGATAGGGGTCTCATTCTTCTGCATTTAGTTTTCTGCTTTTCCCTGAATCATTTATTATAGTGCTGCTATAATAAATGCTATAAAGCATTTATTATATTACTTATATTGTTACATATACATTATATATAATAGAATGAATGCTATGATGCATTTATTATATTACTTATTATATATACATTATATCTAATATATAAATTATAGTAATATGAATTATTATTATATTACTATAATGTATTTATAGCACTGCTATAATAAATAAATCTCTCTCACCCATTGACTGGATCTCCCTGGAGTTTTTCTCTCTCAAGCTTGTTTTCACTGAATCTCCAGCAATTCATCAACTACAGATAGGATTTTCCTGCCCCAGCACTGGTTCCTGTGGAGGTTTCAGCATGTGGGTTTCTTCCTCCCTAAGTTTTAATTCTCTGTATTTGCCTGTTGGTCTCTCCAATTTTGGAGGCAGAGGTTTGCCCTGTGATCTCACATGTCATATGGCTCTCAGAAGTGTTGATTTTTCAGTTTGTTCAGCTTTTGGCTGGTTGTTAGGATGTAGTGGTGGCTTCTAAACTTCTTACAAGCCAATCCAGAATCTGGAAGACCATTTGTATTGTCATTTAATTATTTTTCTCAAGTTTGTTTTCCTGGTACTGGGAACTTTGTGACAAAATGGCATTGAATATGCAAAAGTTTAATTACCTCAATTGTTTGATTAAGCAACTGATTTGAAGATTGGTCAGTGAGAGTGAGAAGTCAGCCACAATAATTTTAGATTAATAACAATTTAGAAGGACAATGTTGATTCTGTTCCTTGTGCCAGTAAACAGTGGGTGAAATCTGAAGTCTTTCAGACATCAAGATACAAAATGAAAATATCACTTCTACTCTCAGATGTTTTTAAATAGTTATATGTTAATCATTACAGATAAAGCTTCTATTATGTCCTGACAAAAAGGTGTACCTTGGATGACAAATCTGGAAACTTTCAATACTGAATTTAACTGTAAAGGCACATATGTATGGTACTATTTAGAATTTTTTGCATTTAAGATTTTTGAATGGGTAATCAAAATCATTAATGTAGAAGTTTTCATATTTACCTTGAGCACAAAGGTTTTGTAAACTGGTTTTAAGAAAAAAGTAGGATTTTAAAAGGAGCAATGAAATATATTGTTTAGTATGCATGTTTGACACTTTAGGTTTATTGATACATTCTGCCTTTTGTAAGATGAATACTATGAAAAATGACAGAGAAGCGATTGCACGTCACCATCTCTGTTCTATCCATGTACTGCCAGTGGGCAAAGATTTCTCATTTCATACATCATTTACAACTTCCTACAGTAATTTTACACAGTTCATATCCTTGGTGCAAGGCATAGCAATTATCTATACACATATATGCAGGCATAACGAATATGAAAACCATGCAGTTCTATAAAGAGTTCCGAAGTTCACACACTCCAACCAATAAAAGTTGGTGAAAACCAATAAGTTACCTAATTTAAAAACTTTTTTATTTTAACTGTTACTCTGTTGTGCACCTCTGAACCATGTTATCTCACGAGGTCTTCTTTTAGACTACTGCATATAATAGTAAAATGCTATCTTCAGTTTTTCCAAGGTACTTCTGTATTCCAAAAGTTACATTAAAAAAGAATAACATTAATTTTTTTCTATCTACTTTTACTCTTTTTGTTTCCAAATAGGTAAGAAAAATAAAATATTGCATTCTGGAGTGAGAAAAAATTAAAATTCAATGATTTTTAGTTTTAAATATAAATAAACAGTTGAAGTTTGATGACATTTGACTATTTTGATTTTTCTGAAATTAATTAAAGTTGCCACAATTTTATTAAACTTTTCAACTAACATTGTACACATAACATTTACAGAGATTGTAAAATCCTAAACTGGTACATAATTAATAATACCCAGAAATAAACTTTGAACTCTTTCATATGTTACGTATGATCTAGGATTAAATTTTACTTTTTAAATTTTAAATTTTTTTCAAATTTCTGTCTAAAAAATATAGTGGCTTCCATTATATGTGGGTAGAACAATGAGTAGTAACTAGATCCTTTCAAAACTACAGAAATTGATGCTTTAGATTCAGCAAACACTTTTGAGTTATGCCGGCTATTCATTAATGAATAAATACCCTATCTCCTTTCAAAAATTACTTGATATATTGACACCATATATTCCTACTCCTTCAAAATCATAATTTCTTGAGATTCTTTTCAAAAATCACTGCTTCAAATTTTCTTTTATTAATCTTTACTTGGTATCCATGCTGCATCAGAAAGTATAACATTATATGGAGAAGTGAATGTTTCTCAAAGTTAGGTTCTTGTAGTCTAAGACAAGACGGAACAAATAACTGATATATCCTACCTCTGTGACTCAGTTACTAAGTTCTGGTAAATGCACAAAAAAATTAGAGGCTTATGTTCATTAGTTAAACTCAGAAGAGATTTCTAGTGCTATTCTGACATTATCCACTTTTTTTGTCCTTGGTTTAGCCTCTTTTTGTACTTCAATATCTTCATCTATAAAGTGAAGCAAACAGGATGATTTTATATTTTCTTCATATAAGCAAGATATGCTTTATTGGCCATGACTCCAGACATCTTTGATGTCTAGAAAGGAAACAATATGGCAATTTTTTGAAGGCTACAAAATTAAGACATGGCTTTTTAAAATCTAGATTGTTTTAAAGACTATTGTATTTCACTTCATCTGCCTATAATCTTAGTAATGTTACAGTCAATGACAAATATTAACCCTAGAAATAATTCCATTGTATCTTAATTCTATGAGTAGTCGCATTTTAAAAATAGGCCAGCATTTTCATTGAACACTCAAATCCATATATCTGCTTTCTACAGTTAGTTTTCTTTTGAAAGCCATTTAGTAGGCCTCTTAGAATGCCTGAATAACATAGGAATAAAGTAAATGTCCATTCAAGTGTGATTTAGAGTTCTTGAAATGGAGAACGAAGTCAAAAGCAGTTCTTTTAATGATCTTAAACATGGAAATGACTGTACAAAAGCTTCACTGATGACTTCTCATAGCATTGACCCTAAAGTTGTAGAAAGAGCTATAATTGCAACGTACACACCACAGATGTAGAAAGTCACATTAGTAAATTTCTAGAGGCTAAGTAATTCCTTCTTCTTTTCTAATGTTGAAATTCTAACCAAAGCTATTTTATTTTTGCTTACAACGCTCTCTTTGTTACACACAAATAAAAGAAAAAGTGCAATTGTCAGGCAAAAAAAAAAAAATTAAAAAATTAAATGATAATACAGTTAAACCATAATCAGGTTTTACCTCTTCCTTGTTGATTTTATACTAATGATATATTATCATTCCTTTATTCAAGATATATTCATTCTCTGAGTACACAAAAACTAGCTAAATCTTAACCAGCTAAACCAACTTAAATTAACCAGCTAAATTATTTGATAATAATTAAAATCAGTGTTAGATTCCTGCTATAATAAGGCTGAGTACATGTATTATTTTTCTATTGTACAGCAAGTTATCATAAATGTAGTGGCTTAAAACAATAGACATTTGTTATCTAACAGTTTCTATAGGTTAAGAGTCTGAACACGGATTAGCTGAATTCTGTGAAAGACTGCAGTCAAAGTCTTGTTCAGGACTGGGTTTTTATCTGAAGGGCTGACTGTGGAAGGACTCATGTCTAAATTCACTTTGGTTACTACCATGATTCATTTTCTTGTGGTTGCAGGATGGAGGGCCTCATTTTCTTGCTGGTTGTCAACTGGAGATCCTTGCACGCTGTTGACTGGAAGCCTTTCTCAGCTCCTAGAGGCTGCCCTTAATTCCTTGCTGCATATGCCTTCTAATATTGCTGCTTGCTTCATAAAAGCCAGAAAGTAAAGTAAGTGTGTGTGTGTGTCTGGGGAGAGAGAGAGGGACAGAGAGATTGAGAGAGAGAGACAGAGAGAGAGAGAGAGAGAGAGAGAGACACTACAGTTAAATGGAAGCTATAATCTTATGTAACATATACATATGATTACATACAAGTAATAATGTGCATCCCACCACACCACCTTTGCTACATTCTTTTAGGTAAAAGCATAAGTTACAAGTCTTATCCACATTCAAAGGAAATAAGTCACACAAAGGCATAGATACTAGGAGGTAGGGGTAATGGAGAGACCTTACTACATGTCTGCCATACTACATGATATGGTTTGGTTGTGTCCCCACCCAAAATCTCATCTTTAATTGTAATCCCTAAAATCCCCATAATTCCCACATGTCAAGGGAGAGACAGGGTGGAGGTAATTGGATCATGGAGGTGGTTTCCCCCNTAACATTTACAGAGATTGTAAAATCCTAAACTGGTACATAATTAATAATACCCAGAAATAAACTTTGAACTCTTTCATATGTTACGTATGATCTAGGATTAAATTTTACTTTTTAAATTTTAAATTTTTTTCAAATTTCTGTCTAAAAAATATAGTGGCTTCCATTATATGTGGGTAGAACAATGAGTAGTAACTAGATCCTTTCAAAACTACAGAAATTGATGCTTTAGATTCAGCAAACACTTTTGAGTTATGCCGGCTATTCATTAATGAATAAATACCCTATCTCCTTTCAAAATTACTTGATATATTGACACCATATATTCCTACTCCTTCAAAATCATAATTTCTTGAGATTCTTTTCAAAATCACTGCTTCAAATTTTCTTTTATTAATCTTTACTTGGTATCCATGCTGCATCAGAAAGTATAACATTATATGGAGAAGTGAATGTTTCTCAAAGTTAGGTTCTTGTAGTCTAAGACAAGACGGAACAAATAACTGATATATCCTACCTCTGTGACTCAGTTACTAAGTTCTGGTAAATGCACAAAAAAATTAGAGGCTTATGTTCATTAGTTAAACTCAGAAGAGATTTCTAGTGCTATTCTGACATTATCCACTTTTTTTGTCCTTGGTTTAGCCTCTTTTGTACTTCAATATCTTCATCTATAAAGTGAAGCAAACAGGATGATTTTATATTTTCTTCATATAAGCAAGATATGCTTTATTGGCCATGACTCCAGACATCTTTGATGTCTAGAAAGGAAACAATATGGCAATTTTTTGAAGGCTACAAAATTAAGACATGGCTTTTAAAATCTAGATTGTTTTAAAGACTATTGTATTTCACTTCATCTGCCTATAATCTTAGTAATGTTACAGTCAATGACAAATATTAACCCTAGAAATAATTCCATTGTATCTTAATTCTATGAGTAGTCGCATTTTAAAATAGGCCAGCATTTTCATTGAACACTCAAATCCATATATCTGCTTTCTACAGTTAGTTTTCTTTTGAAAGCCATTTAGTAGGCCTCTTAGAATGCCTGAATAACATAGGAATAAAGTAAATGTCCATTCAAGTGTGATTTAGAGTTCTTGAAATGGAGAACGAAGTCAAAAGCAGTTCTTTTAATGATCTTAAACATGGAAATGACTGTACAAAAGCTTCACTGATGACTTCTCATAGCATTGACCCTAAAGTTGTAGAAAGAGCTATAATTGCAACGTACACACCACAGATGTAGAAAGTCACATTAGTAAATTTCTAGAGGCTAAGTAATTCCTTCTTCTTTTCTAATGTTGAAATTCTAACCAAAGCTATTTTATTTTGCTTACAACGCTCTCTTTGTTACACACAAATAAAAGAAAAGTGCAATTGTCAGGCAAAAAAAAAAAATTAAAAAATTAAATGATAATACAGTTAAACCATAATCAGGTTTTACCTCTTCCTTGTTGATTTTATATTAATGATATATTATCATTCCTTTATTCAAGATATATTCATTCTCTGAGTACACAAAACTAGCTAAATCTTAACCAGCTAAACCAACTTAAATTAACCAGCTAAATTATTTGATAATAATTAAAATCAGTGTTAGATTCCTGCTATAATAAGGCTGAGTACATGTATTATTTTCTATTGTACAGCAAGTTATCATAAATGTAGTGGCTTAAAACAATAGACATTTGTTATCTAACAGTTTCTATAGGTTAAGAGTCTGAACACGGATTAGCTGAATTCTGTGAAAGACTGCAGTCAAAGTCTTGTTCAGGACTGGGTTTTATCTGAAGGGCTGACTGTGGAAGGACTCATGTCTAAATTCACTTTGGTTACTACCATGATTCATTTTCTTGTGGTTGCAGGATGGAGGGCCTCATTTTCTTGCTGGTTGTCAACTGGAGATCCTTGCACGCTGTTGACTGGAAGCCTTTCTCAGCTCCTAGAGGCTGCCCTTAATTCCTTGCTGCATATGCCTTCTAATATTGCTGCTTGCTTCATAAAAGCCAGAAAGTAAAGTAAGTGTGTGTGTGTGTCTGGGGAGAGAGAGAGGGACAGAGAGATTGAGAGAGAGAGACAGAGAGAGAGAGAGAGAGAGAGAGAGACACTACAGTTAAATGGAAGCTATAATCTTATGTAACATATACATATGATTACATACAAGTAATAATGTGCATCCCACCACACCACCTTTGCTACATTCTTTTAGGTAAAAGCATAAGTTACAAGTCTTATCCACATTCAAAGGAAATAAGTCACACAAAGGCATAGATACTAGGAGGTAGGGGTAATGGAGAGACCTTACTACATGTCTGCCATACTACATGATATGGTTTGGTTGTGTCCCCACCCAAAATCTCATCTTTAATTGTAATCCCTAAAATCCCCATAATTCCCACATGTCAAGGGAGAGACAGGGTGGAGGTAATTGGATCATGGAGGTGGTTTCCCCCATGCTGTTCTCATGATAGTGAGTGAATTTTCATGAGATCTGATGGTTTTATAAGTGTTTGGTAGTTCCTCCTGAGTTCATTCTCCTTCCTTCCACCTTGTGAAGAAGGTGCCTTGCTTCCCTCTTGCTTTCTGCCATGATTGTAAGGTTCCTGAGGCCTCTCCAGCTATGCTGAACCATGAGTCAATTAAACTTCTTTCCTTTATAAATTACCCGGTCTTGGGTATGTGTTTATAGCAGTGTGAAAATGGACTAATACACTATATAAAGCTAATACAGGTAATAATGCAGGTATAAGCAAATCACTCCCAAATAAATACATAAATGAAAACAATTGGGTATAATTAATTTTTTGCACGAAAATTAGCAAATTGGACTTTGCTATTAGCAAGCTACATGGCACTCAATAACTAAATCACCTCTGTAGACCCAGAAGAGTTTGGATCCACCTCTGAAAATTGAAGGGATTGACTTTAAATGCCTGCTGAAATCCTTTGTAGTTCAAGACTTCTACAAGGTTTAGAACATTTGGAATAGATAGAATTATTTAATCTATTAATATTTTACTTTTTACACCAGACACGTATCCAGAAGTTTACATCTTCTTTTTCTTCTTCTTCTTCTTCTTCTTTTTTTTTTTTTTTGAGACAGAGTCTCTCCCTGTTGCTCAGGCTAGAGTGCAGTGGCGCGATCTCGGCTCACTGCAAGCTCCACCTCCCGAATTCAGGCCTCAGGCTCCCCACTAGCTAGGGCTACAGGCCATGCCACCACACCTGGTTAATTTTGTTTTTGTATTTTTAGTGGAGACGGGGTTTCACTGTGTTAGCCAGGATGGTCTCGATCTCCTGACCTCGTGATGCGCCTGCCTCGGCCTCCCAAAGTGCTGGGATTACAGGCGTGAGCCACTGCAGCCAGCCAAAGTTTACATCTTCTAATGGCTTATCTCAAGACAGCTAAATCTGGCAAGATTTTAATTTAATGTAAATGTGTTTTTGAGTATCTTTTCTAAACAAGGCAGTAGAAAGTAGTAGGGTTCTAGAGTCAGATACTTAACCTTAAATACTAGCTCTTTCTCTTACAGAGAGATCTTTGGCAAAATATTTAATCTCTTTTTATTGGTAACGTGACATGATAAGAGTACCAAAACTGTTGGATTTTGCAAAGATTAAATGACAAAATATGTACAAAATGTTCAGCACATTGCCTCATGAATATTAATTAACTCATAATTGTTAGCTAGTATAGATTTTATTATCATTACAATATGGTGCATCATTGTGTTAGGCAAGGGAAATATATATAAAATGAATAGTAAAGTTTCTCTACATTGAAGGAAATAATAAAAATGGTGCTTTACTGAAATATTTCCTCTTCTAGAATATGCCATTATGTTTAATTTCCCTTGAGATTTATCAGAAACCAGGGAAGAGTTAAAATTCTTGTTTAATGTGATAAATATGGTTATTTTAATAATTGAATAATTTCTGCTGGATTTTTTCCAACATTTTAGAAGAATTAACTAGGGCAAGTTTTATTTTTTTAATGAAAGCATCATATCTGTCTTATGAAAATGTTCAGTTTGATTCTGTATATTCTGTTCTTTTGAGAGCAGATTTCCAGGTACAACACTTCATTGTTATTAATAAACGGACCATACATAAATTATGCATTAAGAAAAAACAACAGACAAAAGCACTGGCATCTCTTTTGCTAGTTAGAGGAAATAGTTTTAGTGTCTGACACAGAAGACAAGACAGTCAGTGTAATTTCATAGAATTACAAGCAGCCAAATTCACACCCAACTTATCTTTCAAACTCTTTTTTTGTTCTCCACATAGAAAAATCATACAAAATGAGAAATAACCATGAAATGACAATCATTTTGCTTCGGAGAAAAACCCTCATTCACTAACCTTTTCTGAAGACTTTTTTTTTCACTGTCTTGGGTTTTCAGTCATTGAACTTCTTTGGTGACATGGGGACAAACCCCAAATACTGAAAACTGCAAAAGTTGGTGTCTCAGTCCATTTGGGCTGCAATAACAAAATACCACAGAATAGGTAACTTATAAAATACAAAATTTTATTTCTCAGAGTTCTAGAGGCCGGGAAGTTCAAGATCAATACACTGGCAGGTTCATTGTCTGGTGAGGGTCCAGACTCTACTTCCTAGATAAAATCTTAAATGCTATGTGTGTCCTCTGAAGGGGAAAAACACTGTCCTCACATGGCAGAAGGTAAAAGGACAAACGGGAAGAACTCTTCGCAAGATCATTTAAAAAGGCACTCGGCCGGGGCGGTGGCTCACGCCTGTAATCCCAGCACTTTGGGAGGCCGAGGCGGGCGGATCACAAGGTCAGGAGATCGAGACCACGGTGAAACCCTGTCTCTACTAAAAATACAAAAAATTAGCCGGGCGCGGTTGCGGGCGCCTGTAGTCCCAGCTACTCTGGAGGCTGAGGCCGGAGAATGGCGGGAACCCGGGAGGCAGAGTTTGCAGTGAGCCGAGACCGCGCCACTGCACTCCAGCCAGGGGGACAGAGCGAGACTCCGTCTCAAAAGAAAAAAAAAAAAAAAAGTCACTGACTTCATGACTTAATCATCTTCTGAAGGTCCTACCCCTTAATACTGTTACATTGGCGATTAAGTTACAACACCTGAATTTTGGATGGAACACATTCAGCCACAACAGCAAGAACTAAAAAACTTCAATGAAAGTGAGCATCTTTGAATGTTGACAAACACATAACATGGATGTTATGAAGCATGGCAAATATTGATGTGTTTAATGAACACGTGGATGCCTTTTAAGGGAAATGGCACAATGAGATGGATGAAATATAAATCTACTGATACATTTATATTTACTTTTAACTTCAAGGAGTAAAAGGGGGTTATCGAAGAAGTTGAGGAGAGAAATAAAATCAAATAGCTGCATTCTCAGTTGGTGAAAATTGCAACAATTCCTTTTTAGTATGTATCACAATCTTAAATTGTCTTTCCTCCTCTCATTTCCTTCGTTGTTGTTGTTGTTGTTGTTGTTGTTGTTGTCGTTGTTGTTTTTTGACCCATTAGAATGTCAGATCCAAGATTACAGGGCATTTGTATGCTTTGTCTATCACCTAACCCATTTCCTAAAGTTGTATAAGGACATTGTGGGTGCTTAATAAAAATTGCTCAACAAATGAATGAGGAGTAGATTTGGATGTTTTCTGAAACATCTGTCCAAGATGAAATTAACTTATGATGTTAATTTTGGTGTCATCATTCATGTCTTCTTTTTATTCCCAATTAAATCATGTTGTTTTTTTTTGTCTTATAAGTTCTGTTTTGATTGTTTAAGATGCCCAAATAAGATACCAAGGTCAAAAAAAAATTCCTGCCTTTAAATTTAATCCCCGAGTTTCTTTTTTTTTTTTTTTTCTTTTTTAAAAGGTTAACTTTTTTAAATGGTGAATTTGCCAGACAACTTGAAAAAACAAATAGGTCTTTTTCGATTGGGAAGGAGAGAGAGAACCTAAGAGAGATTTTAAGTTGTTTAGCAAATTAATAGTGGTAATGAAACATCTTGAATGAGTTTGACATTAGAAAGTATCTCCAGCCTTTATTTCCTCTTTTTTTTTCCCCGCCTGGTGTTGGTAAAATATAAGTTTCCTAAATACTTTTTGACCCTAGATTTGTTAACTGATCACCCCAATTTGCATTACATTGTCAGATGATTGAATTTCACAGTTTATAGAGCGATATGCGGATAGTTGTTGAAGAACCATTTAGGCTTCCCTTTTAATCCTCTTTGTGAAGGATGTTTTTAAATTTTTAATAGGCCCTATTTCTTGTCTTTTTCCCCAATAAGTGCCTTAAAATACCTGATATTAATATTTTAATAAGATCAGTATATACAATCCGAAACACCACCTTCCCATCCTTCAAATAATAAACACTATTATGGTAAAAATAACAATGATGTTTATTTCAAGCCACACCCTTTATTTTTGAATATTTGTTTTAAAGTTTTTTTGATTTGCTATGTGTAATTGCAAATGGAAACTGTTGAAATACCGACTACCACCACTAAGACGATAAAAAACATTTATAATATTTATTATATTTAAAAGATAATAAAATGTTTTTGCATATTTAAAAAACCGATGCTACTATAGTTGAATTTTGCCTTTGGCCCTAATGGAAATGCACAATTGCCTATAAGCCCCTTTGTTTTTGGCCAGATTTGCCCCCTAAGCTTCGTGGGCAGAACGTGTTTAGAAAACGGGGGGCTTTAAAAACTGGTAAACATTATGTTTGATGCACCCCTCTTTATTTGACTTGTCTTCCGCTTCTGGATGGCCATGAGAAAGAAAAGGTAGCCCAAACTAAAAGTTAGCGAAAGAGAAAAAATGGAACTAGTAAACTCTACAGACGTTAAGGCTTCCCCTCTGATTAAGGCCATACCAATTGGCCCCATAGCAGGTCCATTAAACGTTAATGGGAGTTCGCTGGTGACTAATTCTCCTTGTTAGGGTACTAAAATGTACCCCCTGGGCAGTATCTTAAGAAAGTCCTTCGAACCCTAATTTTTTACTTTCCTCTTAACCTTGATATGTTTTAAGCCTAAAGAATAGGTTACTCTTCCATTACACGACGTCCAATATCATAGTAACTTTAAATATAAAGATCTGAAAATAATCTATTTGGGGAAGAGACTACATTTTTATACCTGGATCCAGAGTAGAATTTTTTAAATTAGTGTTGCCAAATATCAGTACTGGCCCCTTTTCATTAATAATGAAAAAACAAGGCAGAGTAATCTGTAATTTACCCTCCTAGGCCCCCCCCCCCCTATACAAATGAGAAACCTCTTTAAAGCCTCCAATGAATTCAATTAATGAACCATTTTCAGGAGGGCAACTTACTTAAATCCAGGTTCTTACTTTTTTAACCAAGTCAATGTTTTTTTTTTTTTTTTAAGTGAATGCTTTATTAATAGATCATTAATTAAAACATGCTTATGAAATGAGAATTCAAGAAAGAGGTGAGATGAATGAAATACAAAGAAAGTAAAAAACCTGATGGAATATTTAATCTTGTTTTAAACAGTTTGCTTTATAGTGAGTTACATTAGAAGTATTATTTCCGGCTAAAAAATGAATTCAAAAATCTTTTTTTAGCTCTGTATGAAGATAAAACACTACAGATGATATTGCCTGTGAATTCATGACCCTTTTATACTGCCCAGGTTCCCTCTGCTTTTGACATTCAGACTGAAATATTAATCTCATTTTTTCCTTTAAATAATTTCTGCCTGGCTTCTATCACTACCTGGGGGGATGAAGTTATAAGATTTTATTCTTAAAGAATGCAAAAAGAAAAGAACAACTATATACATGAATAAATACTCCACCATTCATTTTCACTGAAATCAGCAGCTGTGCTGCAAAAAAGGGACATGCACAAAATATTTCCTAAGCACAAAGAACACTGGGAAAAGGCAGGCGATATTGCAGAACAGTAAATAAAGCAGAACACTCTCCAAAGGTCTGGGGTTTGGTTTGAATAGCATTCCAGAAGGCGGAATTCCTGCCCAACACCAACATAAACTGCAATTAAAACTGAACTTTATATGTTGCACATATATCTTCTTCTCTGGATTTGTAAGAGTCTCTATGTCTAAATTACAATAGAATCCTTTGAATGTGGGTGGGGCTGGAAAGAAAAGTTACTATTACTAACAAGTCACAGTTTTCAATATGTTGAACCTGATGTCAGACTCCTAGCTATTGAACTTCAGATTCTTCGAGTACTTCCAGCTCATGATCCCATTACTTAGAATTTACTTTGAAGCTTGTAACATTTCGGGTTCGTGCTGCCACTTGCTTTCCTGATCTGTAGGCTCACTGCTGAAGGCTGTAAGCACGCAACTACAACGGGCTTTATGGACCCATTGGACCCAGCTTTCTGGATGATTTGTGACATCGACCTCAAAGCAGCAGAGGAAGAAGATGCTTTAGCTCTTGTTACTTATAAGTTACACTTACATGAAAACGAAACCTTAAGTGGAGCTTCTAAGAAATATGTCTAGTAGTCTGGGCTATGCCAATAACTAGCCAAGCCACATAGCTCTCACAGGTTTAGCACAATTCCATTCTGAATTGTTCTGATTCTTGAGCTGACTCTGTAGGGCACTTTCCATCCCTTTTAAAGAAATAAGGTGTACTTTGGATTAAAAATAATTTTCCTATACAAATATCTTTCCTTTTTTTCTTGAATCTTGAAATTAATGAAAATTGTATTTAGAATTTTGCAATGTCTTTTGAGATAACTAGAAGCACTGCAGGATGCTACAATTATTTGCCACTATTAAAAAAAAAAGTTATTGATGTACTTTGTGCCTTTCTAAGAAGAACAATGTGGTGAGAGTTGAAAAGAATGCAGCTCAAGCTGAATTAAGTACAATGTACCAAGAATATGCAGTGACCTACGATGACATACCCGCATAGTGTGTGTTGGTGTTTTAACAAAAGGACCAATCCCTTCGCACTAAGAGAGTGTCTCTATTGCAGATTTAGGTCTGATGCTCTTCTCCCATCACTTGAATTCCGTGACTCCACTGCTAGTCCTCATTTTGATGTGCTTCCACGGAGGCCTCCTTTGCTCTGTGATTGTTTGGTCCTGCTTTTGCATCAGATTGCAAAAGTGTTCTTCTCTATCTCCCACTGCACCCAAATTATATTAAAATTATCTCTTTATTTGTGTCTCTTT
The DNA here is from genome assembly GCF_001698545.2 of Rhinopithecus bieti. Lineage (NCBI taxonomy): Eukaryota > Metazoa > Chordata > Mammalia > Primates > Cercopithecidae > Rhinopithecus > Rhinopithecus bieti. The sequence continues at coordinate 2,457,169 of NW_016804150.1, forward strand.
TCCTAAAATGTAAGTACCCTAAGGGTAGGGACCATGCTTCACTGTTCGGCACAACTGGTGCTCAAACTTTGCTTATTGAGTGGAATAGGAAGAAACGAATACACACTTTCAGAAAGTTCTCAGTCTTCCGATTTATAATTGCTGCACATTGACTTTTTAAATAGAGATCTAATTTGCATTACAAAGCCTCTGTCAAAGATATTTCTTTCATTTTAGCTATTTCTACCCAAATTTGCTATTTTACAATTTTGTACTGTGCTTAAAGGTGAGGTTCTTTTTATACCCCCATTACATGAAAATGTGCTTTGCTAGAGCCTTCTGGAAAGTATGTCCTACAAGATGCCTGATGCTGGTGGTCATTTCTGGATTCCCTCTACCCTTAGTGAATGTTCCAAGTATGTTACAGGAATGGAAGCCAGAGCTCTGGCACAAAGAACTGCCTTTACTGACATCCCTGTGGCAGGGACGGCTAGGTCTGTATTACCCTGCGTTATGTGATGATTCAGTTCACCCCAATTTGCCCTTTGGGAACTGCTGTGAAAATTTCTTTTGTACAGTAAATCATGACAGCATTTGGCCTTCATTTGGGGGTGAATGCATGGTTTATATATTGAAGCTATTTCTTTTTTTCCCTTCAGAAATACCATGTGGCATCAATTTGTAAGCACAAATCAAATGGCAGTTTGGGATCCTCCAGACGATCCAGAATATTCTGTATTAAGTTTTTAAAGGTTATCACAGCAATGAAAACCTAAACCTAACATTGAAAAAATTGAGACTCCTTGAATCCCCAAGAATATATCCTTATACCTACAGAGATACTCAACACTAGTTAAAGAAAATCTACTTTGAAACATTTAAAAATGCTGGGGCGTTATTGGTACAGTTCTAGAATTTATATACTATTTAGAAATATGTATATTATATATGTATATATGTGCATTCTATATTTTTTAATCCCAATTTTTTTTTTTTTAAGAAACAAGGTCTCACTCTGTCACCTAGACTAGAGTGCAGTGGTGCAATCATGGCTCACTGCAGCCTCAAACTCCTGGGCTCAAGTGATCCTCCCACCTTGGCCTCTCAAGTAGCGGGGACTACAGGTGCATGCCACCACAGCCAGCTAATTTATTTATTTATTAGATTTTTTTGAGATGGAGGATCACACTATGTTTCCCAGTCTTGTCTTGAACTTCTAGGCTCAAGCGATCCTCCTTCCTCAGCCTCCTGAGTTGCTGGGATTACTGGTGTGAGCCACCACATCCAGGTATATCTTTATCTTTCTATATCTGCATCGATATCATCTATGTATATCTATAAATATCTATATCTATATCTATATCCATATCTATATCTATATCTATAGAGCTAAAATCTAATTTTTCCGCCTAGCCAGCAGAATTTTGTATTAGTTATCTTTAGCCACAGGTGAGATTAGGCTATAGAAAAAAACATCCGTGACAATTTTGTAGCTTCAACTTTCAGATGTGCCATATATGGTCAAATACAGTAATTCCCAAAGTAACTGCTTGCTTCTCAGCCTTCAGCCTCCCAAGGAACATCCCAGGCTCAGCACTATGGGTTTCCAAATTTACCCATTCAACCATACTTGTGGCTTTTGTGGTTGGTCTGTGGCCTGAAGCTTAACTTGCCCAGTAGTTCTATTTCCCAAAATAGGCTCAGGAAGTTTGTGACCATGTTTGGTTTGTTTCAGAGGGTTTCCATATATTTAATGAGGTTGTGAACATATACTAAGATTTGTGTATGGTTCATCAAATAAAACATATCTTCAACCCTCTTTTCACTTCAGTGCGTGGTTTGGAGTGGGCTGTTTTACAAGCACATGTGTTTATCATATGACTTTATTTGGGGACAAACATCTCTCCCTACATTTGGGATACAGTTTCTGAGTAACTAAACACTCAATTTTATCCCTCCCTATTCAAGGACAAATGTTAAGCTGGGTAGCTCTTTTCCCTTATTTTTGGCAGGTTTCTCTGAATGCTAAGGTGTCTTAATTCATCCAAAGGGTCCCTTTATCATAGGAGGATAAGAAAATAGCCTGTACCCTAGAGACCTTTTTCACCCAGAAAGGCATTTAACTGGTGTCTTTCTGTGTTCTGGGGGTGGGGGGTAGGGAGCCTCTTATCAGTTATATGCATTTATGAGAACAATGCATTCCACTGGTTTGTGCACCAGAAGAGGATCCCGGAAACCTTCATCTTCTGTTGCTCAGCCTTGCTGAGACATTAGGCAAATTATTTAGCTCTTAGGTCACTGACTTCTTTTGTTTTTCTATAAAATATCTTCTCCTAGCACAACAAAGGGGCATTATGACTAATACTGATAATAGCTATAAAATTTATTTTTCTTTTTTAAGTCTTTATCATATCACATAGAGCAACAGAGGTGGTCTTTTACTAAACGAACCTTGGTGAGTAGCTAAATGACTCACACAATACCTTCCAGTTACTGTGTAATGTAATAAACCACATTCTATAAATAAGCCAGATATAATAGATAAAATGTATTTCATTTGATGATTCAGATCCAATTCAATAAAGCAGAATATTCCATAGAGTTTATTTTCTCTAATTGCAGGATATAAAATTGATTTTCCTATATTTTCCCTCATGTTTCCCTCCTCCACTCAGTGTTCGCTATAGTTGCTGATTGTGAGAGAAAACTAGGAATAGAATTTGCCATGAAATATAAAACTTCACAAACTTCATGGTGCTTCATTTGAAAAGTAACATAGAGCTGATAGTTTGTATGAAGTTCTGATGGGGACTTTTTTTCTTAGAACTTTACAAGGAAAGGGGAAATGTCTGAAATGGTGATTGCACAATCTTGTCTTGAAGCAGAAGACTCAGCTAGAGCACATCTGGAAACGCCTGACATTCCTCAATATAATTCAAATGATGTTTTAAAAGGTAGTATGGTCTTTTCTACTTCCCGTTGGTCTGGGTCAAGGATTCAGTCAGTACAGTCAATGCACTGATGGGGAGAAGCCCAGGATATGGCTAGTACTGCGACTGTGTTGGTAACCTGCATGGGGCTGAGCAAATCAGGGAGTACACTGAAGATAAGGAGAGTCAGGTACCATTCTTGCAATGTTTATGTAAAGGTTTACACTGTTTTAAAATGAAAAGTAAAATAAAATTTTTAAAAGGCTGACATGGTTTAGAATAACAATTTTACCAGAAGAATAGCTTATGTTGCATTTAGCCCACGTAGAACATTATACATATATAATGTTACATATATTTCTTTATGTTTTTTGTTGTGCACATACATTTATAGATATATTCTTATTGATCTAGTTTCTCTAAGATTCTGACATATTTCAGAACAAAGGAAGAAATCTTACCAGTCAGTTCAGTAAGATAATTGGGAAGGGAGACTTTTAATATGTGAAAATTTATTTTGATCCATAGAAGATGTTAATATTTTTTTCTTAGTTTTGTCTTTCTGATTAAAGGTTTAATGCAACACTGTATTTCTCTTTTAAATGATCAAAAGCGGAATTTGCAAACTTTTGGAATATGTATTTTAGCTCAGATTCCCCACCCCAAATTAATTTCATCTATGTACGCAGAAAGTCTAATTTATAGTAAAGTGCTAAATTAACCTGATTTCCCTGCTTAAAATTAGGTTTACAATAAATTAAGCAGTACCTAATGTGGTTCCTAACAAGGCTCAGGGTACACAATGTTCTTTGGTTGGCCACAAAACACAAGTTCCTTAAGCTGAGATGACAGATTCTTCAAACAGACATATCCTGTACAAGGTGCCTTAAAAGTGAAGGCATTGCTACCATTGGCTTGCAGGCTTTATTTTGAAAAGGAGAATTCTGAAGGAAGGATGTTTGTTTTCTTCTTTTTTAAAAAATAAAATGATTTATAAAACCGCAGGTTTTTTTTTTTTTTTTTTTTTTTGCTAGATGTAAAATCCAAGCTGCAACACTGAACAAAAGCTTGCCAGTCAGCAAAGATGCTACTGCTCTGCACAACAGATAAAACCCAGATATATAGGGAAGTCAAAAGAGTCTTTAAGCTATAGTGTTTAAGAGGCTGTTTGTCTCTGATGTAAAATTAAGAAAATGGTAAAAGCAGCATTAGCATGAGGTGTTCATTCCAAAACTGTCACCGGAGTGTGTGTGGCATTGTGTGCAAAAACAACTCTTCAAGCAAAAACAACTCCAGCAAACTTCCTTCTTCCCTTCAAACCTCATCTTCAATTACAGTGTGGTTCCTACCAAGTAAACGGTTGTTGTCCCCTCTTCAGACCTATGCTGCTTCTGAGCACTAGCCCTGTAGACCATCAAGGCCTAAAAATAGTTGCTGGATTCAGTGAGACATGAAGCGGACAGAAATGGCATCAAGCTAATTGGCAACAAACTCTATGAAACCTACTCAGGAAATCATATTTTTAAGCTGAACACCAAGTGGATTATTTAGCTTGAATGTGAGGCTAACTTATTTTTGTATTTATATTTCAAATAAAACATAGGGGTGTGTTAAAGAAGAACCTCTTTATTTCCCCTGTTATATATTTATTTAATCCTTTTAAAAGTTTTGTTAACAAAATCTTTGGATTCAGTGTTATTTATTTGAAAAGATTGTTATCCACACATTGTGAATAAGAAAGTGGGGCTTAAAGAGGTGAAATGACATGTCCTCAGTCAGAACATAGACAACTTGATTCTAATCTATCAGGAAAGATGATGATATTTATAATTAACCAGAACACAAGGTGCTAAGTTCAATACTCATATTTTGAATAACATAAGAAGTAAAATCCTTTATTTAAAGAATCAAAGGGTTATCAGAAGAGAAGTTATTGGTGGATGGTCACAGAGCTAATAGCCATAATTATAAATGACCTGCTGGAAGATGGAAAGAAAACATAACACAAATCTTACCATTTTCTCTGGTAGTTGGTTCATAACAAAACTCTTAGGTCTTGATTGTTCACTTGGGAGTGTTGCTATTATTACTCAACTTATTTTAAAAAATGGAAAAGTTAGTTGTGGTGGCTCTTGTTGTCTTGAAGAAATAGACTATATTCAAAATAAAAATCGCCTGAACATGTCAACATGATTGCATAATTTTTCAAATGTTGATTCCTAATACACAGATTGTAAGGATTCAGTTCACTGGATGAGATGTTGTTTTTAGAAATGATCTGCCTTCTCTATTCATTCACATTCAATTCAAAAAGTAGGAAATTATTCTGGAATCTTTTTTCTCATTATGGTCTTGATGTGAAATTCATTTCGTGGTTGCTGAGCATCTTGAAAATACAGTGGATGGTTGCAACTACATATTCCTCTCTGGTGATTTTACTACAATCGCTCAAATAACAAATGATAACATGTTTTAGATGGTATATTATTTATTTTACTTGTCTTAATGTTGAATTTACTTAGTGTTTTCAGCAGGAATTCCATTTCAGAATATAAAATAGCATTCTAAAATTCTATAAAATATAGATAATTTAGAAACATGAGTAATAAAATACATAAATATGGTTCAAACATATAATCAAAATAAAATATATGATTTTTATAATATCTTTCTGCTCCAGTTAATCTTTCTGCCCCCATTAATTACTGTAACATACCCTGAGGTAGGTAGAAATAAATTAACTATGTTTAAGCTGTAATGAATTTTTGGCCAGTGCCCAGTAGAAAATAATATTGAACACAAGACAGAATTGTGGCTTCCAGATTTCCATTATAAAGTCTTACATGCTGGGAGAAAACTATAATTTATTATCACAATAACATTTCTAAATCAAGTCAATTTCAAAGAGAAGTTGATTTATTCTGATTTAGGCAGCATTTCCTCCAAATGTGGAAACTATTTTTAAGTTACTTTACCTGGAAAGACATTTTTATCAGATGGCAACAATTTTTCTCATACTTTCTACAGCTTTCTACATCCAAGTTGTGATTCTTCTTAAACAGAATCTAGAAGATATGCAGTACTAATGCTTTAGGATATCATCTCCATTTTTATTGATATAAGTACATCTCCAGAGTAATTTATTTTAGGCCTTTCTACGATGACTTTAGGTGTAGAGTTTGAGGACAGGATGAATTAGATACCTTAGATAAGCCTGATCCTAAAAATGTAGGTTCTGAAATATATTGCACTAGTTTTCAAACAATTAAACAATTCAGTACATAGTCCTAGATAGATAAATATATTTTCCAACTTACGGCAAACTAATTGCTCTGTATAAAGAAAATGTAACTCAGTATTAGCAGTTACTTGATAATGCATTTACTTATAGTCCTGCAGAAAAGGAGATGCTGGCTGGCTGGCTGACAATATTAAGTTGGAACACCCTGGTGTATCCAAATCCTCCTGGGAGTGTCTCTAGGGGCAGGTTGCAGAGCTCCAACCTTCTCCCTGGCCCGTGCAACAGAAGCAGATTTAAGGATGGCCCCAGACTGAGAGAGATGGAGACAGTGATAGAGATAAAGAGCAAGAGCCAGAGTGGGAGAGAGTGTGTGAGAACACCCTTAGAAGGCCGAATTAACATTAAAAAATTACAATGATTTTCTGGATTAAATGTAAAGGCAAGAATATAAGTTTGAAAAATGAACCTTGAAAGATTGTAGAAAATTAGTACACAAGAACATCAGGTAAAAGGAATTAGAGGATTTTTGTTAGCAGCAAACTCAGTAAATTAAATGAGGGAGTTATTAAAAATAAAATGAGGGAGTCCAATTGCTCACTTTATTTTTGTTGTTATTAATGTAATCCTAATAGGAACAGAGTTTCTAGAGAAAAGAAGATGATATCCTGGGGAAAAACAGTTGGTGCATCATTTTCAGTCCTTGTCAGCATACATTTAGAGCACAGAGTATGTAGGGAGAGACTACTAGCATAAGTGGGAGTTCTGGAATCAATATTCTGTTAGTTAAAAAAGGTGAAACTGTTTTGTCTAAAAAGTGAATGAAGGCTGAGAATGTAATAACTCTCTTCAAATATATGAAAAATTATTTCTAGAAAAGACACTAAGCACATTCCCTGTAGTGCCTTAAGAAAGCAATTAGAACAACAAGCAAGGGTTGTAGAGAGGTATATTTTGCTACCATACAGGACAGTTTTTTTCCCCCCAGTCACTATTGCTATTCATCAAGGGACTAGTTTGTCTCAAAGGAGAATATGAGTTTTGCATTACTAGAAATATTCAATATAACCTTTATAATTTTTCTTTTCTTTTTATTTTAAAATAGAATCTGTTTCTAAGAAGATGTGGTTCGAACATACAGAGCTACATAATATGACTAAAATAGGACCTAACAGTAGTGTTCTCCAGCATTGCTCTGACTTTCCTTTTCTGGATGTAACAATGTCACTAAGAAAGGAAGAAAAAGCAAAAATCTGCTCTCAGGGAGATTCCAGCACGATGGAGAGCCCCAAATGGAAGTCCATGCTTTGGTTACAGGGCATACAGTTTAATAAATAAAAAGATGCTCATCTGGGATGCTGTACCAATTATCATATACTAAATAAGGTTACTTATTTCACACTCCATGTAGAAACATCTGTCATAAGCATGTGCCACAGAAGGTCTCACCAATATCATTATTGGCTGTATTGAATTTTGTTTTTAGTTCTATTTTATAAGGTCTGTAGTCTTACTTTCAGTGAGGAAGTGTTTTCTCAGGTTCTCAAGAAAGTAACAAAATGCCAGCATTGCCAAGGTCACCATTGTGACTGAATTATCTTACTGTCTGATTATCCCATCTTCCTCTGCAACGTATCAGCCTGATGACTACGTTCTAATTATTTAAAGCATTATGTAAATCAAAGCAGTGGATGTAATTTCTAGTCTTACTAGATATCATGTACATTAGGTCGAATAACTCTAGAAATGTCGTCATAATCGTGTCATGCCTAATGATGACCTACTCAGCCCCTGCAAACATCATTCAATTACTCATTTCAGCATTGATTTTTCTCATGCTTCTCTTCATGGCATTTAAACAGCTCTCACATCTCCCCTTTTACTGAGGTGTAAGGTTGTATAATGACAGAGATGCCTTGCTTCCAGATTCATAATGTTACACTCTGTTTCAAATCCTTGTGGAGATAAATTGGGGAATCAATACATAAATAATGACATACTTATTTTTAATTGAAATCACTGCTTTCACAGAAAAGGTATTTAAAATTATTTTTGCTAAAAAAATTTTAAATGCCTAAGTACAATAAAAAGATTGCCAATCCTCAGGATCAAGAATGTAATTTGCCCCAAATAACTTTTCTATAAAAGTAGAATTCTTAATGAAAAATAGATTAATACATGTAATTTCAAGATCTAACCTTAAAAATGGAAATAATGTGTCCATTTTAAAAGTAAATCCTATTTACATACACTGTGTTTATTAGAGTTGTTTTGGAATAAAAATTCTCTGCAATTGAGATCAAATTCATTTATTCACAACAATTACAATATCTTTTTCAGCTAAATGTTATGCTATACTCTTCCAAAATCTATTTTCCCTTCACTCAAGTAGAGGCAAATATTCCTTTTTTTTTTTCTTTAAATTGATAGTCCAATTTTATCCTGTCTCTCTTTGGCACATCCTCATTTTGCCTGAGAAAAGTTCCTTAAAAAAATTTCTACTCAGTATTAAAGAAACTTCCAGAAATGGCATCTAAAATATTACACTGGCCCATTTAACTTCACCTTCACTAATTGTAATACATTATACAAAGAGCACTGTGGAAAAGGTGGAACATTTAACTCACTGGATTTGGTTTCACAAACTGTAATACTTTTAAAACATTAGAACGNTGGCACATCCTCATTTTGCCTGAGAAAAGTTCCTTAAAAAAATTTCTACTCAGTATTAAAGAAACTTCCAGAAATGGCATCTAAAATATTACACTGGCCCATTTAACTTCACCTTCACTAATTGTAATACATTATACAAAGAGCACTGTGGAAAAAGGTGGAACATTTAACTCACTGGATTTGGTTTCACAAACTGTAATACTTTTAAAAACATTAGAACGTTTATTTCATCTCCTTTGCAATATATTTTTCTTCCTTTTAAACTAGGCTTTCTAAATTCTCATGTTTAATGTCTCAGCTAAAAGAGCTTTCATAAGCCTTTAAAAGACACTATGATTTGAATTATTCTTGCCCAGAAAATTATTTCTGATGTTTAACTTACGTCCTCCTTTATTCAATTGTACCTTCAAACTATCTTAGAAAATTTAATTTTCTTACAATTTTCCCCTTAAATCATTGTAGGTAATCTCAATATTTTATCTTTCCAAGCACACATAGTACTATTTAAATTTCCAGAAAATCTGAAGATAACTAAGATTTCCTTTAACTTTTCATGTTTCATGAAATGATGCAGATATTCTCATGTAAGTATTGAATCCTAATGTCATAAAAAAGTAAGAAACATCCCAAAGGAACTTTAAATTATTGTACTTTTTCCTGTTTATATAATATTTTCATTTGATTTCTAAAACTCATCTCAAACACACTCCTGTCAACACACTCCAATCAAAAACTCATTTCAAACACACTCAATCAACAAAATGGAGCTGTTGATTTTCTTCTCCAAGCTTGATGCCAAGACAGAAACCTGAACATTTTCCTTCAAGTTTCCTTTTTCCTCAGCTACAACACACATTTAATCTAACATTAATCCTGGTGTTTGTAACTCCAAAATGTAATCTGAATTCATCCACATATTTTTATCTCTACTGCCACCACCCTTTTATTTTATCTCTACTGCCACCATTATTTCTTGCCTGAGCTTTCATAATTGTCTTTTATCAGGTCTCTCTGCTTCCATTCTCAAACCTTTTCTAATTTATTTTTCACAAAGCAGCCAGAATAATCTTTTAAACACATAAGTCACATCATGTCACTACCCATATTAAATCTTCCTAAGACTTTCTCATTCCACCCAGAACACAATGTAAATTGCTAGGTTTAGTAGCCCATGCCTGTCCTTCCAACCTGATGTGACATCACACCCACATTCTCCCTGGCCATCCCCACCAACATTACCCAGTACTAGGCTCCAACCACAGTGCTTTCCTCTCATCTGTGAGCAAACTACACTCTTTTGACATCAGGGTCTTTTAACTTTCTGTTCCTTATGCTAATTCTCTTCTCCACATTCTTCACAAGGCTGCCCCTTTTTCCTTCTCTGAGTCTCAGCTTAAACAAAACTTATTCAGAGAGTCTTGCCCTAACCACCATAACAAAAGTTGGCCTTTCTTTTAATATATCATCTATATTTTATTATAGCACCTCTCATAATCTATAATTGCTTGCATTATTTAATAACTTTTTATTTTTTTTCATGCTTCTGGCAGAATATAAGCTCCAGTGCAGTAAACAGCCATTTCTCCAGAGAACCCAGATTGCTTTTACTGGGAAATGGTATTTAGAAACCAAGCTCTGGATGGGTCAGGTGTGCACATAGCTAGAGAGGTGGCATTACTTCAAAACCCTCTCAGTGAATAAAGGCAGAGTATGCCCATACACAGCCATTTACATTTCATATACATCTCTCTACCATTATTAAACACCATGGCCTGGACTCTTTCCAAAATGTCAAAGTCATATATGACAAATAAAGTCTGGGGAAATGTTCCAGATCAGAAGAGATCCAAAAGAGGAAAAGGAGGTTAAAAGGTAATGTGTCATCCTGGAATGAATTCTGGATTGGTAAAAACTTAATCGTATATTGTATATTTTTGGCACAATTGGCACACTTTGAATATGGACTATGAATTCAGTAATAATATTGTATATATGTTAAAGGTGTTGATTTTTATAACTGTGCTGTGATTATGCATGAGAATGCTCATGTTCTTAGGAAATATACATTGAAGTATTAGAGATAAAATGTCACCGGCTGGGCACAGTGACTCATGCCTGTAATCTCAGCACTTTGGGAGGCTGAGGCGGGCAGATCACAAGGTCAGGAGATCAAGACCATCCTGGCCAACATGGTGAAACCCCGTCCCTACTGAAAATACAAAAAAATTAGCCAGGCATGGCAGCGCAGGCCTGTAGTCCCAGCTACTCAGAAGGCTGAGACAAGAGAATTGCTTGAATTCGGGAGGCGGGGGCTGCAGTGAGCCAGTATGTGCCACTGTACACCAGTCTGGCAACAGAGAGAGACTCCGTCAAAAAAAAAAAAAAAAAAAAAAAAAAAAAAAAAAAGTCAGCATATCTGCAACTTGCTCTCAATGGTTCACAAAGAAACACACACCCACCCTCTCATCTATTGAGGGAAAGAGAATAACTTACTAGCAAATATGGGCAGTTTACTAGCAAGTACGGGCAGTTACAAATGATTGAATCAAAAAAGGACATATGAGAACTCTTTGTTGTATAACTTTTTCAATAGGTGTATATAGAAACACAAATTTACAATTTTTTTTTTCAAAATCTACAATATGGTGGCTATTTGCATTGCTTTGAATGATTAAGAATTGAAATAACATCTTTTTTCTTTATCAAGGAAAAAGTAAATTAAATGACTTGAAGTAAATAGCAGTATGTAAAATGTGCCAAAACAGAATTTTTCACAAAAGTCAAATAAAAACAAAATTTATTAAAGTTTTTCCTTAAATAAATGGATTTTATGATTGCTTTACTCAACCATGTTAGTCATCAGTAGCAAATCCACATAGAAGAATAATATTGCTTAGTTTTTTATTCCTTTACAAAGAGACAATCTTCTAAACAGCTTAAGCTTGCCTAAAGCAATTTCAAGATGACCCAACTCTCCCCAAGTGACTTCTCAAATTCTTAAGCTATTATCTTTCCTGTTCAAACCCTTTTTCTAAACTTTTCCCCAATTACTCCAACCATATAATTGCAAAGCTAAGATTCCTATAGACTATCTCTATCAAAGGATCAGGATAGGGAATGATAAACCTCTTAACAAAAACTTAATTCTGATTCTTTTCCCAGATTATGGTATCTTAGCAACCTGTGAAGCATTTTATCTGCTGATTCTATCATTTTGAGCACTTTGTTGAACCCTTGAACTGACCTTATATCTGTGTATTTCCCCTCTTGTTGGCTTTGTTGGTCCAGGTTATATAAAATGAGATTGACAAACATAAAGCAATGTGACCACACATGCCTAAATGTATTTAGCCTTTAACATCACAATTGGTTGTTTATTAACTTATGAACCAGAATCTTTATTTTGGCTCTTTGTCTCCTGCGAATTACAGGTTTCGCTCTGCTACATGGGTGGCAGAGATGGGGAATAAGAGCTTGCTTTTAGCTAATACAAGGATTTGAAATGAAAAGAAGGGTCAAAGCTAAATTCAGACAGAGTTGCTGTAGCTGAGGAAGACTGAATACTGAAGCACACGTTGCAGTCCAACTCTCATGAGAATGTTCCCAGTTACACTACTCCAAGATAGATGCCTACTTATAAGAGAGCATTCAACTTTAAACAAATTCAACTATTTTGTGTTTCAATCCTGTGAATACAGCTAGTATTATCTGATAAAATCAAAGAATCATTGTTGATGGTATTAAGAAATTGTTTGCCATTTAGAACACTTTCTTCATCTTGCCTTCTACCTCACGGGCCACTGCATCTTAGAGTCAATATCTGAATGTCACTCATTTTCCTGACTGTGTGTAAATATTGCAGATTCAAGTTTTTACCTTTTTTTTTCTCTGTCACTTCTCATTCACTAGGTAATCCATGTACTCTCAAGGCTTTAAATAGCATTTATTCTCTAGACACTACATTTTTTTTTTTTCTTCTGTAGTGCAGACCTCTCCAGAATTGGGCTCCAGAATCCTAGGCAGAGACTTTCTTATAATCTCCAGGTGGATATATGCACTAGGCATCTAAATCTTAATATGTCCAAAAAAACTCCTGATTTTTAACTTCTAAAATATGTGATGCTTTCCACAGACTCCCAGCTTTAGTAAAAGGCTACTCCATTCTTCCTGCTCCTCAGTACAAAATAATTCTTGACTATTCTTTTCCTCGTATACCCCACATATAATATTATTAGCAAATCATGAGGCTCTACTTTCAAAATATCCAAAAAACAGGTCACTTGTCACCACCTTCATCATTAGGACTCCAGTCTAAATCGCATTATATCTCATCTGGGTTATTGAGATAGCTATTCATTGATCTCTTATTTCACCCTGTATCTTCCATTCCACATTGTCCACAGCAACCATGGCGATCCTTTTAAAATACAGGTCAGATCATGTTATTTCTCTGCTGAGGCCCCTATAACATAGTAAATCCATACTTCTTATGTCCTCAAAGCCTTTGCATGGCGTGGTCCTCCATCCATCTGATATATTTTCAAGCACAGCTACAGATCTGCCATCATTCTACCCTAGTCTCACGGACCTTTTTGCTGTTACTCAAGCCAAACATACTTCCTTTAACATCTTTGAACTTGCTGAGCCCACTACCTGGGCTGCAATTTTCTCAGATTACTCAGATTCTTAAGGTCTCTGCACAGATGGCAGTTTATATAAGAGTGGGTTCTTCCAACCATTCCATCTAGAAGAGCACCAGCATCATCACTGATGTCGCCACATTTTCCATTTCCAATTTGATTTTCTCATTACTTGTATAATAACTTGACACATTATTTATTTGTTTGCTTGTTTATTGTCCTTTTCCAGCAAAATATCCATGAAAGCACAGGCAGACCTTTGCTACTTTCCTCTCTTCCAAGGACAGTATCAGGTGTATATAGATGCTCAATAAATATTTGTTGAAAGAATCAATTGCATTTTTTTCTATGTGAAAGAAGTTTTTTACTGTACCATAGGTATTTAAAATAAAAACTTATGATTATTGAGGCAAGGATATAAATTACTTATTATTTTCGTGAACTTCTTTAAGGTCAGAGATGATGATATCTTTACAGTCTGCTACAAAGAGTTGACATAAACTAAATGAAGAATATATCTAGGAAGCATTTGAATTCTACCTAATGTTACAACTATGCAGTCTTTAGGTGACTGTCTTGTACATGGGAATGCCTTTCTGATCTACTAAATTCTAGAAGCTTTATTTTGCCTACTTTTTTTTTGGTCAGTAAAAATATGGGTTAGCATCAATTTGAAAAATTTCTTATTAGAAAACATCACTATTTGCATTGTCTTGTTAGGATGAAAATCTTGAAAGCATGTTAGAATTCATGAATGCTGAAACCCTGGGAAAAATACCTAATTTACTGGATCATGAAATCCACATAGTGGTTCACACCTGTAATCCCAGCACTTTGGGAGGCTGAGAAGGGTAGATGACCTGAGGTCAGGAGTTTGGGACCAGCCTGGCCAACATGGTGAAACCCCATCTCTACTAAAAGTACAAAAATTAGCTGGTCATGATGGCACATGCCTTTAATCCCAGCTACTTGGGAGGCTGAGGCAGTAGAACTGCTGCAACCTGGGTGCGGGGGATGCAGGGAGCCAAGAATGTGCTGCTGCACTTCAATCTGGGCAACAGAGTGAGACTCTCTCAAAATAAAATAAAAGAAAAAAGAAAACTAAAAATGTTAATGGGCTAGGGGCTAGGACATGGGCCAAGATAACATGCTACACAACAGAAAAATTTGTACTTTGACATCATGCTAGTTATTTTACATATATTATTTCATTTAAGCCTCAAAACAAAACTAAACAACTAGACATTATCCAACTCTTAAACAAATAATTGAAACTGAGTCTCAGAGAAGTTAAATAACTTTCTTAAAAACACAGGGTTAAAATGATGTAGACTATATGCATACGGAAAATCTCTAACTTTGAAGTTCCTGTGATTTCCATTATACATTTAAGACCATCTTCTAGAATGTAAAGAAAAAAAGACAGATTCAAAATAGGAGTTCAGTAGCAACATGGATTAAAATGCACATTATCCTTAAGCCATTTGATAACTGTTGTCAAAGAATGACTAAAATATAGTTCATGTTACTGGAATGACGTGTCCATTCAGAGGGAGGTGATAATCTGGATCTATACTGCGTTGGTCAGAGTGTTCCTGGAATTATGTTTGGGTGTGGGTGTCATACTTTAAAGGTTACAGACAAACGGGAAATTCTTCCAGGGAAAGCAGCCAGGATGACTAAAGTTCCCACAAAATGTCCTAAGGAAATGGTTGCTGACTTTGGGTATGTGTAACCCGGGATAGGAGAAGGGAAGAGTCAGAAAAGGCTGACAATCATCTAGGCCAGAAATCTCAGTCATTCAATATGGCTCCAAAGGATTAAACTATGACTATGGGACTGTCATGGCCCTGGGCATCATGGAGCGCTGGGTGGATGGAAGGAACCAGTGGCCGGGGAGGGCCAGAAGCTGCTCCTGCACCAGTGACACCACATTAATAAGCTGGTGGAGGACACAAAGCACTGGCCCAAAGAAAACCTGGAGGTCATTTTCATGCAGTCTGTGGACACTTGGAATACGGGGTGACCTGGTCTCAGTAAAGAAATCTGTGGACCGGAATCAACTCCTTCCTCAGAGACTGGCTGCATATGCATCACCTGAAAACAAGAAGCTGTTTGAAGAGGAGAAATTGCTGAGACCAGGAGGAAAGTTAGAGAAGATCCAGACCAAGGCAGGTGAGGCAACAGTGACATTTCCGAAAAGCTGTCTCATGGAGGTAGGGATGAAGAACAATATCAAACGGGAGCTGAACCCTGAAACAGTTGCCTGCCACTTCCTCAAGAATCTTGGTGTTGCAGTCACCTCACATACATTAAAGTTACCAGGAGAGCCCCTCACTCGGTGGAGCAAGTACTGGTGTGAGGTGATGGTAAATGGACTCGGTACTATGAAGGTACCTGTGTCTCTGGTAAACTTGGAGAGGCCCAAGATCAAAAGATAGAAGTACTGGTTAGCCCAGCAGGCTGCCAAGGGCATGGCCCCAGCAGCCCCTAGAGGATCTAAACCTGTTCTCCTCTAAGGCAGCAAAGCAGAATCAGAGGAGCAGTGGGACTGAAACAGGCAAGCACCCTGCTCTCACTCCCAGCTCTGACCAAATATGGAATTTTAGAAAACGTATGGAGACATCAGACTGCCCTGCATAGACATGTTGAATTGCTTATATTTGCCATCTTCATCTTTAACTGTCATCCCTGAGGCAGCCTTGTTCCAGAAGTACCAGGCTGTGGATTTGATAAGCTAGATACAATAGACCGAAACTATCCACATCCTGTTTAGTTTCTTTTTCCATTGGAGTTTACTGGGACAAACACAGGAGCTATACATTGTCTCCAGTATTTTCCTCATTCTCATCATCTAAACTAACATTTTTATCTCAAGCAGACATAAAGAGATTGTGTTCCTAAAAAAATAATAAATAAATAAACTATGACTACAGGTAAAAGCTAAGTTTCTTAGGTGAAATGAGCTGCTTCAGGAGTTATTAAGTTCTCTGTCAAGGGAAGAATTCAAGAGGAAAAAAACAAACGATCAATCGTGTGGTAGGGAAGTTTTAGAGGAATTCCAGGATCAAAGGGGAGATTGAACTAGATAACCTTTGGGTCTCTTCTGACACTTGAATTTCATGCTTTGTTAGAAAAGACTGCCAGTCTGCATCTACCAGTCAGAGGGTTTACGGTCAGCAATTAGGTAGCTATCGCATCCTGTTTGTAATGATAAATATATATTTAATTAAAACATTTTCTGGATCTCAGTTGAGGCCTTCCTACAAGCCAAGACCAGGATAAGATAGACTTAAACCCAAAATTCTATGCTCTGAGAAAATTTAAGAAATAACATAATGTGAATTATTGGAGTGGGAGTCAGGCGGGGAGAGAATTTTGCATTCTTCATATTTCCAGGTTTCTCTTTCTGATCAGTAAAGCTAAATTTTCTCACTTTTCTCAAGACTAACTAACCAACCAACCAACAACACTCCCACTCACATTAGTGAATTTAGTGAAATTTAACAAGGTTTAAAGTGGAGAGAATGGAAGGAGGGAGGATTTCTATTGCACTCAAGTAACTGAATTAAGCACAAGCTATGTCTGATTTAAAAATATGCCTGGGTTAAGCCACCGGGGGAATACCACTGGCCTTTTAGTCCATGTTGACCCTATCCTCATACAACTCGATACCCTGTCTCTCCTCCCCTTCTTCCCTCACCCCATCTCTCATCCTTAATAACTATCTCAGGATTGCTCTCAGGAACTCCAGCTTCTTTCTCAAGTTCTCAAACTCTCAAACCTACCTCAGATTCACTACCACGAACCCAAACTTGCCCAGGTGCTCGGTAGACGTTTTGGAATTAATGAACAATTAGCATTTTCAAGTTTATTATTTTAATTATCATACAGTAGAACTGACTTTTAAAATACTAAATGTCGGAGGGAAGTTTTGTCAGACTCAAGACCCCCAAGATTTAAATAGAAAGAGGAAGCACACTGTGGTGCTCTGGGGGAAAACAGACCTTGCTTCTGTCATGGTTTCCATTTGACTGGCTGTGCTGCTTTGGGCAGTTTACTGAACTCCTCAGATCTTTGATTCTTCCATCTCCAAATGTGACTGATAGCAATGTGTTCCTCATGGTTTTGTCTAAGTTAAATTAAATAATTCACATACAGCATTAGTCTACTCCTGGGCATGTGGTCAGTGTTTTGAAAGTGTTAGCCATCATTATTAATAAAATTTCCTCAGTCAAAATATTTTCAATTTTCTAAATTCACAATACATTTTCAATGTGTACCGAAAATTAGCTTGAAAGACTTGGAAGCATGTACTAAGGATATTTATCACCAATTTTTTTTTTTTTTTTTTTTTTT
>NW_016804150.1:2475338-2492498 GCF_001698545.2 Rhinopithecus bieti
GTGTACCCAAAATTTGCTTGAAAGACTTGGAAAGATGTTCTAAGGAATTTTTTCCCCAATTTTTTTTTTTTTTTTTTTTTTTTGGTCTATCATTTGCTAAACCGTCATCAAGATTTCCTGAAAATACATCTCAATAACTTCTGAATTGAAGGCAATTTATGTGACTGGCAGAATAATAGAGGAACTATTAGTAAAATACATTTTATCAGTTTTACAACTCTCCCTGCTAGCATGATATCAAGATCTGATACTAGGATTCCTAATAACAAAGAACCATTTTGACCTTTGGCAAAATTGTAAATTAGAAATTGTTTAATTTAGCATGAAGTTTCTTTTCACTATCTCTATCCCAGCCTTAGGCAAAGCTCCAGACCTATGCTGTCCAATATGATAACCACTGTTCACATGGGGCTATATACATTTTAATTAAAATGATTAAGTAAAATTTAAAATTCAGTTACTCAGTTGAATTAGCCACATTTCATGTACTCAGTAGCTACATGTGACTAGTAAGGTATTCTGTTGTACAGTGTGCATATGCAGCTTTTTTATCATTGCAGAAAGTTCTATTGGACAGTGCTGCGTGAGACTCAATTGACTGGTATTCTTCTTTAGCCTGGCACCCTCAAAACTACTTCCTACCTGGTGCCATCACCCCAATACCTTCTCCTCTGAGATATTCCTGTCTTATTGCTTATATTATCAACTAATAGAAAGTAAGGTGTTGTGGTGCTAATAGGGAGCAAGCTCTGAGATTACTTCCAGGTAAGTGAAGGTCTCTTCTTTCCTCTTCTACAGCAGTATTTCTCGAGAAAGGTTCTAGAATGGCTATTTTAATAAACTAGAATGCTTATTTAAATTTGAGATTCTTAGATCCCCACATCGGACGTTCTGAATTTGAATATTGAAACAGCTTCCTCAGTCATTGTTATGGAATGCTTAATGTTGAGGGTTATTGCTGAAAGATCCAACCGCTATTGGTATTTGATTACCAGGGCCAATATAGTTAGATGTTAGCCTGTATAGAAATGAGCAATGCCAAGTTTGGGTACCTAGGGAAGACATTTTTGGAGAAAGATGGGTTTTGTTGCTCTTTAAGATCATATGGTCACCTCCATATAGACTGATCACAGACCAATTGGCTAACATGATTCAATGTGACAAAGTCCACTTACTAATTTTGAAAAGATTTACACTTGAGATGTTTAAAAGTTAATATTATGGAATGCTTTTCACTTTTATAATTTTGTTTTCTGTCATTTTAATTTGATTTCATGTGATTTAAAATTTCCCTTTGAGAAGGAAAGACTTTGAAAGAGGAAACAAAAGAGGTAAAAAAAATAGACATTACATAAAACTGGAAACTTTTACTAAATAGACCAAAAAGTCAAAACTAGAAGCAAAACTATGCAGTTGGAAAATCCTCTGGCAAGTCTCATCAAAGAAAAATATGTATAATTAAACAATATTAGAAATAAGAATGGAAAACATAGAGCCAATACTTAGATGATTAAAAATAATGACTAAGACAATGTGGTAGAAAAATCATAAGCCATGTTTTGTTTGATCAGTTGTCAAGGCTTACTGTAAAGCTATACTAATTGCTATAGTGCAATTTGTCACAAATAGATGAAAAAAGCAGAACAGAGAACACAGAAATAAGCCTTTAAAGATGAGGGAGCTTCCTGGAGGATAAAGGTGGCATTCCTAAGCACCAGGGAATGATGCTGAAACAAGTGACCATCCACCTGGAAAAATATAACATTAGACCCCTAACTTTCACCATAATATAATTTCAGATGAATTAAAACCCTCAATGTGAAAAACTAACAGTAAAATAATTTGATAAAATATAAGTCATTAAAAGTACCACTTTATCCAAATTTATCAACTTGACCTTTTTTATCCTGTTTTCTGATTACATGGGTGAAATATTCTTTCTTCAAAGGCTAAGGGTTTTTTTTACAAAATTTAATTGTGCACTGGATCCTCCTTGTTTTTGGTACTGATGCCTGACTCTCCTCTCTCCTGTCTCATCCGTTTCTCACCGATTTTATAAAATTGCAACAATACAACATGTTCTAACACTACTCAGCTAAAAAAAAGAAACCTCCAAATCTCCTCTTATCATCTAGTTTCACTTCTCTGTTTGCCTTAAAACAAAATCTATCAAGCCTTGTCTTCACTTACTCACCTTCTCTTCTCCCCACAAAACTGTCCAGTCAGGCTTGCATTTCCTCTACTTTGGGTGCTACTCTTGACAAGATCACTGCAGACTTCCACCTTGTCAATCTCAATGGTATATTTCAGTCCTTGTTTTTCTGATCTCTCAGCTGCATTTGGCACAAACTGATCCCATTTTAACATTGCATAACACCTTTCCTTACCTGGCTCCAGAAGTGGATTTTTCATGGATAAATAAAGCTTAAGTTTGAAAAGAATTATGGATTTTTAATTTAGACTTTTTTATTCTCAAAATGGCCCCCCAACTTGTGTTAGTAGTTAGCTTTCCCAAATATCTATGTATTCCTGCTTATGTTATGAATAACACTCCCCTGATTTTTATTTAAGGGCAGTAGTTAAGGACATGGGCTCTGGAATCAGAATGAGTTTAAATTTTGTCTATAATTTCTATATTTTGAATTGTTTCATATTTTAAAGTAATGATTATAAATTTGTATAATCTTTTATAATTTTGTATTTTAAATAAAATAGATTCCTTGAAAATGGTAAATGATCTGTTTCTTGAAAAGCATAAATTGCCAGAATTGACTCAATATTAGAAATAAAGCTTCATTGAAAAGTAAAAAATGACTGTGGAAAATGTTGAAAAGTGACTCAAACAGTCAAAGACTTATATGCTCACTAGCAGTCCCTTTCCACAAAATGGACATACACACATGTACACACAGACACACACACACACATATATATATACACAGGCTCAGATGGTCTTATATGTGAATTTGATCAAATTTATAAAGGGCTTTAATTACTATGTACTTTAAACTCTTCCTGAACATCAAAAAGTAGTAACTAAGTCAAGAAAACTAAGTAGACTCGCTAAAATACTGTGCCCACTAGGACAATAGAGATACAGAGGTGAAAACTTGGATATTTCTTTAAAACAAATTCTTTATTATTATCTGAACTATTTGAAAATAAAATTCCATTATGGAAAATTGCGACTATAATGCTTATGTTTCTAAAGCAAAGTATAAAGGACAGGATACGTTTTCTGGAAGTTTTAATGACTTTTGGGCAAAACAAGATCTCGCAGGAGTTTCTTGCAATGGTTGACACAAAGTTTTGCTTATTCTCAATAAGAAAGAATTCTCTGTCAACGAAAACAAGTTCACATGTACACACACACACACACGAGTACAATCCATAAAGGTCGGACATAAATCTATGCATTCCATGAAAATAATACAATTTAATAGGACTGAGGACACTGAGAAATGTGTCAAGCCATCTACATATTGCTTACTTGTCTGGAGACCATTAGAAACACAAACAAAATTCTGACAAGCTAGGTTAGATACATTTACCTGACAACATTTGCCTATGAATCCCAGAGTTCTTTAATCTAGGACATAGGAGGAGCCAAGAGTCAAGTAACCAGAGACATTTACAAAAGAGTTTTAGCTGAGGAAGAGGACTTTTTCTTTTCTTTTATTTTCTTTTTTCTTTTGATGGAATCTCGCTCTGTCGCCCAGGCTGCAGTGCAGTGGCGGGATCTCCACTCACTGCAAGCTCCGCCTCCCAGGTTCCGGCCATTCTCCTGCCTCAGCCTCCCAAGTAGCTGGGACTACAGGCACCCGCCACCTCGCCTGGCTAGTTTTTTGTATTTTTAGTAGAGACGGGATTTCACCGTGTTAGCCAGGATGGTCTCGAGCTCCTTACCTTAAGATCCTCCGCCTTGGCCTCCCGAAGTGCGGGGATTACAGGCGTGAGCCACCACGCCTGGCCGGAGTAGGAATTTTATGGGTTATAAACTAAGAATCTGGAGGTCTACTTGACGAAGAAACTTGGAATGTAAAAATTCAGTTTGGAAAAAGACGTTTTGTCTCTTAAACTGAAGCACATTCCTGCCATTTCATTCGGACCGTATGAAGATAAGACTAAAACTTTTCTTTGAAGTTCCTGCTGTTGGTAGTTGAGCCAATGAGCCACCAACAACAACAAAGGACGAAAAGGTAGGTATGATTCACCGCGTGTTAATGCAAATGGTGGGTTATTGCATCATTAAAATTTAATGAGAAATTTTAAGTTCTATCATTTCCAAACTGACTGAATAATAGGGCAGTGTAGTGGTATTAGCCAAATACTGTGAGATTCAAGATTTCTAAAGACCTAGTTTTGCTGCCTAAGTTGAGAACAAAACAAAATTGTTGACTCTGGTCTTTCCCTTCCCCTCTCACCACATCTTGCACCCTAACTCTATGTCCCTCCTTGAACTGTTCCAAATATTCTATACTCCTTGCTCAACGTTGAACAGGCTATAATATGCCTAAAAAGGTCACTCCTTTAAAACAACAACTAAGTTCAGATGTGAGTTGCACAATATTTTGATTAGGACCAATGATCCAAAGTCAGTGATGTAGAGTCATTTCACAATTAAAGAAAAAATTCCTGGTTGTTAGCATGAGTTCTAACATTAATTGAGTATGTCACTTTGATATGCCTTTTCTTGTTAAATATTTCATGAAGAAGGTGCGATTTTCATCTCTGTAATACAGATGAGAAAACTGAGGCAAACTAAGAAAATGTCAGAGCAGAGTAAAAATTTCAGCCTTCTTTATCAGTATTCTATACTAATTCCTCTGAGATTATATGTGAGTTGAGTTGATACACACACACACACATGGTGCAGAGCTATAGATTTAAAAGAAAACAAAACAAGATCTTCTAGGATTTTTTTGCAATGATCGACACAAAGTTTTGCTTATTCTCAATATAAAATAATTCTCTGTCAATGCACACAAGCTCACACATGTGTACGCACATGTGCACGCACGCACACACACACACACACGCACGAGTACTATCCATGTTTTTCCCCAAAGCTATGAAAAGGTTACCTAATCTAAAAAAAGATATTCAGCTTCACATCTTATGAGATGCTATATAGTTTTAATATCTGTCCTGCCCTGCAGCTATCTCCCAACAATAAACTATACGTAGAAATCAGAGTGTAAGGAGAAAATAAAGATATATAGTGACACCAATATGGGAAAGCAAAACATCTGGAAATTCAGTGAAAATATTAATAAACTCTGAAAAATTTAGTCAAACTTTTTAATATTATGTTGACAGAATAAATGAATAGTTAGCTGAGTCGACTTGGTATTTTGGTATTGCTTGAAAATAAAAGACTTAAAATGGTTTAATTGTTTCTAAATTATTCTTTTGTGAACTGGCCATTTGATTTTAGTCACAGGTCTGTTTACAGATAGATGAGGTATAAATAAATGTAGACATTTTCACCTAATGGATTGTATTCAATTCAAGGAGCAATAAATTAGCTGCATATTACCAAGGTTTATATTCCTAGAAGTATATTTTAGAATATTGGTCTGGGAATGATGTAATGTTTTTAAGATGTTCATGTACGATGGTCAGTAACTCAAATCTCCTGATCAAATTAAGCACATAGATTCTTCTAAAGATACTCTTTTACTCCTAAAGGTGAAAAAAAATCCAGCCAGAAAAATTTTAACATGTGACATGGAGGTAAAAAAGATACCCAAAAGCAGAAGAAAATCTTAGCAATGGGTGCTACAGTGGCCTTGAATAGAAGATGGGAGAAGTATGTGGAAGTTTGTCTGGAAGATCCTGTGGTCAGATGCGCAGGATTCCCCCAATGAGAGAGAAGAAAAACATATGTGCTTCTATTCTTATTTTATTTTATTTTTTAAAAAAAAATTTTATTATAGTAGAATGTACAATATAAAATTAGACAATTTAACAATTTTTAGGTGTACAATTCAGTGGTATTAGGCATATTCACATTGTTGTGCAAACATCACTACTATCCATCTTCAGAACTTTTTCATCTTCCCAAACTGAAACTCCATAATTATTAAATGATAACTCCTTATTTTCCTCTTCCCCCAGCCCTTGGTAACTGCTCCCTTACTTTCTGTCTCTATGAATTTGACTACTCTAGGTACCTCATATAAGTGGAATCGCACAATATTTGTCTTTTTGTGTCTAGCTTATTTCACTTAGCATGATATCTTCAAAGTTCATCCATAACGTAGCATGTATCAGTATTTGATTCCTTAGTCAGGCTCAGTAATATTCTAGTGTATGTGTATACTACATTTTAAATATCCATTCAGTGATCCATAGACCTTTTAGTTGTTTCTATCTTTTGGCTCTTGTAAGTAATGCTGCAATAACATGGATGTACAAATATCTGCTGGAATCTCTCCTTCAAACTCCTTTAGGTATAAACCCAGAAATAATGTTTTTTTAAATTTTTAAAACTTTTTGTGGAAATACACACAGAAAGGTACACAGATCATAACGGTACAGCTTAATGATTTGTCTTTCAGGTAACACACCCACCTAAGCAGAAGGCAGATCAAAAGGCAAAACATTGACCAGCACATCAAGCCCCACCCCCATCCAGTCCTCAGGCTGCTGCATGGGTGTCCACTTTCTTGACTTTCAACCTAGATCAGCCATGTTTGGTTTTTGAACTTTATAAGTGGAATAATACAATACATATTCATTTTTTTTTCACTCAACATTATGTCTGTGAGACTATGAAAATTCTGTTTCTGAGGTTATTAACATTACCTAACCTTCTAACATTTCTGAGATCTTTAAAAGCCCATATTCCCACTTACAGTTTTAATGTGTCCATTCTCATTGATATATAATATTCCATCATATGAATATTATGTAATTTATATGCTGATTCCATGATTGATAGGAATTGTGCCTCCTTTCTTTACTCTTTTATCCTTACAAAAATCTTGGGTGGTTGAGAGTCCTTGAGGAGAGATTCAGGATGTTGGACTTTTCCTTCTTGCATTGTATAAGAAAAGAAACAACTGAGGCAACTACAAACCTTGTCTTAACAAAAGCATTTACCATTTTACTTTCAACCTATATTTTGGGCTCACTTTGATCTGCTAGTACCTCCATTCAGCTGGGGCTTCCTGGCAACCAGATAAATTCTCTTCTTTCCTTTTATACTTCCCTCAGGAGTACTTAGCTAGGCAATTTGACATTCTTTTTTCCTCTTCAGTGTCAAAGGGTGATCATCTAATTTTAGAAATTGTGTATTTTAATGTGAGTGCAGTTTAGAGGTCTCCCTGCTGAGGATGCCAGAGTTGGATTCAAGGGAACTTGGGTGGCAGTGGGCGCTGCAGAGGAAGAGCAGGTATCTAGCATGAGGAATAAGCTCTTGCTTTTTCTGTCAGAGCCACAGGATTTATACCTACTGGTACATTCAGTGGGCTCCCTTTGACTTAACCATCCATTCAAATCTTTTCTTTCTACTAGCACCATCTCACCAGGATGATTCATCACTTTTTCCTACATAATCACTCTGGGCGATATTGGAGTCCATTACTCTAGTTCTTGCAGCCTTTCTCCACAGGCCCCACTCTTACCTCCCAGTGACCATCTCAAGGAGATGGGTACTTTCAAACTCATGACCCAGAAGTTCTACTTTAAATTACATGTCCCTTAGGAATGTTCCCTTTGAATGACTAGTACATGGTATGGCTTTGTTTTCATGCTTTCAGGTATAATGACATACCTGAAACTGGGAACAAAAAGAGGTTTAATTGGACTTACAGTTCCACATGGCTGGGGAGGGCTCAGAATCATGGTGGGAGGCAAAAAGGCACTTCCTTCATGGCAGCGAGAAGAGAAAAAATGAGGAGGAAGCAAAGAGGGAAACCCATGATAAACCCATCAGATCTTGTGAGATTTATTCACTATCACAAGAACAGCACGGGAAAGACTGGTCCCCATGATTCAATTACTTCCCCCTGGGTCCCTCCCACAACACATGGGAATTCTGGGAGATACAATTTGGGTTGATATTTGGGTAGGGACACAGCCAAACCATATCACCATCTTTGTTTTACCAATACTTATTTTATGCTTTGAAAGACCAAGAAACCCCAATAATAGGGTATGGAAGAAAGGCAGAATGGCTAAAAAACCTCAAGCTTTTGAGTAAATTGAATTCAAAGATTCTGATTTCATGGATCACAGCAGCGAACTCTTCATATTGGTTCTTCCCTTGGCTATAGCAGTGAGATTCAGGGCCAAAAACATCATCTTATGGGGTGGATTGTGGCTCCCCAAATTCATATGTTGAGACATGACTGTATTTAGAGACATGCTTTTAGGAGGCAATTAAGGTTAAATGAGTTTATAAGGGTGGGACTCTACTTCTATAGGACCAGTGGCTTCTCAAGAAGAGGAAGAGAGAGCTCTCTCTGTCACTGTCTGCCAAGTAAGGGCACAGTGAGAAGATGGCCATCTGCAAGCCAGGAAGAAAAGAGCCCTCACAAGGAACAAAATCAACGTGCACTTTTATCTTGAACTTCCCATCCTCCAGAATTGTGAGAAATAAATTTCTGTTGTTTAAGCCACATAGTCTATGGTATTTTGTTATGCTTACCCTGGTAAACTACAGCTTTGTATCCTTGAATGAATCATTTATGCTCTTTGAGTTTCAGTTTCCTAATTTATAAAATGGCAATAATAATTCTTACTCCACCCAAGTTGTTGGGGAGATCAATGAAATAGCATATCAAGGAGTACAGATACCAAATGCATTTTAAAACAATGAAACTTCCTTTTTTCTCCCATCCTGTGTTTCCTACCACCTGATCACAGCTGTAAAATGTAAAGGGAACAATAAGGCCACCACCACTTTTCAAACAGACGCAATAATACTAATAGCTAAAAATTATTGAGTCCTTACTATGGGCCAGGCACTCTACTAAACACTTTATTTGCTTTATCTTGAGTCCTCACAGAACACCTTAAAGTAAATATTGTGATTCCTTTTAACAGAGAATTAAAACTGAGGAAACCAAGACTCACAGAAGACAAGTAACTTCTCAAAGTTACGTAGTTATTATTTGGTGAAGCCTGGATTCCTATCTGTCTGTCTGATCACCTGGGCTGAGTTCTTATTCATTTTCTTATTCTCAAGTATGTGATTATTGGTCATTCAACCCTAAGGGCACAGGATATTCAATCACTGCTCTCATGCACCTCACTTTCTAGTAGGAAAGATGAAAGTGAAGATTGGTAATTAATAAATAGAGTGATAAATATTAAATTTGCACAGGCTGTTATAGAGTACACAGGACAGATACCAACTGTCTGAAGTAGCCAGAATCAGTTTGCTGAGTTGACAAGGTTGAGAAGGACATTCCATGCAGAGGGAATTAAAGCACAGAGGCATAAGGGCAAGGCTCATTGGACATCCACATGTAGTTCTGGGTGCCTGGAGTGAAGGACATACAGTCGGGAAATGGAGTAAATGAGGCAGGAGAGGTTTGTAGAGGCCAGATTATAAAGAACATTTATATGACATACAAAGGCATTTGAATTCTCTTCCACACAATATATGTGTTAGAAAGCCATTCTTGGGCTGGGCACTGTGGCTCATGCTCATAATCCCAGCACTTTGGAAGGCCCACATGGGTGGATCACCTGAGGTCAGGAGTTCGAGAACCAGCCAGGCAAATACGGCAAAATCCTGTCTCTACCAAAAATACAAAAATTAGCTCGGCGTGAGAGTGTGCACCTCTAATCCCAGCTACTTGGGAGACTGAGGCATGAGAATCATTTGAACCCAGGAGGGGGAGGTTGCAGTGAGCCTAGATCACGCCACTGCACTCCAGCCTGGGCGACAGAGTGAGACCCTGTCTCAAAAAAAAGGAAAGAAGACAGCAAGCAAGCAAGCCATTTTTGTATGCCTTCCCTTCAAGATAGTGTTTCTTCAGAGAAGAGTCTGTCCTGTTCATCTCTGAATATCCAAAGCCTAACATGAGGTAGTCACTTATATTAGACATATAAAATGAATATTTGTTGAATGAATGAAGGACGGAATGAGTGAATGAATAAGTGAATAGTATTGAACCCTTCATAATGTATACTGTTTGATCACTCTGACTGTAGGGGCACAGGGTTAAAGGATGTCAAGAATGA
This sequence comes from Rhinopithecus bieti, assembly GCF_001698545.2. Lineage (NCBI taxonomy): Eukaryota > Metazoa > Chordata > Mammalia > Primates > Cercopithecidae > Rhinopithecus > Rhinopithecus bieti. Next base: position 2,485,539 of record NW_016804150.1, read on the forward strand.
GGTAAGGGCTGAGTGTGGTGACTCATGCTTGTAATTCCAGCACTTTGGAAGGATAAGGTGGGTGGATTGTTTCAGGCCAGGAGTTTCAGACAAGTCTGGACAACATAGGGAGATCCCCATCTACAACAAAAATACACAAAATTAGCCAGGTATGATGGCATGTGCCTATGGTTCGGAGGCTGAGGTGGGAGGATCACCTGAGCCTGGGAGTTTCGGGCTGCAGTGAGCCTTGATTGTGCAACTGCAATCCAGCCTGGGTGACAGAGTGAGATCCTGTCAAAAAAAAAAAAAAAAAAAAAAAAGAATGAGGCAAGAGATAGGACAGAGGGAATTATGCAACAAAGGCATAGTGAGGAGGGTATTGGAAAATTATTCAGGGGAGTGACTATTATTAACCAACGCAAGATAACCGAGAGTATTGGCTAGGGACAGAATGAGGTGAGGTAAAGATGGGGAGAAGCAGATTTTGGGAGAATACAGTTGAGTTTTGGACATATTGAGTTTGAAGTGGTTGGAACCTGCAGATGGAGGTCCCTGGTTGTCACTTAGATATAGAACGTAGGGCAAAGGGTCATTGTATTAAAACTAAGGCTATGCCTGTTTATAGTGAGAGAGAATGTGTAGAGGCAGACTGGAGAGCATTCTAGGGTCAAATCCCAGAAAAAAACAAGCACTTTCAAGAATTTGCACATGTTATTGAATCTTATTTGCTGTCAATGGTAGAGAAAGAGGAGCCAAAGAACGTGGGTTTAGCAGGAGTATGAGTTGAAATGAACCTTGCATCATGAAGTCTAAGGAAAACTCAAGGAGGTATGCATCCAACAAGGTAAATGCTGAAGAAAGGAGTAAATTTAGAGCTACTTCCTTTATATTGTTTGGTAGAATATTTATTGGGGAAATTATATAATATCTGTGAAATTAATTTAAAACAATTTTAAGTGTCCGCTTTGCCTGGTGCTATATTTTTTTTTTCCAGGAGTTGGGTACATTTTATATTCAGCATCTGAAACTGAGGATTTAAGAAAAGTAAATCACACCTACAAATAGCAGTTCTTTTTTCATGAAAAAAAAGAAGAATTTTAACACAGTATAATACCAGGAGGATACAGTGAATGTAATTGCTTGCTTGCTCAAGACATCATTAAGTTGGTGGCCAGTGCAAAATATAATAGGACCAAATGGAAATTTCTGAGCAACTAGTGTGCTGACTTCTCCGGTGGTAAAGGCTCTCTAGGATGACCATGAGAATATACTATCCCTTGAATATGTGGGAATAGTCTGAGAAAATTTTAATAGACCAAAATATTACAAATGGAAGCATAATAGAAAATTCAACATTGTAATTCATTTATAAAAATAATGATGCTTCTCATGTTTATAAAGTGTTAAGACTTTTAGTTTTTTAGTTTTAGAAACTTAAATTTTAATTCAATTTTAAAGTATTTGTTGAGACTAAGGAAAACTTGTGCCTATTCTTTGCAAAGGATAAACAAATCTATACTTTTAAAATTTGTAATCAAAGTATAATAAATATGAGAAAAGTACACACAAATGTGTAACTCAATGGTTTCTTCACAAACCAAATACAATTGTGAAACCTACACCCAGGCTAAGAAACAGAACATTAGGAGCACCCAAGATGTTTTCTCTGAGTTTGCTTTGAATTACTAAAAGCAAACACAGTCCGCCTTCTAATCATAAAATCTAAATTTTTAAACATTAGATTTTTTTCTGATTCTCTACCATGCAAAGGGATAACAGTTCATTGAAGATAGTGAATTCATTGATTTATCTCATTTTTCTCCTTTATTTAGGCTCTAAGCTTGTCCACAACAGGAATTATGATTTACTCTTTCATGTTTGCCTGAGGGCCTATTGCAGAGTTTGGAACATAGTAGATATTCAATAATCACATTGACTAATAAAATTGGAAAGTAATGGGGACAAAGAAAAACCTGAGAAAAATTAGAGCCCAGAATTCTTTTGATAGAGATGTTTTGGTCTTGGTGACACTGAAGTACAACGTATGCCTGGACCAGCTCTCATCCTGAATATGACTCAGAGCAGGACAAGAGAAAAGAGCAATTCTCTAGAGCTGGTTTTCTGAGCTCCTTTGATGGGGTAGAAAGAGGAGGCTTTATGACTGCAACACATCTAATGGTGTCAGGACACCCATAGTGATTCTCTGAATAATTTGGCACAAATCTTACATAGTTGAGAATGTTAGCAAGTTTTTTTTTTTTTCTTTCATTCCTAAGGGAGATTAAAATACTAACTTTCTAGAGAACCCAATGAGGTTGCATTTGAAAGAAATGACTTACATTGCTAATATTTTATCGTTGCTATTCATTCTATGTGTATTTTAGAGTTTCCTCTCAATCTGATAATTTACTGATAATTATTAGACATATAAAATGAATACAAAAAAGAGATTAGTTGGCTATACATTTTGCAGCATTTAATTACCTAAAAGTTTCAATAACCTTGATTTTTAATTTTTTTTTGCTGTACAAATAATATTAAATTCAATGATATTAACAATAATTCAGGTTAAGTGAATGCTTGCTCTAAAGCAGCTTTGTAATTTACATAAATGAACCCATTAGAGGCTCACAATTATTACACCTCCCACCACATTGTATCTTCATTTTAAGAGAATGAGGCTTCGGGATGTTCAGCTACTGGTCAAATCAACTAGGTTTTTGAATATGGATTCAAACCAGGTCTTCCTAGCTCCTGAACCTGGACTTCTACCTATGTATTAAAATCTTATAAGTTTTAATATTTTGGGTTTTTACCTACTGTTAGGTTGGTGCAAAATAACTGTGGTTTTGCCATTACTTTTAATATGTACTCAACACTGTTTACTGAAGTTTTTTTTTTTTTTTTACCTTGATGTTATTAAGCAGATAAGCTTTCAACTAGAAAATGCAAGCTCAAAGAGACAAAATACAGCCCAATATTGACAAAACAGCCCAAGAGTTTTCATATCTAAAGTTCTGACCATGATTCACAGAGTGGTTCCTGTATCACACCAGGAAGGTTTTGTGAAAACAGAATTATGAGACAAAATCCCAAGTATTATATACAGCTTAAAATGAAGTGTGGAAAGGCCTCCTTGACCATTATATGCATAGATTCAGTAGCTGAAATTCTGGTCAATTTGGTCTGTTTTTTTTTTTTTCTAGGTGAAGACATTGTCTCTAAGAGTTCCCATTAAAAAGCAAATGATACCTGTTAGTTTCCATTATAACATTAGCATGAATTAAACTAAGGGGTTGTAAGAAACTGACAAACGGTATCATACCAGTGAAATCTCTTAGTGAAAGGCCACCTCTCAGCTGCGGGGCCTCAGAGAGGCAAGTTAGCCTCTTGAGAGATTGCAATTTGTACGGCTCTTCCAACCTGGGGAGCTGCAAAGAGAAAGTGGTTCTAAGTAACTTCCAGTTACACCCTCAGAATGAGTTGGGAACTAAGATTTGGTCGCTCTTCTTCATAAAACCCTTCCCAGGCTCCCTTTGTTTTCAGATTGAGTCATCCTCTCGCACTTTCCACAAGAAACTCTTCATGGCCTGTTCTCCAGCCTTGCTTCATATTTTGCTAACACACGTGGTCTTTCTAACCTACTTGAGCTTTTCTCAATATACCTTGGGCATTGTCTTTAAACTGCTTGAGAAGTATTCTGAGAATAGTAAACAAATGCGTATGCATGTACATTTGCTAAATTTCCTAAACTACTAAAAATCTATGCAACAGAATTTGAATGCTATAAGATACAACTCTTTCACATGTCATTTGAAATACAGCAAGACACCAAATAGGTGACAAAGACGCAGGTAGTAATAAAAATAGCATACTATTATTTTGTCCTTTAAAAATAAATCACATATGAAGAAATAAATGTATTCCTAGAAAATCTGGTAGATTGTTTTAGGCCATATCCAGAGAGAAATGGAATGTGTTCAATTAAAAATGATTGAGAAATGTTGTTCTTTACTTTAAAATAGCTGTCAATTTAATTATTTATAACTTTTATTTTCCACTCAAGATAAAAGACAATTTTATGTAACTGGATAGCTATTATAAAGCTAACGAGATACCTTTGTCTTTCTTCTTGCTTTCATATTAAGCTCTATAGACTAAGCGTCTGGCTATAAATAAAACTATTGATGTTAAAAGGTCATGGCTATGACCTTTCACATGTTTCTTCTCCACTATATCTATATACACTGGATACTTTACCCAGAGAAGAGATTCTTTATTTAAGAGAGCTTAAACTGTTCAAATTTGTAATGTACTAAGGATTTTGGAATGTCTAGGGGACTTAGTGGATAAAAAACTGACCTTTCATCTCTGAACCCAGACACAGTCCAACCTCAGATAAATGAAAAAGTTTTGTGTCAGTTGCCTCTATGATAAACTGGTACCTCCACTATCTTCCAACCCAATTAAGCATTACTGGCAGGTCTGGCCTCAAGAGGCACATGGAGTATACAAATGGAATTACTTCTGCTCCTGGAGAGGGTGTCTGAACCTTCGAGACAGGATTTTAAGGTTATAAATGGGCAGTGTTGCCCAAAGTTATGTCTACGGACAGAAAGTATGAAAACCTCCCCCACTTCCCATAATCATATGCAAATTTGAGATACTGTGATACTTTTCATGATTCATACTTTTGACTTTTTGGTTTTTATTTGGTATATTTTCAAATTAAATTTATAAAATAACTTTATTCTATTACTTTACAGAAAAAGGATAGCTTGAATGTAGTAGATAGTAGCAATTATGTATAGAAGTAATAGCATACAATGCAGTTTGAAGCTGTTACAGCTAATTTAATTTTCACAGGAAAACAAGGACCAGATTTTCTAAAATATTAAATAATACACAAGTCCTTGCATTTTATTTTGAGTATGTAATATGAAGTTGTATAAAGCTTTTCATTTTCTTATTTAAATTTTACTTATATAACCTTAAATAAACAGATTTTTGGCCCTGTGCGGTAGGTCATGCCTGTAATTCCAGCACTTTGGAAGTCTGAGGTGGGCAGATCAGGAGATCAGGAGATCGAGACCACCCTGGCTAACACAGTGAAACCCTGTCTCTACCAAAAATACAAAAAATTAGGTGGGCTTGGTGGCATGTGCCTGTAATCCCAGCTACTAGGGAGGCTGAGGCAGGAGAATCCCTTGAACCTGGGAGGCAGAGGTTGCAGTGAGCCAAGATGGTGGCACTGCACTCCAGCCTGGACAACAGAGCGAGACTCTGTCTCAAAATAAATAAGTAAATAAACAAATAAATAAATGAAATGAAATAAAATAATAAAATAAAAAAACGGATTTTCATTTCAAATAAACATTGCAATTAATTAAAAGAATATGTAAGCTTCTAGTGGGTATAATTGCTGTTTCTTATATCTTTGATTTTCAAATATACCACCCAACAATGCGCAGTGGATGCTTACTACCTACTTTATGATGAATTAATAAGTAATGATTGAATGCAGTGTTAATGTGTATCAAGGAAGGCCATTGTAAGCTGAAAAAAAATCCATCAAATATTTCAGTTATGTAAATATAATGGAGGGGGAGAGGTTGAATCAGTCTTATAGATATATTCCAATGATTTAAAATGTCAGCAGTGAAAAGTATCAGGTTTAACTTGAGACAAGCCTTCACTTTCATGGAGAGCGATGGTGATTGAGGGTCTCTATTTTTCTCCCTCAGAGAGAAGACAATGGCTATTATTGAATTGAATTGAAATGAGTTAAATTGCAACTTCAATTTACATATTACTAAGAACTTAGTAATATGCATTTATACATTAATTTATTTTAAAATTAATGGAAGAAAAAGAAACTATTTTTTTTCCCCTGTAGATATACCACATGACACTAAAGGATATGGTGATGAAAAACACTGATCTAATCTCTTTGGTTGGATTACAAGTTACTTTCATTTACTTCTTTGCATTCTTCTGTATTTTGTAAGTCTCATACCAAATACAGAAAAATGGTATGATAAACTGGTACTCTCCACTATCTTCCAACCCAACTAAGCATTACTGGCAGGTCTGGCCTCAGTCTTTTATTCATACAATTATACAATCCTTTATTGTTTTGTTGTTGTTGTTGTTGTTGTTGTTGCTGCTGTTTTTAACCAGGAAAAGTAATCTCTAACCAAACAGTGCTCCCTAAATTCTACCTTATTATAACTTTTTTTATGTAGTCATCCACCCATTCATATTTGAAAAATGAAATGTAATATTCACTCTGTAAATCTGAAAATCATTAAGTCCACTGGACATTAGAGGAAGAATACTTGAACATTTTTATGTGGTGAGTAATTAGATTCGAAAGTTGAATGAAAGTGAACTCAATAAAGGTGAAAAATTAAAATTCAATAGCAGAGGCAAAAGTGGCTCAGAAGGGGCTGGGAACTTGACAATACTTGAGAGGAATGTGTTGAGTGGTTTCAAAGAAAAGAAAATAAGACTAGCTTGATCTATGTACATAGATGATCTGAATACTTTATATTATTGGGTTTGGCCAAATTGATCACATTAGCCAAATGATTACTCAGTCATACTTTAACAAAAAAAAAATGAAATATGAACTGCAAAATATTGGGTAATTAGGAAAACACCCTGAAGAAAAAAGTAAAACACGGAGGATAAAAGCCTAATATTTCAAGGCATGAAATACCCAAATCATTACCAAATTGGAAGTGAAAAAGTGATGCTATACTCTGAAGATTAAATTAGAAATATAAGCTAAAATCTGAGAAGGATTAGAGTAGAGCACTGATGTGAGAAAAAATCAACAGCTAAATTCCAAGTTTTGTGACTAAAGATTTTTGCTTTTATATTTTAAGATGATCCATTTTCACTATATGGCTTTTCAAAGGGATATCAGATGTAATTATTAAGGATCATTTAGACATGGTTTATATACATATATAT
>NW_016804150.1:2492750-2500838 GCF_001698545.2 Rhinopithecus bieti
TATATATATATATATAAATTGTCTTCTTATACTGATTATTTTTCCTACTTAATATTGTAAAGTAAATATGAAACTTAGAATTCTGAACTCAATAAATACAAATTTTATTATTCCTGAAACCTATCATTTGCAATCTTATCATTCCCATCTAGTTTATAGGTAGATTTTTTATTTCTTTTTGGAAACTACAGATATGAAATTTTCAATTATTTTACTTAGAATAAATCATAGCATCCTTATGTCAGTGCTATACAAACACAAATGTTGGCAAAATTCACATTTATGTGAATTTCTTATTTTCATGACCCTTCTCTATGCATCCCCTTTACAGCCGGCTAATTGTAGTTTGCATAGCTATTTACTTAATTATTAATTTAATGCATATGTCTCTCACTAGACATGAAGGCAAAGCTATGTCTATATTTGCACCCTTGAATGTGAAGTGCCTAACTGAATGACACGAAGTAGGTGCTTGAAAACTAACTTGAATGAAAGATTGACCCAGCGACTGAATAAAGATCTCTTCGAGCTTTCATTTGGACTTAAATCACATGTAATAAAATAGATGACTGCAACTAAGGGCTTTCCCTTGCTCAGAGATGATTTTCGTTACTTGAAGGAAAATTAACACTTCTAAATTTCACTGACTTGGATAATTCATTGAGTTGGAAGTAAGCGTTTTACTAAAAACAAAGCAAATATACAACTCAAACTCCAGGGAAATATTTAATAAAATAAACTGCCAATTTAACAAAGAAAATGCAAGTCATTGAAGATCATTATGCATTTTACTTTAAAATGGTCTTATATTTCTCTTACATAGAGAATTGTTTAGAGATTCACAAATTGTAATTTAAAACCATGTCCACTTATTAAGTGCCTGTGAGCACTCAATGTATGTTAAAGCCAAGAGAAGACCACTTGCTTTAAAGATGATAACACCTTTGGAATGTTAATTGTATAAAACTTTCTAAAGGAAAATTATTTCTCTACTGAACAAGGAAAGAGTCAGATTGGCTTAGTCCATTTTGCACCTTTGTGCTAGGGAATCTCTGAGTTTAAATTACAGCAGCCTCAGTCTTTGCTTTTCAATCCCTTAATCCTTAAGGAGCATAGGTTTCAGTTCAAGACAACTTCACACAGAACACAAGAAAAGATTCTGTGAGCCTACCTCAAGTATGATGATCTTTTTTTCAGCTGTGATCTTTCACTCGCATCCCGTAGTAAAAATGACTTTGAGGCAAACCAGTGTCAAATAATTAATGCATTTTCAACGAAGGACTTTTTTTTCCCCTATACTCTAATGCAATGCATGAAAAGCAATAAATGCTTTCATGTAAGCCACTTGTACCTGTGGTTTTCATCACTGTTTCACTGGGATCCCTCACATTAGAGAATCTATGTGAGGTGCCTATGCTGAAATGGAAAGAAAAGCTGGCCTGGGAGGTTTCACATCTGGTAGCCTACCCCATTACTTAAACAGGCTACATCTTTAAAAAAAAAAGAAAAAGAAGAAGAAAAAAGTTATACAGGTTGAATTGAGGCAATTATGTTCTGATCTAAGACATATATATTTGTCTATTATTTCCAGGTGTTTCTTGAAAAACATGTTTTCTTGATCTATAATTAATATTCTGCTAATGGAACTCTAGCAAATGCCACAAAACCACTCACCATTTCTCCATGCCATAAATGATAAGAACTAATAGTAACCATATTAAGATTCTTAGGTTTTTAAGCATTATCCTAGTTTATGTCACAACTATTATTTAAAATTATAATATCCAGGTGCTGTATATGGTATTTGATCAAAGCGAATCAAAATGTAATGAGTTATAAGTTTTCTCCCTGAGGGCTCAAACTGTACATAATGGGAGAGGGTGTGATTTATTTTCTGAGTCATTCTGGAAACAGTTATGAAAACCTTTAGTTAAATGTTGGTAACTGGGGTTACTGAATCTGCGGATATTTACCACTTATAAGAGGTTAAAGGAGTATATTATTTTGAAGGGAAAACTGAACCAAATTGTCTTTTAAAAAACTCAAAATATCATAAAGCGTTACTACCAACTGCTGATTTTTTTAAATGAATATTTTCAGACTCTATATAACATGTTCATAGAATCACACACACACAAAATCAAGACTTCAAAACTGACCTTTAGAGATAACAAAAAGTGACACTTGATTTTTTTTATGGTGATGAATGCATCCTCTAAATTACAATGAACAGTAGAGCTATAATTTTATGGGAACATTTCTAATTTTTCAAACATTAACCTTGTATTAAGAAATGCTGACAACTTTGAATTGCAGGAGTACATCCGCTTCCCATTCTCTGCCATCAGTGAAAACGATCAGTCCTTCCCCTTTAAGCAAATGCAGTAAGGAAACATCAGAAGAGGGTTGAACACTTTTCTTTCTTTCTTTTTTTTTTTAATTTTGATCTTCCTCAAATATTGTTTGACCTTAATCACTGTCTTCCAACAAGCTTAATGTGACATCACCTTGAAACAAAAACACACAGCTCTCAAGTCTGGCTCTGGAATGAAAAAGCCCTGATTATTAGTCCTCCGTGTGATCTTTTCAGATTGCACTGATGAGATGAAGTTTAATCTCGTTTCTCTCCTCTCCAGTACCACAAACCACAGGCAGTTTAAGGCAGCCTGAAAATCTCTTACATCTGGAAGAGCAATAATTCATGGGATTTCGCCTGACAGCCATGACAGGCAGCAGGGCAGCCAGAAACAACCATCTCTTATGTTGTGCTATTTGCAAAAAATCAGAAGAGGAGGAGTCGGCACATGACCACATCCTTCTTTAGCATATGTTAGTGGAGAAAACCCTTTTATTTTCTGCCAGATGCTTCATAAATAGGTCCTAAATATTACATAGACAGTAGCTATCACTTCCAAACAAAATTCCTGGGTGTCTGCTAAGCTGCAAAGCACATGAAGGCCTATTGTCTGGCAAAGGGTCATGGTTAGATTTGCACAGATTTTTTTAAATAGATATTTCAGATTCTACATGTGATTTATAGACATTTGCACACCCTGCTGTGCATGAATATGATACCATCTTCTGAGAAGGATTATTTCATGAAATGTATATGGGATTTAGCTACAGTAACTTTTACTGGGCAGCTTAGAATGGCCAACAAAGTACTAGAATTTACTGCAGCACAGCTTGGGCTGTCAGGCTCCGGGTTGGTGTTTATGATTTCTGCAGAAGCAGAAATAAACAACTTCTCCTTAATGGCCTTCTTTATGTGTAGGCAGCAGTGGCCCTATCTGGTCTCACAACAGTAGCTGGTGCAGCAGTCTGTCCCATTGCACGTGGAACCAATGTCTGAAGATTTGCATTTCTGCTTTTCTGAGTTTTCTGTGGTAGCAGCCAGAAATAGCGAAATAGACTGCAAATGGTTGAATGGGTAGCATTCCACTCTACTGTTTTCAGTGCTATAAATATATTGTGGATAGAATGACTCAATTTTAAGACTCTGACTGAGAGAAGGGAATGGCTGCATTCATTTTCAGATTGTACATTGTCAATAAACCCTATAAAAATACTCATCAAAGAAATTTTAAATGACTCCTCTGAGAGGCCTGCTTTCCCCAGAGTATGTGATATAGTTAAGCCTCAATTCAATATGCATTTCAAGGTATATTTAATCAATATTCAGAATGATATCAGGCATAAGCACAAGGATATGAATATGTTAAATACGCATTTTTCTATTTAGACAAAAATTGTAAAAGTAATTATCTACAAATTTCCTGATATAGCAACAGTTTTAAAGTTAAAAGAATGTTGACACACATTGTATATAGAAACAGGCAGAATATACATTTTAAAAAACGAGACAACCGTTTCATGCCAAAGAAAACAATTCCTTTGCCAAACTACACATTGTTAACTTAAAATGTGTTCCATGTGGAAATACGGAGACTGATTTTAAGGAAAGGCTGGTGATCTTAAGTCAGCTGGCTCCCTGCCTGTCAACTATACATTTTGGCTTCTAGTTTTACAGCTAGAATTGGAAATATTTATTTCCCCTATTTAAGACTAGTTCTTTTCCTTTGCCTAGTAAACCAATGAATTTGCCTGTAAACATTCATATAGTAAAAACTTTCAGGCAATACACAAGGGAAGAATAATTTAAAATCTCTTGTAGGCAGCATATAATAGGTTGGAAAGATTGTATTTTATTCTGCTCTCATTTTGTCCAGCCCTTTTGCCAGCATTTTTGTATACTCATCACATTTTCTGGAAAGAAATTAAATTACTGAAGCCTTCAGCTCTTGAGTTTGAAAGCTTATGACCACAAGACAGATACATATTTGGAAAGCTTATATTGTGATGACAATATTTACCCATCACCACTGCTTAGAATTATCAACATCAACAAGCCTTCACATACCCTGTTACGGGTTTCTTTAAAGTAGTCATTATATTGTAGTCTTATGCTGGTTACAGATGAATTCTGAAAGGCATCTTGAATACACAGCGATGAGCAGTCATTGGAAAGGCCTTGCAAAGGGAGACATTTTTGATAGTGTTTAAAAAAGATTATCTAATATTCATTTGCTAGTCATAACAAACTTACATTGGATAACTTTATATATATTTTCAGCATTTGATCTTTGAGATAAAGAATATAAATGATTGACCAAAACGTCTTATAATATTATTTTACATGACATAAAATAGCAGGAATTTGAATTTCACGTATATGTGGTGAATATACTGTATTTATTTCAGTTTCATTCTCTGAAAGGCTAATCCAGAGACTTTCAGTAGCCAGATTTTAGTAAGTCTGAGTGGGCAAGAGCTATTTATTGTAATTCTGAGAGCATGAAGCTCCTCCTTTTCACACATACCCCTTTGCTGGAATACCCAAGTTTTATTTATGATTTTGGATTTTATTTCACAGCATTCCAGTTTAGTTTAGCATGATGTATTTAATAACCATGTCGACTGTCTTAATTACTCTATAAAGCAGGGTTCCATTGGCATTTGACCCTCCACGGCATTCCAGAGAAACTGCAGGACCATGATAATTACCAACCGCCTGTGAGAAAATTAAACAAAAGGCCCAACTTTTAAACCACCATTTTAAACGACCTATTACATCTCAGAAATAAATCATTGATGAAATAGCCTGCTTAACAGGAAAATAGCTATTCCATAGCAAAGAATTTCCCCTTGTGTGATCATGAAGAGAATATTAAGTATTCTTCAGCTCAAAAGGTTAGATTTTATGTCTGTCCAATGTCTTTTAATGACACATTTTTGTGTAATTTTACTGTAATCAAAGCCTTTTCCAATAGAGGTTACAGACTGTGGATATTTTGTCAGTCTCACACATTTTTCTATCCATAGAATATTAAATGCACTTAGATATGGCTGGAGGTAGGGAGAATTTGTTTATAATTGGAGAAAATTCAAATTAAAAGGAGATCTATGAATACTTTTATTTCCCTTGATTAGCATAGACATTTGCTATACATTCTTCAAAATGTGCTAATCAATCACTCTGTGATAAGATTGATTGATTAATTGCTGCCATAGTCCAAAAAATAGTGACCTGCTTTGAAGGTCTAAATGTCTGGATTAATTTGAGAGTGGTGTCAATATGTCATAACTAATCATGATATATCTTTATGTTCATTTCTGCATAACAGTTCTATCAATCTGATGCTCGACAAATACAAAGCTTCAATTCTTCTCCCCTCTCACTCCCCATTGACAAATATTTGTTTTGTGAAAATTGATACTTTTACATATGCTTTCTATTATGATTCTCAGTGTGACATTAGAGATATTCTAGATAATTCTTTTCTGATCTCACTATAATCTAATAATTAGGATCATCACTTTAAAAATATGAATACAGCTCAAGTAAGGACATATAAAACTTCTAAGCTTTTGTTCTTTTTTTTTGGAATAATTTTGACTCTTTTCTTTGCAAATGCCAGGGTAAGGAAATCTGCCTTAAGGTCACATAAGGTCCATTTCCAGGTTTTTCACACTAACGATTCTCTCTCTTTTTTTTTTTTTTTTTTTTTGGCAAATTGCCCAGAGTCCAGGGAAGCTAGATAATGGGTACAAGAAATAACTGGGAGAGCAAGTGTGTTTCTTTGGCAGGGAGCTATGATAGCAAAGAGAAGTACTAGATTTGTAGTCAGGCATCCTGGCATCGCATACGTATTCTGCTGTTTACCAGCTGTGTGATCTTCAATAAATTACTCACCTTCTCTGAGTTTCAGTTCTCTCACTTGTAAAATGAAAATAATGGTAGCTATTTCACACATTTTGAGAAGGATTACATAAATTAGTATCTGTAAAATGCATTCCATAATGCCTGACTCATAGCAGTTACTCAGTTTTTGTTGGATTTGACATTTTGGCTCTGCCCTCACCTGAGTTCACAATAATCTGGCTAATGCTTTGTGAAATGCTTTCTCATTAAAATCCACTCAGAAGCTCCAAGACATTACTAAGAAGCAAGGAGTAGCTGATCAAGGATCCTAAATCTATTTCCTCAACCATTCGCATCAAATAAATTGCTCTCGCTATCAATGCTATTTCCCAGGGGTGCATTCCTCATTGTTTTCAAAATTCTATCCCAAACATAGACTATTTGTTTTTTCCTTTTGGCACAGCCAAAGAAGCTTAAAGTCTTAAAATAATTTAAAATATTATGAAAGAAAAGAGAGAAATAAGAATTTTTTTTAAAAAATTACATTTTTGAAGTAGAGATTTCTGACTCTGTTATCATTAGCTCTTGCAGAGTCTATCCAGTTCTAGACTGTAACCTCAAAGGGCTAATGTCCATGTATCTACGGCCTGTACTGCCCTTCTCCTTGTCACCCATTGAAAGTAGAATACCTCCGCTTCCACCAGAGTTGAACTGCTATTCTTGATACTTTAAGCTCTACTATTCAAGGCTTAGTGCTAAATATGAACCTTGCTACTCATTTAGGACTCAAACTCAAACCAAGGTGTAGGTCTGAGAAACAACCTTTTCTGAGCAAAGTGACAAATCAAATTATCTCTTCAGATGAGACGTAATGGGAATAGCTAGGTCAGGAAAGACCGACATCACAATAATTTAAAAGAAAAATCTCCGTTTTGGCCTTGGTATAAAATTATCAAGGTGAAGATGGGCAGCTGGATCCAGTAGCTCCTGAAATCCATCTTTTCTTAGGGTTTCTTCAATCTCTTACCTCATCGACTCTCTAGTTCAGTAGCTTCTAACCTGGAGTCCATGGACTCTGCAGTGATCTATGAGCAGAATTCAGAGGGACCAAGGACTTGGGTGGGAAAAATTGTAACATTATCTTTACTGGCTTCAAACTAAACTGTATAATTTTATTCAAAATTTTAAGCAAGAAACAAATCACAATAATATTAACAGTATCTGTGATGTTACCAAAATAAATCACAGATATTTTTATATAACCTTATACATGTGGTAAATGCTTATGGTAATAACTACCTGAAAATTACATGAGGTAGTGATTAGATTTGTTTCCACATCTTATCACTTAGTGTATCAGTAATAAAGCATGTATATGATTGCATCATAACTTGTTTTTAATGTATTTTGATAGCTGTATTAAATATCATAGTTTTTCTTTGCAATCCTATATGTTGTATTTTAGGAGTTTAAGTGCATTATTCTTAGATTGGGTTTTTCATTTTCCTCCAGACTGCCAAAAGAGCCTATGGCACAAGAAGTTTGAGAAATAGTGCTGTGGATATCATCTTTATCCAGCAAACCACTATGCTTCTGACAATAGACCCTGCTTTCCTAATCGATCAAGAGATAAATAAGTGATTCCAGCTGGCTAAATTTGAGTTTCTTCCCTTGATTTTTCAGGCTAGAAATGAAAGTCAAATGTCCTTTCCATTCTGATGAAATGATAGGAGTATGAGTCCAGAGAGCCATGTGTACCACTAGGTGAAGAAATTTCAGCAGTAGAAGAAAATAAAATTAACAAGTAAAATAAGAGAAAGAGCTGGAGAGCAGAAGGTCCTGAGATATATATATATATATACCTTTATTTATTTATTATATATAAT
>NW_016804150.1:2501142-2517865 GCF_001698545.2 Rhinopithecus bieti
TACATAATATATATTATATATATATTTATTTTTTTTTTCACATGGATTCAATCCCTGAGGGCAGCCCCACTCTTCCTGTGATTGGGTTATATAAAGCCATTGGTTTTCTTTTCAAGTTAGTTCATGATGGGTTTCTGAATCTCCTAACTATGACAACAACAGCACACATCCTAACTTGTACAAGGAAGCATCACAGCTTCTTTCATCTCTCACCCAGGCAGTATCCCAAATTCTTTTTCTGAAAATATCTTTATTGTGGGCATCACATTTTTTCTTTCTTTTCTTGTTCGGAATCCTTCTCTTCTTCTTTCATAAAAGTAAAATGTTTCCTTAGGAAATTTTCCCCACACCCCACATTCTCAGTCTACTCCATATGAATGAGGCTGACCTACTTTAAACTGGAAATGTTGGGATGTGGTCCAGGATTAGCCACCCAGCACATTTCATGACCATGGTTGGGTTCAACATAAGATCTAATCTAGGCCATTGGGAAGCAAGTCCAGTGCTTTTATAAAATTTGAGAACAAATATAGCTCTTTCCATTGGGGCTGCTGACAGTAAGAAAGAAGTGATGCTGGAAGTATCAGGACCCTCTCTGTGGTATGCTAAGTGGAGACTTCGAGATGGACCAGAACCTGGTGACATCATTTGAGCCTCTTCATCTGGCCATGCCAGTGGTTGATTACTGTGCACTTAGCAATGTTCCTCTAGATTTGCAATTCTATGAAACAATGAATAGCCTCCACATTGTTTTTTGGCTTAAGTCAGTTTGCATTTGCTTTCTATCTTTTGAAACCCCAGTAGTCCTGAATAATATACCACAGCACACCCTAGGCAGACCAAAATACTCCAAAATCTTTTTGTTAAATACTGCCAGCTAGGGTTGAGTTGTGTGCCTGGAGGTTCATCCATTTCTAGAAACACAGGTGATGTTAGTAGTCACTAGATCAGTAAATTTTCCCTGTGAACAAGGAAGGTTCGAGAATACTTCTTGCACGTTGCTTAAATTCTGACCCGGTATGTTTCAGGATTACTACTGAGCATTGATCAGATTTCTTGGTGGTCATATCTAGGTGCTTACCATGGTGGTGTCACTGACCCTTTACCATCTTAGGGAAAGCATCTTAGGGAAAGATGAGATGTGCCCCAATAGTCATGTTTTCTGGACTTTTCCTGTCTTGTCATGGGATGAACTCAACTCAATAGTAAGAAAACAATCAAATTGAAAACTAAACAAAGCGACAGGTATAAGAAAAAATGTTCAACATCACGAATCATCAGTGAAATGCTTTCCTGCCTTGTTATAGGATGAAATTTTTTAAATGACATAGTCTGTTATTCCTATTGTCTCTCCTCAGCACTTTCAAAGCTGTATCTCCTCCTTGTTCTTCCCCTTATGAATGAATAAATGAGTGAATGAATAAATCAGGTCTCTTTGAAGTTGGCCTGACCTATAACTGACCTGCTATGCCTGTGACAATTGCTTCCTCACCTGTTTACCTTTGTTCATTTTGTTTCTTACTTATCTTCCTCTTCCCCAAGCTCAGCAACTTTTGGTTCTCAGTAAACTGTGTTACTGAGTTTGTCACACAGGATTGAACCTCAATCACAGATAAACAGAGATGCCAAATAGGAAAAGATGCCAAGAGAAGTAAACTTAGAGAATGCAACACGAGTAAAAATGTCCTAGCTTCCAGAGTCTTCAATAGCTTAGTCTTTCAGTTCATTCATAGAGCATATGCCATTTGAATTATCAACACCATTACCCCAAGGGCTGGCACATATTTTCAGCATTTTAATTTCCTAGTTCTTGTCCTTTTTTTCAATAAAGGATACCATCTTACAGATTGTTCTATAAAACATCTTCGTTTCTTCAAGGCTGAACCCATGAAGACCATATTTTCATATCTGCTCTACACCTTCTTGGGTCCTATACCTAGTCTGAGAAGCTCTTCTTCCCCGACTTACTGTCAGTGCGAAAAATCTCAGTCTTACTGTGCCTTTTATGTCTTTACAGACTCTGTGCATAAATGAGGTATCTCAAATCTCTCCAGTCTGTAAATACAAATGAATACCTGTGATTATTAATGCCAAAGGTATGATTCCAGTTACATATACAAATAAGCATTGAGCACCTCCCCAGGGTCAGGCATTGTGCCACATACTGGGGGTATATTAGTTGAATGGACAATATCGTCACATTCTACATATACTTAGCCACCTAAAGAGAAAGGCTAGCTTCAGACAAACCTTTCAAAACATGCAGAATATTAAAACTGCTACGAATCTAAGCTAGTGCAGGAAGTCAGGGAAAGCTCATTAGATTATGTAACATAGAAGGACGAATAGGGAGTTAAACACAAAAGCAAGAGAGACTTCTCAAGCACAGTGAACAGAATATCTGAAAGGGACAAGAGAGGGAATAAAAAGTGTCAATGTGGCTAGAGCCCAGAGAAGCAAGAGAGAACACAGCCCTTTGGGATACTGGTGAGGTGGGAAGGAGCCAAATTTTGGAGAGCTTGGTAAGCCATGTTAAGAATGTTTTTAATTAAAGTAGACTCGAGGAAAACTACATAGATTTGGAACAGATGCTGTGGGAAATGGGAAAGAGCTGTCGAGAGAGGAGCAAAGGGATTGCCAGTGTTTGTGAAAGCCTAGCTGAGGGTGGACATCATGACAACGTAATGAAAGCAAACAGCCCAGCTATTTAATTTTCTCCAACAACACTTAGCAGCATGGAAATAGGCATGATGAGTACAGGCAACTAAGTTGCTCCAGAATTTGGGATTGGCTTAGTGTGTGCAAACGAACTGACGGAAAAAAATTTTAAGAATGTTGGTGTAAGCAGTGGTGCCAAGATTGACCACGAGATTCGGGTTATGCAAGGAAAGTATTTAGAAAAGATATTCAGCATAAGGACCACAAATACAACCTTGTAAGTCCTGACTGCCTTGTTCACTTCCAGGTCCTACCATTTATAAGCTCTTAGGGAAGTTACTTTAAGTGTTTGAGCTAAGAAGGGAGCATGATAGTTCTTGTGTCGTAATTTGTGGCAGAGGGAAAAACTGATAAAGTTTATGCAGTGAGTTTAGCCCAAAGTCCGGCACATAGTAGACACTCAAAAAGTATTATTTTAAAAGAGAGAAGGAAAAAATATGTCTATGAAGAGACTAAGAGATTTGGAGAATTGGTAAAGGACAGGAGGTCCTGGGGTAGTTGAAGCTCCAACTTAGTAGGATTGAGGAGGTAATAGAGGCAGAAGATTCTCAACAGTGCGATACAGACTGACTTGCGAAAGAGTGGAAAACTATTACAGTAACCATGAGAACAGTCCGTGAGTCATAATGAGGACAAAAAACAAATAAACAAACAAAAAAACAAAACAAAACAAAAAAACATGAGCCAGGGACCAACATCTTCAGTCAAGTGTCTGGTGGAGGCATGTTGTAAAGCCAAGTATCTGGTGGAAGCATGCTGTAAAGCCAGGTATACACAGTTCACAGAAAGAACAACTGCATTTTAGGATTGCACTTCCTTCATGATTGCCTTTTCCTTCTTCAATCTTCCAGTTCTTCTATTCTTCTCAGTCTTCCCCTGAACTGACTCATATTTCTGCCCTCATGACAAAGCTCCAGCTCTTTTTATCTTTTCTGCTTATGATCCTCACCTGCCCTCTGCACATGTTCTCTGGGACCACTCTTCATTTTCCATGGTCTGATCATGCTTCAAACCAGGGCAGCAATCAGAATTATCTGATTGAAGCCTGGAGTCTCCAAATATCCTCCTGTTCACTAAACTCCACCCTGTTAATCACGCCTACTCTCATTTACCGTAAACATTTATTGCATGGGCCTATCTGCCACAGCTGGGTGTTGTGCCAGGTGCTGGGTTAGAGTCATTCCAGTACTGGGTGATATGGTTTGGCTGTGTTCACACCCAAATCTCATCTTGAATTGTCGCTCCCGTAATTCCCATGTGTTGTGATTGGGACCCAGTGGGTGATAACTGAATCATGGGGACAGTGTTCCTCATACTGTTCTTGTGGTAGGGAATAAGTCTCAAAATAGCTGATGATTTTTATAAGGGACTTTCCCTTTGGCTTGGCTCTTATTCTGTCTCTTGACATGCCTTTCACCTTCCACCATGATTGTGAAGCCTCAGCCACATGGAACTGTGACTCCATTAATCCTCCTTTTCTTTATAAATTACTTAGTCTCGGGTATGTCTTTATCAGCAGCATGAAAACAGACTAACACAATGGGTTTCCTCC
Organism: Rhinopithecus bieti; assembly: GCF_001698545.2. Lineage (NCBI taxonomy): Eukaryota > Metazoa > Chordata > Mammalia > Primates > Cercopithecidae > Rhinopithecus > Rhinopithecus bieti. The sequence goes on from NW_016804150.1 coordinate 2,505,413, forward strand.
CTTTCAATGACACTCTGCCTGATACTAAATTGTCTAATTTTGCCACCTTCTCATGACCACTGTTTTTTGTGTCGTTGTCTTCGACCAGTTTCTACAGAGAGAATAAGCTCAGTGTTATTCCTCTATACTCTTACTCAGGAGTTTTCTTTCAATTCTATTTTATTTACCTATCACTTCTCTACAGGTAATTCTCAAGGAGGCTTTCCATTGCTGACCCTACCCCATGCATTCCTGATAACTCATCTACATGAAAATTTAAAAAATACTAAGGTGGCTAATATTTGTTTCAGTGCTCAAGGGTTTACAAATTCCTTTCACATAATTTCTCCTAAGGCTAATATAAAGTTTATTTGTGTAACGAGTGATTTACATTTTCTTCCTTTCTTTCTATCTAGATTCTAGAGGAAGAGGTACTGTTCTCCTATGCTCTGTGACATGTTATTTGCTTTAATTTTATTCTTGGTGCAGTCCCTGCCACTCTCAGCTGGGACCTTTCCCTATCAATTATCTCCTCTCTCTCTCTCCCATGTCTTCAATCTCAACTTTTCCCCTGGCTTCCTTTCTTCAGTCAACAAGCATGCACACCATACCCACCACCTCCATTCCTAAAATGACCTCCCTGGAACCTTGACTCCCTGGACAATATTGCCTTATTTCTCTGCACTTGCGTTCTTCACTTCATTACCCTCAATTCTCTCCTCACTACCATCAGGTTTCCACACCCACGACACCATTGTAAGCCTACCTCTTAAAAATCAGTGACTTAAAATGATATTCCTGCAAAAGTGAATTTACCATTTTGGAATTTATTCCTTCTAGGTCAAAAGAAGGGAGATAAAAAATTCTTCTTTTCTATACTCTCAATCTCCTTCAAATCAGGCTTTGGCTTCTTCTAACCAGGAGGAAAATGCACTGTAGCTTCAATACATGGAGAAAATAAATAATTTAATTCTCAGCTTTTGAGTTTCTAGAACCCAAATACTGAAGACATAAAGGCAATTTGAGAGATGGCTTAGGATGGTTTTGATCATGTGAGGTTATCATCTCAGGTACAGATTTTAGAATGTCTCCCTTATAATGTGCTACTCCAACATATTTCTTCCTTGTAAACACCAATAATCTCTCAAAAGTTTTTGTTCCATTTACTTCTCTGCAGCAGTGTACACATTTGACTATACTTCTTAAAGTATCTTTTTCTTGGCACATAGACATCACTTTTCCATGTTTTATTCCTATTTCTCTAACTACTTCTATTAAGCTATTCTTTTGTTGTTCTCTTAAAAATTAGTTTCCTCCACAAAGTCCATCCTCAATCCTTCTGGTACTGGACACATTCTCCCTGGGTGGTCTCATTCTGCTCAACCCCCATTCAGAACCCCAGGCCTATACATTCCACTGCCAAGGAGGTATCTCCACCTGATATACCAGAGGCATCTTAAACAAAACATATCCAAATGGCAACATCTAAATTCTCCACTTTTTTGTTCCTCCACTTCCAAAGTGCATTTGAATGGCATTTCTGAAATAAAAGCAGTAATGAGGTTTTCTGCCCTGCAATAATGTCTGTCACTTTTTCTCAGCCACTGAGGCTAAAAAATCCCAAAATCATGGTGGACTCATTTGTAACTCCACACATCAAGTAGTTCAAAGTTCTACCGATTCTATATCCCATATATCTCAACATTTAATTTCTATATCATCACTGCCATTTGGTTTACTATACTTCTTTTCATTTTTCATTTTACCCATACTATATTATTTGGCTCTGACAAAATTATTTTATTGTGACAACCTCCAAAATCTCAGTTTATTTTTAGCTGAAGTTATATGTTCATCATGGATTGCCTTTGACCCTTCCCACTGGGCTCCTTGCTGGTATTGAGGCACACTGAAAAGAAAGAAGGCAGAGCCATGTTGTGGGTTTTAAAGTTTTGCACAGAGGTGGTTAATGCTCTTTTCACTCACATTTCACTGGCCAAAGAAAATCACAGGACAACGCTTTACTTTAATGAGGCAAGAACTCTAATTTTCCCTCAGGGACAGAGCTGGTAAGGGCACATTTGGTAGAGATGCATTCAGTAGAAAAGGGCAGTGGATATTTTGAATAAATACTGTAATGTATTTTACTCTCCAAAAAGATTCTAATGATTGCATTCTTGATTCACTTGTAATCTTACTCACTCTTTAGATGACCTCATTCACAGTCATATGCTCAACGATCAGCCATACATAAAAGGCAGTCTAATCTGTATCTCTAAGTCAGCTACCTCACCTGAGCTTTAAACTTGTATTCCAAATACTACTAGTGAGGTCCATGTAGATATCCCACAGGCAATTAAATTTCAGTAAGTCTCAAACTGAATATACATTCTTTCCAAATCTGTTTTACATTTGCTCTTATATTTCTTATTTTGCTTTTACATTTCTTATTTGATCCACATTGTATTAAAAAGCACATGTCACACGATGTTTTAATAGTGTTGTTTATTTAGCTATCCTTATCTCTCCTTACCTCACATCTACAAGATAGCGAGCTTCTTGAAGTTAAGACCATGTTTTAAATTTCTGTATCCCCATTATTATTTTTGTTTCTCCAGCTTCATGCTTATTCATAACAAGTACCCTGTAAATGCTTCCTTGTTGAATAAGTGAGTGCTGTGGGCACCCTTCTAAATGGTCTGTTTCTATTTCCTCTCCCTTCGGTCCATTCTCTACAATGTCACTCTATTTCTTTTCTGAAACTCAGAACACATTGAACGACTTCCTTTGCCCATATTGTGAAGAACAGGCTTCTTAGTATAGTATACAATTTTCATCCTAATATGGACTGAATGGACTGAATTCCTCTTCTGGCTTCATTTCCCCCCACTTTCTCATGTACCCCAGCCCCTACCCAGCTAGTTGTATTTCCCGAGGGTACTGTTTCTCTGTATCTACCTACTTCCCTTGCTTGAAATGACTTAAAGCTACCATTCCTCATCACTTCTATATTTTTTCTGTTTGATTTCTACATACCTTCAAAGTCAAATGTCAAATCATCTAAAAACATTCTTACTGAATCGTTCCTCCGTAACCCAATAAAACTAATTTTAGTTTCTTCTTGCATTTCCCCATTTTATTACATAATCATAACTTTTAATAAACTTTTTACATCATATCACAATTATTTCCATTCAGGCTTCCCTCAACAGAGAGTGAAATTCTTGAGTTTGGGGGACTAGGTTTTATAATCTTTATTGCTAACTCCATTTGAGGGATTGGCTCACAGTTCAGTTGGAAATGAACAGATGAGCGCCTGCATGAATAAAAAGGCTGGGTGTGATGAAAGCGTGGCCTCTCTCTCTGAACCCATATGAAAGAAGAGATGGAGAAAGAGGAGGAAGGACTAATTTGAGGTGTTTAGGAAGCTCATGCTCTCATTTTTGAGAATGAAAAGTTTGGAAAGAGTTAGGAAGCTCAGGAAAACGACAAAGGCCTGAAACAGACATAATATAAAATGTTCTCTGCAATAGGAATCTGCTAAAATATATCAATTGGTTGTCTAACATTAGGTGTTATGAACTTATTAGGAAAGTTCCAATCACCATAGTTCTGGACTTTTTCGGTAATGCACTCTTGCCTGAATGCAGAGTGAGAAAATGAGATAATGGAAACACAAAGATTTGGAGACTGGTAAATACACATCTTTAGGGATTGGCAAATTACACCTGAAGCTCAAAAGAACATTAAAGATGAGCAGAAACAGAATTAGGTGTGTCCTTCTGACATGCAATCATGAAACTTTGTTTAAAATCTCCTTTTTTCAAGTAGACAGAAAATGTGTATTATATTAATATGAAGTAAATAAAATCTTCCGAGCATCATTACTATGTCTTTTTGTAAAAGTATTACTCATGCTAATAGGTGCTAGGTGTTCATTCAAACTTGTTATGTTAGTTATTCTAACTCATTTATGTGTATGTGTGTTATATCTAACTCATTTATTTTTATGTTAAATATATACATATATAAGTTATATATAAAACTGAATGAGTTAGTTCTATAATATAGAATTACATATATATCTATATATAAAATAGATATTATATATAATTAGATACTTTTGATTCCCTAAGGCAAGCAAACCTCCTTCGAAGTTTTCTTCAAGTAATGTCTGTTATTTCTATAATTGTCTGTATAATATTCATTCAGTGACTTATTCACATATAAAAAAATTGCAGGTGTTTGACAACAATCCTGTATAGTTAGATAATATAATAATGACCAGTTTTAGATTTGAAACAATCTAAATTTCCATGAGTGGATTTGAGTAGCAGTTATAATTTGAAATAGCCTCAATTAAAATACTTAACATTGTTTAATAATCAATATGTATTGTAATATGAAAGTGCTGTAATTTCCCAGAGCAACACTGACATTCAGATATAAAGCTAAAATATTAAAGACAATTATAATAAACATCATAGTACTTTAAACACTTCTGTTATTGTAGGCAATTTTTATACTGAGTGTAGTGTTTAAAATTACACTTAGCTTGCAGTAATAGGAGACAAAGCAATATTGGATCTGAGACTTCCTCACATGATATAGGAAGTTAAAAAATTTCAAGATACACCAGAATTTCATAAGAGAAAGGGTAAATTCCTATTTTAATTCCCAATACTTTTCTTTCTTCTAATTCCTATGTAATATACTGTATTTTATTAAGGATGAATCTGGAGGATAATATTTTTGGTGGAATGATTGGAAAAGAGTAGAGGGTGATTATTTTGAGGTATGAAGTTGTTATAGGGAAGAGGATTAGGGGTGAAGTGCTCATTTGAGTTAAAGCCCATTATGTCCTGTGAAAAACTGGGTTTAGCTCATCTTGAAACTCTTTTCTCTAAATCTCCTTTGTACCACACATCCTAAACCAAGGAAATAACCAAAAATTGGAACATCAATTATTTTTATAATAGACAGTTAACATTACATGACTGAGATATTATTTGTGGATTTGTATTGCTTATTGCAGGAATTTTGATGTAATTAGTAAAAGAAGCATTAAATCATGCACAAACATTATCTGGAAACACCAGATTAGGTTTTCTTTAAAGTTTAAAAAGAGATTTTAGCAGATTTATTTAATTTTTCTATTTTCTACACATTTACTATGGAAAATTTATTAAATTAGGAGGCCTCAGGAGGTGAGACTAAATTTGGTAATTCAGGTAAAATCTAAGGCTTATAAGAAAAAAAGATGTGAAATAATAAATGTTTTTATTAAACTAGTCTTGTATTAAAAGCATAACATAACTTTGGAAATGAAAACTCAAATAATTTATGAATCAATTCCTCTTATTGTTTGCCATAGATATTTAATGTGGTCATTGATTAGGTAGAGAAGACATGCTTTACCTACAAATTAATACATACAAAAAGTCTAAGTTTAAGATTTTTTTCCTTCTTGATTTTGGCTAATGCTCTTCTACCACTATTTATAGTAGCCTTTTTCCCCTCACCTGATGTGAGCCTTCTTTTAGATTAAGGAAATATTTATCAAAGCTTATGAATTGGGCTTCTGTAATGAACATAGATAAAAAAGAATAATAAACATACATTGCGTAAGCCTAAGCTAAAATTTGAATATTTGGAATTCTTCAAGAAATACTGGAAAACCTGATGAAACTTAGCATACTAAATGTGGTATTATTTAGGGTAAGTGGGACAAAGTGCTGAATAAATGGATGTAAAATGGAAAATGGCTCAAATACAATGAGCTAATGCACCGTTCCTCAAATGGTAGTGGCCACTGAGGTGCTCTCTTCTGCACAGTGAATTGGAGGTCAGCCTCCTTCCTCTGTGCTTCTGGTTGCCTAGGCTTCTTATTATCATCATCTGCTTCCTGCCGGAGGCTGGAGAGAGTATAGGAAGACACACCAACTTTTTATAGACTGTAGCCCAGAGCTAGGATCTGGCCCTCTGCTTACTTTCCATTGGCTGGAAATAAGTGATAGGACCATGCCTCACTGCAAGAGGGGTTGTGAAATATAAAAATACAATTGTTTATATACTAGGAAGGAAAGAATGGATTTGAGGGAACACCCAGCATTTTGTCCCACATATCTACATCTTTAAATTCAGTCTTTGATCTTAAAATTCAGTTATCTTGATATAGCAAATTGTTTGATCTCATTGCCTAAATTTTTATATACAGCTCAAGTTTCCATCATTTGTAGTTCCTCAATAGTTACAATGGAAGTGTTGTATCAATAAATAGTGAATAGATTTGACATCATTAGGAATAACAATTGATTTTAATAAGAAATTATTTAACTTCTCCTTCAGAGGTAATATAGTGAATGAGATGAACTTCTATATGCCAAATGTTTTTCTGGATGATAGAATACAGTGGTAAACAAGAAAGACCCAGAGCTTATGTGTCAGTGGGTAGACTGATAATAAACAAACAAAAAACCAGAAATAAACAATATGACTAGTTACTGATAAGTGCTATGAAAAACAGAGTGAGTGGCAATAGCAAGCAACACTGAAAGGGTAGCCAGAGAGGCTTTCTGAAAGGGTGACTTTTACACTGGGATGTGAAGGATGAAAGGATGTCAACCACGCAAATAGTCAAGTGGAAATTGCTAAGCTAGTGATGATGGCAAATGTAAAGCCTGCTATAGGATTGAGCTAGGAGCATTTATCAGAGTTCATTTATCAGTGGTGATCCTGGACAGCGGGTTGAAGCACAGTGATCATGGGTATGGGAGAGGGTCAGAGAACTACGCAGGGGCCAGTCTACACAGGGCATTGGAGGCCGTGTGAGGATTCTGCCATGTTTTTATTTGGAATAGAAAATCATTGGAGGATTTGAAGTGGGACATTACTGTATTCTAATACAACTTATTTTTATTTTTTTGAGACAGGGTCTTACTCTTGTTGCCCAGGCTGTAGTTCAGTGGTGTGATCACAGCTCACAACAGTCTTGACCTCCTGAACTCAAGGGATCCGCTTGCCTCAGCCTCCAGAGTAGCTGGGACCACAAGCGTGCGCCACCAGGCTTGGCTAATTTTTAAATTATTTTTTGTAGAGATGGGGTCTCACCATGTTACCCAGGCTGGTCTTGAGCTCCTAGGCTTAAGCAATCCTCCTGCCTTGGCCTCACAAAATGCTGGGATCACAGGCATGAGCCACCATGCTCAGCAGGATATAACTTTAAATTGCTGCCACATATAAAAGTATAAAAGGACGCAAGAGTAGATGCAACGAGGGGAAGAAATGGAGGGATACAGGATATGCATGTAACACAGATATGGGAAATTGAGAATGCTTTGTTGGAGGAGGCAATATATGAGCTTGGATTTTAAAGAGTTAATTATAGTTGAGCAACTGAAGCAGGTAACTTGACTGATAGAGTACAGCAAGAGACAGCAATGAGGGCCTGAAAAGCTATAAATCATTCTGTGGCAGAAGAAGAGGTCCAGAGGCATAACCAGAACCCATAATGAAGGATATTTTATATTATGCCGTGGTATTTGGGTTTTATCTTCAAAACAATAGAGCAATGAGAGGACTTAAGCAGAGGTGTGTCATGATCCACTTTCCCTTTTAGAATTAGCCCTCCTGAAATCCTGGGAAGGATGGACTGGGTGGGTTTGGCATGGAGAATGGTTGTCTACATGAACAGTGATAAGAGCCTAAAGCCGTAAACTAAGATCTTGGATATACATGGGGAATTATTAAATATGAGTGGGAAGAAAAAGGAAACGTCTAGGGTAGTTTCTAGTTCTCTGGCTCTTGGTTTTCGCAAAGACAGAGCAGCAAACATGAGTTAGACAGGGGGAAGGAAAGGGCTAGAATGAGGTGGTGGCTTGTATCAAAGAAGCATTACTTGCAATAAGAAATATGTCTCCAGGAGCCAATGACAGTGTAACAGTTAGAAAGTCACATACATTGAAAGCTATTTAATTGTTTCTGTCAACTTAAAATCCAAATATATAATATAGGGTCAGACACATGTAATTAAATAATGTATTTAGTTAAAAAAAAAAACCCAAGTACATATCATAGTAACATTTACAAAGCTGCATATGAGGCTACATACAATTTTTTATCAATCAACTGGTTAATGAAGATATGTATTTATTCAGCATTATATCAACTAATATTAAGAATCATAATCATATTTTCATTAAACACACTTGTTAGACACTATGCTAAGTATTTTACATATATTAATTTTCTCATTTAATCTTCTCAGCTGTCATTGTCAAGTTAGAACAAGTATTATCTCAATTTGTTGTACAATGAAGCTGAAACTCAGAGAGGTTATGTAATTTGTCCACAGTCATTGGCTAGTAAATGTGGGGGACAAGAATCCTACTCCTATTCTGAACAACAACCAGCAGCCTCTATCACATTTTTTATTCAACAAAGCATGGTGATTTGTTTAGATGTCTCCTTGGGGCTTCTAATCTAGCCGCATGAAATAATATATTTTTAAGCAAGCTATTAGCTTTGGAATACAGAAAATATAGACCTGCTTTTTAAATTTTAAAAGAATTTGGCATCATTTTAATTGGATAAAGGCCTTAATAAAAGTAAAAGTCATCAGGGCTGGTTTCTATGGTGGAAAGAATGAGAGTTTTGGAATCAAGTCTGAATTCAAATCCAGTTCAGCACATATTGACTGGTTTATCTTAAGCACGTTTCTTTTCCTCTTAATTTCACATCTGTAAAATGAGGGCTGTAACTCAGTGCTGAGTGCAGAATAGGCATTCAATAAATATTGTCATTTGCTTTCCTATGTTAAGTACATTAACCATTGAGTTAGAAGCTGAATTGTTAAACTAGCTTTTCCTTCAGCAAAAAATGAAACTAGCAAGCTGGTTGCAGAATTTTCTTTCTTCGTCTCTGTTTAAATCAGGATAAAGTATTCTTTTTTCTGGTCTGGGTAACTTTGCCAGTCTCCGAATTGTCCCTCCCATCATAATGTGGAAAAAAACACACAAAATTAATGGAGAGCTGGCTGGCCTGTGCTTTTAGAATCTTGGGGTGTGGGTGCTGGGGACTGGAACCTGCCCTGCTGAGTGTGTTCGTCACCAGCTCCTTCTCGCTTTCCGCTTGGCTTTTTGCCCTTCGTTCCCATGTGTTGGCTGTTCTCATTTCCAGATCAGAGTTGACCTTTTTTGTAAGGTTAAAAAAAGCGTTAAAAGCCTCTGCCTTTTTACTGTCATACATTATTAGCTTTCTCATCCCATCAAATAAAAGAGCTGCATTCTCCTTTACCCGGCTCTTGTGACTGATGTATTTAAAGAAAGGCCTTTTTTTTCTTGTCCATTTTCTTACAGTTTACAAAGAAAACACACACACACACACACACACACACAAACTAACATCATGAATTAATTTAACAAATGTAGTAAAATAGCCTTCTATCTTCACATAGAACTCCCTCTGCCCACTATAATTAAAAATTAATACGAAGTTGCTTTGAATCAATTACCCTAAAAATATCAACATAATCACAAAATCAGGGTTCTCTTTTATTGTTAAGTATATGCATTTTAAATATTGCAGTATATATAAATGCATTGAGGGACAAACAGATAGCAAAAAAATTGCCATTGCATGACACAATTTTAAAAACTTTTTTGTTTTGAGACAACTGCAGATTCCCAGGCAGTTGTAAAAATGATGTGGAGAGATTCCATATAGCCGTTATCTTGTTTTTCACAAACATTTTTAAACACAGTCATTTCTGTGTGCCTGCATAGTACTTTAATAGTCCCAATGTACTTACTTTTTTCTGAGATCTGAAAAAAGTTTCCTTATTGTCAATACAGTTTTTGCCTTCTCAGCAGTCAAATGCATACATATATAAATATATATATATATATCACATATATATCTCTCTCTCACATATATATATATATCACATATATATCTCTCTCTCACATATATATATATATCATATATATATATATATATGCTTTCTGGAAAATTCTTGGAAAAAAGAATATTCAGGAATCCCAAAATAAAATATCAGAATTGTTTACTATAAATGTATTGTTGAAAGTATGTAAAATAATTGGAATATTTATTTGTGACACAAAGCATTTGTGTTACTTACTATTCAGAGCATATAGAAAAGGTCTCAAATTTCATTGTGTTACAATTGATATAATGGAATATGATGTATGCATGTGTGTGCACACGCACGCATGTTTGTGGTTACTTTAACTTAGAGATCATAAATTGTGTATGTCTTTAACGTGGTAATCTCTGTTATTTTCATTGTGACATTTATTTTGTCAACTTTTCTATAGGATTAGAAATCTCTCCAAAGATGCATATCTTTTGAGAGAGACAAACTGAACAAAATCTCTTTCAAAATAAAAGGGTTAAAACTCTCTTCAGAATTCTACAATGTTTTCCATGATCTAATCATAAAACTAAATTATAATGGTGACAGCCTTCCATATCTGGTTCCTCTGAGTCCCTTTAAATTAATTCAACACCATTACAATTCTGGGAAGCTAGAGGCTGTGACTTGCAGTCCAATTAAAAACATAACATAATTTAACTATTGATAAAAAGATAATCTTAGAAAGTTCCTTTTCATGGGAATTATTAAAAACTTGATATATTCCACATGGGAATAACAATTTTATTTCACCTCAGGTAAGAAAAGTAAATGGGAATAAATTCAATTGTAAGTACAACTCAAATCATTGCCTCCAAAAATATAGTTTTGCAGACTTAACGGTTGTTCTTGATAATTAACAAAAAAATAATGCTTTTCTTTCTAAGTTAAAAGTGAAAAGCAAACAGTGAATCCTAATATAGCTTTCGCCTCTGACTCCAGCAAAACAAAACCACTGAATAGAAATTTCTCAGCCCAGATTGGAAAAAGCTACTAGGTCAGTGAACAATTTTAGAAATGAATTTATAGACCACTTGAGTTCTTAATAGCTGAATAATATGTGCAAGGATTTGGCTCAAGTGTTAAAAATGACTAAACCTAACTAATGAGGTGGACAGTAGTAACTCACTTTTGGTTATAGCCTTTGTTGAAGCTCTAGTTTATAATATATTTTATTAAGTATTCAATAAATCCTTAACTAGTAGAGTTACAAATTCTAGGGGATGGTATCAGGAAGTAGCAGCTCTTTTTTATTTTCACTACTTGGTCTGGAGATGGCGACCTCTGGGCTCTGGCACAAAGACAGAGAAATGTCTTCCTTGAGAAGGCAGCCATGGGAATATCCACGAGGTAAAGGGAAAAACAGTGCCTACGTTTTTTTTTTTTTTTTTTCCTTTTTAAAGAATACAACTTTTTTGTTACTTTTAAATGTTTCATGAATAAGATGCTTGACTGTACAAAAAATATCTACATAAAAATAATGACTTTTGTTCCACACTCCAAGTTTCATTACCTTAGACACTGGCAATGACCAAGTTTCCTTTTATGACTCATTAAAAAGAAATTCAACAAATTATGTCAATGATATCAATAAGCAATTTTAAGATATTTATTTTAAGCCTCTCCTCCCTTCTACTTCATCTCCACACCACTTCATCAAAGCATCCTGATTCACTTTCTCATCTTCCCTATCAATTTTTAGCTCCAGGGCAGCCCAAGTATTGAAGAAATGGACCCAGATACTGGAGGCCACTGGAGGTCCAGGATGGTGGGCAAAAGTGTGATGCCTCCAGGTTAACACAGTTACTGGACATGGTCTATCAAATAAACAGTAGTGGTGTTGTGATGTAGGTTTCAACAGAAATACAACAAAGAGGCTGGAAAGGCAGGCAGTTAGCAGCTGAAAGAGCCACAGATGATGAAGGAAGATTCTAAACACTGTATTATGGCAGAGGCAGGTTTCCATAACTGAAATGGGGACTCACAAGAGCAAAGTGGTGCCATTCAGGTTATAGACATAATGTTGCAATAAATCTTTCTGACCTTGAGATGCATGCAGAAGCCTCTTGGGGTATGCAATCTAGTGTATTTGCAGTGGACTTGCACACAAGACTCTCTTAATCTAATGATGCATCTTAGGATAGATGCCTAGGAAATACTAGAGAAGTTTCGAATTTTCCCCAGGACATTTTATTGCTGATTTAACGGCAAGGCAACTGGATAAATAAGCTAAAGCAATAAAATAAATTTCTACTTCAGCCGGGCGCGGTGGCTCACGGCTGTAATCCCAGCACTTTGGGAGGCCGAGGCGGGCGGATCAAGAGGTCAGGAGATCGAGACCATCCTAGCTAACATGGTGAAACCCCGTCTCTACTAAAAATACAAAAAACTAGCCGGGCGAGGTGGCGGGCGCCTGTAGTCCCAGCTACTCCGGAGGCTGAGGCAGGAGAATGGCGGAAACCCGGGAGGCGGAGCTTGCAGTGAGCTGAGATCCGGCCACTGCACTCCAGCCTGGGCGACAGAGCGAGACTCCGTCTCAAAAA